>NC_081414.1:636064907-636397407 GCF_030272615.1 Cryptomeria japonica
ATGATCTGTTGCTGTAGGAACCTATGTTTCATCCTTCTTCGCAAATTGCTATAGGAACTCCTCTTTACTGGTTGACTTATGATAAAGACACAATCGATGACCATTCACCAAAAGCTTAAACCGAATTGGGTCAATTGCGGTCAAATGAACAACTCCATTATTGAAAACTTCCTCAATCTCATATGGACCTAACCATCTGGTTTGAAGCTTTCCCATAGTATATTTATATCTAGAGTCATACAATAGTGCCCAGTCACCAGCTTTGCACTTTTTCTCTTTGATATATTTATCATGCCACTTTGCTCTTTGATTTTGTATCAGTTTTGTCTACTGGACAACCATTTTTCTCATTTCATCCAAAGAATTCAATTGTTGAATACGTTCCTTTTGTGCTTCAAAAAGTGTCATATTTAATTGCAAAGTTGTCCTCAGAGTTTTATGCTCAAATTCAATAGGCATCATTGTTTCTTTTCCATAAACCATCTCAAAAGGTGTAAAGCCAATTGGTGGTTTCCAAGTTGTTCTGTATGCCCAAATTGCTTCTGAAAGCCTATGAGACCAGTCTTTTTTATGAACAGATACATTTTTGGTAAGAATAGCCTCAAGCTCCCTATTTGTAACCTCTATGTGTCCATTAGCTTGTGGATGATATGGAGTATATTTTTTGTTCATTATATTGTATTCATTGACCAAGGCTGCAATCAATGTTGAAGTAAATTGTGGGCCTTGGTCTAATACAATTTCCCTTGGTACTCCATATCTTGTAAATATCTCCTCATAAAGAAACTCAGCCACCTTATTATCTCTTGCATGTGTCATGGCATGAGCTTCCACCCATTTTGTTACATAATTTGTACATACCAAAATGTAGGATTTGCCATTAGAAGGCAGATCAATTGGGCCAACAAAATCTATTCCCCATTTATCAAATGGTGCAACTAATATTTGTGGATTTAATGGCATCTCATCAGGTTTAGTAGGTCTCCCCATGCACTAGCATCTGCCACATTTTCTTGTATACTGTGTTGCATCCTTATATAATATGGGTCAATAATATTGTGTATTTAGTATTTTGAGTGTTGTTCTCTTAGCAGCAAAATGTCCTCCACACAGCTCATCATGACATGCATGCAGAATATCATATGTTTCATCTTCTCTTATACATCTTCTCATGACTTGGTTAGATCTAGTATAAAACAATCAGTCAACAATCCATGAGAAGTTAAATCTTTTTTCTACTCACAACCTTCTTTCTTTAGGAGAGAAATGAAGAGGCATTTTAGCAGTAGCTAAATAGTTGGCAATATCAACATATCAGGGAGTGTGAGCTTGTACAAGGAATAGATGTTCATCCGGAAAAACATCATTTATTGCTATAGAATCATCCTATAACTGAAGTCTTGAAAGATAATATGCAACCACATTGGACTTCCCTGGTTTATCTACAACTGTGATATCAAATTCCTACATCAACAATAACCAACAAGATAATCTACCAGTAATTGAAGGCTTATTCATGAGATATCTAATTGTGGTATGATTAGTATGCACAAATATGGGATATCCTGTGATATAGTGCCTGAATTTGTTGAGTGCATATATAACGGCTAACATTTCCTTTTCAATGATTGTGTAATTCAACTCAGGCCCCTACAAGTTCTTGCTAATATAATATATTGAACTTTCCAAGTTATCAATCTTCTGTCCTAATACTGCTCCTATAGCATAATCAGATGCATCTGTATGAATTTGAAATGGTAAAGACCAATTTGGACCTTTAAGAAGTGGTGCTTGGGTCAAAGCATGCTTAAGCTTCAAGAAAGCTTCATTGCATGAAGAGGTCCATTTAAATTCCATATCCTTGGTAAGTAGTGAATATAAGGGACTTGCAATTTTGTTGAAATCTTTGATAAACCTTCTATAGTATCCAGCATGACCAAGGAAACTTCTTACATCTTTTTGCTTCACCGGTGCATTGATATGATGAATGAATTCAATCTTTGTTGGGTCAACCTATATTCCTTTTATAAAGATATGATGACCAAGGACTATTCCTTCCTGCATCATGATGAAGCACTTCATTGTTTAATGACAAACTATAGTCCTCACATCGCTGCAAAAAATTTTTTAGGTTCCCCAATGCTTGTTCAAATTCAGAACCATAAGTTGTAAAGTCATCCATGTAGATTTCAATGATGTCTTGAGAAATATTTGAAAAGATACTGATCACTACTCTTTGAAAAGTGGCTGGAGCATTACGCAATCCAAAAGGAAGAACAAAATATGCATATGTCCCCCAAGGACAAGTAAATGTTGTCTTTTCTTGGTCCTCTGGGGCTATCTGAATCTGATTGTAACCATTGAATCCATCAAGAAATGAGAAATATCTTTTCCTAGCCAAAGAGTCCAATACCTGATCCACAAATAGTAATGGAAAATGATCTTTTCTTGTTTCTAAGTTTAAAGCTCTATAATCAGCACATACCCTCCATTTTCCTCCTATCTTAGGAAATATTACCAAAGGTGATACACATTGGCTATCAGAGATAGGATAGATAGATCCAACCTTTAACAACTTCTACAATTCTTCTTTAACTATTTCTTTTAATGCAGGATTAATTCTTCTTTGTGGTTGTCTGAGTGGGTAACTTTCCTTTTTTATATAGATACGGTTGGTGCAAACCATTGGATCTATTCCATGCATATCGTTGTAATCCCATGCAAAGGCATTTTTATGACATTTAAGCAAGTCCACAAGTGCCTCCTTTTGAGTATCTGAAAAATTACTATTGATATTCAAACATTTATTCAAATCAACTTCTATTTTGATAGTAAGATCAATCTAGGATATATCAGAAAAATGAGAAGCACAGACTTCCTATGGCAACAAAGTATGCAATATATTAGTGGCTGTAGGAAATTCTGAATTTGCAACATTTGGTACCAACTCCCGCAGTTGTTGTTCTTGTGTCAACTTATTTGTCAGAATTTAATAAAGAATTGAGTCTTCATCATGTAATTGGATGAATAGCCATTGGTTAATCATCATAAGGTGACTAATAGAGTCAACTCCCTCAGATTCTTCACCCAAAGTAGGCCAAGCGGCTTGTTGTTGATCAAACTGGGGCTATGCAGAAGAATACAAAGCTAATGTTTTTGTAGAGTTCCCATCTGAAATAGTCATATCTCCTGATCTACATCCAATATATGCATCAGTCGTGGCAAGCCAAGGTCTTCCCAAAATCACTGGATATCCTCCTAGTGTTGGCTTTGGAGATAGAATCATAAAGTCTGCAAGGTATTCCAAGGAATCCAAAATAACCACCACATCTTCAATCATACCATTAGGTTGCACTGTAGAGCTATCAGCAAGCTGTAAACCCATGGATGTAGGCCTTAGAATATTGATTTCAAGTTGTTTCATTACTTCTCTTGTCATCACATTAATGGCAACCCCTAAATCAACTAAAGCATTCCTTATCTGGTTGCCATTAATGCCTATACTTACAACAAGACTATGAGGATTAGAATATTTTGGAATCGAAACCTTGCCTAACATAATATCTACCAGTTGACCCATAACATGCACTGTTTGTGGATCCTTCTTCTTCCTACCAGGTTTTTTTTGACATGCTTCTCTAAGTGCCTTACTATATATAGGAACATCTTTTATTGCTTGCAACAATGGAATTTTAACACATATGTGTTTCAGTTTATCTATGATATCAAAACCTTGCTCTTGTTCTGTGAGAACTTCCTTTTCTTGCAATCTCTAGGGAAATGGTGGTAATCTCTTCTTTTGAGGTATTGTGTTTGTTGGATTAAAAATTTCTTGTTCTTCTTGTACCTCAGTAATAACTAGAGGAGATCAAAGGTGAATATCACTAATGGATAATGAATAGGTTGGGTATTGATTAAGATTAGTTTAATAAGCTTGTTGTTGTTGCTAAGATTTAATATTAGGATTTGGCATTGGCTGAGTGGGCAACTACATTGGTTTAGGTGGGACAATAGTGGCTGCAGGAGGAGGCATTATTGCAAGCTATTGTGGCTGTTGAATAGGCTGTTGATAACCAGAATATTGGGTAGTCCATGGCTGACTCCCCCTCCATTGAGGAGTAGGTTGCCAATTCCCTTGAAATTGGGTCCCTTGGCCCTGAGGTGGATACCAATTTCCTTGTGGCTCCTACCACTATGGCATTTGATTAGAAAAATGTTGTCCTTGGCCTTGAGAACCATACCAGTTTTCATAATTACCAAAATGTTGAGCATATGGTGATTGCCATTGATTATTTGGTACATAAGAATTTCCACTATAACCAAAAAAAGAAAGTGGATCTGGAGGCATACCTCGTCTTTGGAAATTTGGCCTTCTTTGAGTGGCATAGAAAAATTGCTCATCCTCACCTTTTATTGGCTTGAAGTCAGGAACCTCAACATTTCCAACCATTTTACATCTGCAATCATTTTTTTGTTGTCTACAATGAGGGCAAAATTTTGCAAGAAATGCATCAGCTTCTTCATGTTTCTTCTTAGCTGAGAGTGTATCCAATTGAGTAGCCATATTGTTTATAATTTCCTCCTTAAAGTCTTTCAACAAATGGATAATTTTCATTTCAGAAACTCCAGTACCAGATACTGATGAAGGTGCTCCTGGCTTGAAATGTCTATCCTTTTTAGAAGCAAATCTAGAATACTTCTTACAAATTTGTCCTATTTTAGTCCACGTGGACTATGTAATGTGACCTCCTCCCATAAGATCTAAAGAATTAGTGCATTCATCACTGATTCCCCTCAAAAATATCAACTTGAGGGAATCTTCATTTAGAGTACTATGCTTGGACTTTTTGACACTAAACAAAAACCTCTCTAGATAATCTTCAAGACTTTCATCTTCTTTCTATGCCATTCTAAAGATATCATCCCCATGATGATCAATGCCTCTACAATACTCTTTATATTTTGCAAGAAACAATTGTTTCATCTCATCCCATGTATTGATTGTGTTACTACCCAAGCTCATAAACCATCTTAGAGATGATTCCTTCAAGGTGGGAGGAAATATTTTGAGCCTATGGGCATCTATAGTATAATCAAAACTCCTATAGAGAACATCAAATTCAAACAGAAATATGTGTGGATCCTCTATCACCAATCCATAGAATTTAGGGAGGGAAGAAGCAGGAATGTTCTTGAGATTAGCATTATCATGTTGATCAGATATGGGGAACTCAAACATTGGGTCCAAAGGTGGTGGTGGATTATTTCCACCTGGAGGTGGGTTTCCTTGCATTGGACTTGTGGGGGGAGTTACTATATGAAATTCTTCTTCTAGGGGTCCAAAGAGGAACTGAAGACTACCTTTTGGAAATTCAGATTCAGGGTGGCTCAAATTCTCTGGGGTTTGATAAAGTTCAGCAAAAGGATTTATATCTGAAGAATTAATTTCTACATGATTAGGATGACTAAGAAGAAATATACCTAGAACATCTCTTCTTTGCCTATGCATGCAGATTCATGAAATTTTTTGAACAATCAGGCATGCCAAAAAAACAATTAACAAAAAACTGAAAAAAAAATAACCATAATAGGTTCACAGTTTGACACCATCCCCAACAACAGTGACAAAAATGTTCAACCCAACAATAAGAATAATAACTCTAGTTGAAGTCTCAACCCGAAATTTGGACATTCACTTAGTAAAGTCACTATTTCCATAGCTAGTGTTCATTTGATTGTCAACCGACGAATGTAATACTTGAAATGGGTCTGCACTATATATGCACTAAGTTCCTGCAATACCTACTTTGCATTACTACAACAACTAACATTATGCGGAAAATATAACCAAGAATTGAAACTATTGAAATGCTACAGGAAAACTTCTGCATAAATTCATAAAACAATACTAGCTAAGTTCAATGCCGATAAACAGAAATTACTATGTTTTGGTTTGGCTGCAGGAACAATTAGTAGATCTATTTCCAGTGGCTGTAGGAATGTCTATTGTATCTAGGGAAAGAAAACTAATCTTAACAACTACACAGGAATACTCACCAAGTGGGCCCCCTTGGGTGAGTGATTCCAGGCTTCCCAAAAAACAACTCTAAATGCTCAGAATAACATGTTTTTATTCATCAATCTTTGGAAGTCAGTACATGATTCAATATGAAAAAAACTCAAAAACACTTGTGAAAAATCATCTGCTTTGGTTTTTCCCTTCTCTTTCTATCTAACCTTGAGAGGAGATAAAGAGCTTATTTTTAAAAGAAATCATCTACAACAAACAACACAAATCATGCCGAAGAGAAGAGGCGGATAATTAATTGAGAAAGAAGATAGCTAGAGTTATGCTACAAGAAATGCAGATCTAAACCGAACCACAGTCATAACATACGGTGGTGGTATTTACAACTTCAATGTCCACTTAAGTTAGACATCGGTAGTATCGCTTGATTTCTTCTCCTATGTCATTCCTTACACTTTTCTACATTTGTGTTGTTCTATCCTTCAATGATCTTCTTGAGTATCTCTTCCTGCAACTAGCGTGGTAGGCTAGCTTCCACTGCAGCATCATTTATTCCCTGCACTTCAAAAATAAATAACATAAAAGAACATACATATGTATTTTATTTAATCAGGACATCTATTAATTTCACATATGATATTGCCCTAAACAATCCACATGGCAACAGGAATAAATGACATGGCTGCAGGAATAAACTGGCAAAGACCAAACATGCTTTAATAGGTTCAGACTAATATTTGAAATACATATAGTAAACTTTTGAAACATCATTACTACTATGTAGATCAAAATATGACAAAAGCTCAAGAGTTCTAAGGATAAAAATATGACAATGTCTCAACTCATCAAGGACATCGTATGATCCTTGGGGATCATGTGGTGTACTAAGGGGTCTTATGGTGTCATTACCTAGGTCATGTGGTGTCCAAATGGGGCCGCACATATATTACATCATCATATGACTCATCAGGACACCATATGACCCCTTAGGATATCATATGGTCCTAATGGGTCATGTCGTGACTAGGGGTCTTATGGTGTCATTAGGGATCATGTGGGGTCCTAATGGGGCCACATATGTGTTACAACACCATATGACCCCGTAGGGCGCCATACAATCCCTTAGGACATCATATGGTCCAAAAGGGTTATATAGTGTGCTAAGGGGTCATATGATGTCCTTAGGGGTCATGTGGGGTCCTAATGGGTCCACACATGTGTTACAACACCATATGACCCCTTAGGACACCATACGAGGCCTTAGGACATCATATGGTCCTAAGGGGTTGTATGATGTGCTAAGAGGTCTTATGGTGTCATTAGGGGTCATGTGGGGTCCTAATGGGGCCACACATGTGTTACAACACCATATGATCCCTTAGAAGACCATACAACCTCTTATGACATTATATGGTCCAAAAGTATCATATGGTCTGCTAAGGGGCCATATGGTATTGTCAGGGGTCATGTGGGGTCCTAGTGGTGCCACACATGTATTACAACACCGTATGATCCCTTATACACCATACGACCCTTTCGGCCATGGTATGGTCCTAAGGGGTCATGTGGCATGCTAAGGGGTTTGATGGTGTCATTAAGGGTCATGTGGGGTCCTTATGGGGCCACACATGTGTTTCAACACCATATGACTCCCTAGGAAACCATATGACCCCTTAGGATATCATATGGTCCTAAGGTGTTGTGTAGTGTGATAAGCAGTCTTTTGGTGTCATTAAGGGTCATGTGTGGTCCTAATGGTACCACACATGTGTTACAACACTATCTGACTCCTTAAGACACCATACAACCCCTTAGGACATCATATTGTCCAAAATGATCATATGAAGTGCTAAGGGGTCATATGGTATCATTAGGGGTCTTGTGGAGTCCTAGTGGTGCCACACATGCATTACAACACAAAATGATCCCTTAGCACACCATAGGACCTCTTAGGACATTGTATGGTTCTAAGGGGTCTTATGGTGTCGTTAGGGGTCACGCGGGGTCCTAAAGGGGCCATGCATGTGTTACAACACCATATGACCCCTTAGAACACTTTATGACCCCTCAAGATATCATATGGTCCTAAGGGGTCATGCGGTGTGCTAAGGGGTCATATGATGTCGTTAGGGGTCATATGGGATCCTAAGGGGTCGTATGGTGTGCTAAGGGCTCATGTGATCTGAAGTTATTTTTGTAAGTAGTATTTTCAATGCTTTTTATATATTAATAATGGCTCATCTTTCCCCCTCAGGACACACCATATGACTTGTTAGGACACCATACGACCCCTTAGGAGACCATATGACCCTTTAAGACACCATACGCCTTACAACATCTTATGGTCCTAAGGGGTCATATGGTGTGCTAAGGGGTCTTATGGTATCATTAGGGGTAATGTGGGCTCTTAATGGGGCCACATATGTGTTACAACACCATATGACCCCTCAGGACACCATACGACCCCTTAGGATATCATATGGTCCTAAGGGGTCATGTGGTGTGATAAGGGTCTTATGGTGTTGTCAGGGGTCATGTAGGGTCTTAATGGGGCCACATGTGTTACAACACAATACAACACCTTAGTATATCATATTGTCCTAAGGGGTCATGTGGCATGCTAAGGGGTCATATGGTGTCTTTAGGGGTCTTTTGGGGTTCTATTAGGCCCACACATGTGTTAGAACACCATAAGACTACTTAGGACACCCTAATACATATGGTCCTAAGGGGTCATGTGGTGTACAAGGGGTCACATGATGTCATTAGGGCTCATGTGGGGTCCTAATTGGGCTACACATGTGTTACAATGCCATATGACTGAGCTTAGGACACCATACAACCCCTTATGATATCATATGGTCCTAAGGGGTCATGTGGTGTGCTAAGGGGTCATGTGGTATCTTTAGGGTTCTTGTGGGCTCTTAATGGGGCCACACATGTGTTAGAACACCATATGACCCGTTAGGACACCATATCACCCCTTAGGACATCATATGGTCCTAATGGGTCATATGGTGCGCTAAGGGGTTTTATTGTGTTGTTACAGGTCTTGTGGGGTCGTAATGGGTCCACACATGTCTTAGAACACCACATGAACCCGTACAACACCATACGACCCCTGAGGACATCATATCGTCCTGATGGGTCATGTGGTCTACTAAGAGATTAGATGGTATCGTTAAGGGTTATGTAGAGTCCTAATGGTGCAACACATTTGTTACAGCACCATATGACCCATTAGAACACAATATGACCTGTTAGGAAATCATTTTCTTCTAAGGGGTAATGTGGTGTGCTAAGGGGTCACATGATGTTGTTAGGGATCATGTGGGGTCCTAACTAGGCCACACATGTATTAGAATACCATAAGACCCCTTAGGACACCATATGAGTCCTCAGAACATCATATGCTTCTAAGTGGTCACATGGTTTGCTAAGGAGTCATATGGTATTTTTAGGGGTCATGTGGGATCCTAAGGGGCCAAACATGTATTAGAATACCATATGATCCCTTAAGCCACCATATGACCCCTTAGGATAGCATACATGGTCCTAAGGGGTCATATGGTGTCATTGGGGTTCATGTGGCATCTTAATGGGCCTGCACATGTGTTAGAACATCATATGGTCTTAAGGGTCAATATTGTGTACTAAGGGATGTTATTTGATGTCATTAGGGGTAATGTGTGGTCTTGAGGGGGAGAGAGAGGGAGAGAGAGAGAAAGAGATTTAAAGAGGGTTGGAATACAATGTGCTAAGATATTTAGAGATTATATATATATGTGTGTGTGTGTGTGTGTGTGTGTGTGTGTGTGTGTGTGTGTGTGCATATATTCTACATACATATGAAAATAAAATATATGCATACACATATACATGCAAATATTATAAATATAAACATAGACATGGTATATACATATGTATACACATATTATATACATACTGTATGCCTAGAATGTGGTATCAACCTGCAAGAGGAGAAAACAATTCAAACACACACATGAAGCATTTCATTAGACATTAGAAATCCAAATAAAGAAAGTTAAATGAATCCAAACTCTTGAAAATTGTTCCATGTTCCTCTATCTCCAAGGATCTTGAAGATTCAAGGTGGCTCTCAGCTTGGAAGAGCACTTGATTCTTTAAGATGACAACCTAAAGATTGAGATATAAATGATTCTAAGATCTAAAAGGAATGCAACCAAGATCCTAGTGATGATTTAGATATGAAACTAGATGATGATAGGATGCAAGATATTGATATGAAGCCTAAACTAGTATGAAAATGATACTAAGATGAAGCTAACATGATATGAGATCAACATGATATATCTAGAATTATAATTCTATCAAAATGATCTAAAATGTTATTCTATCAAAGAGAGATAATATGCTTAATGCTATGAGACTATAAGTTTGATGCACAAAGACTTGATTTTTTTGAAGAAGGAATGGGCTCTATTTATAGGAAAAATAGGGAAATGGAGGGTTGAGATTGAATAATCTCAACAAGGGCTAGGATTGAAAGTTAATCAATCCATGTTTACAATTCTAAGCAATGAAATGGTGACAATTGTCAACAAAAGCATTTTTGAGAGAAGTTGAAAGAAGCATTAAATGCTTGAGAAGAGATGGAGGTTACCTTAGGAGGTAAGGATTAAGGTTAGGTTAGGTTTATCCAATGGATAAAGCTTTTACCCAAGGGTAAAGTCTTGTGTAATGGTTAAGAGGATAACCAAGGTTAAAGCCATGAATGCTTGATGAGACCCTTGGGTTAGATGAGGGTTAAGTTAGAGAGAAAGTTTCTAACCATGCAAGAAGGTTGAGTTAACCTTCAATGGTTAGGAAGACTTTGAGGGTTAACTTGTTGAAGACATAAACTTTTTAATGCATGTCAAAGACTTTGGAGGCTTTGAGAACTGACTTCTCTTTTCTTAGGATCGTGACAATATTCAGGAGATGAATTAGGCTAAATTGGTAGTGATTAGAAGAATCTAGAAGGGGTTTAGGAGGCAAGTGGGAGACGTAGGAAAATGCAAGTGGGTGGGGAAAATATAATTTAATTAAAATAAAATTAATTTATTTCAATTGTTGGTTGCAACTTGCATTTGTAGGGTTTTTCAAGTAGGGGGATTTAATTAAATGTAAATTGAATTAAATGGGCTAGAAGGGGGATTTAATTAAATGACTAGGAGGGGGATTTTAATTAAATGAAAATTTAATTAAATGGCTTAGATAGAAGAAGGGTATATTAATTAAATCTTAATTTAATTAATTGGAATAATTAAGAATAATTAAATGAATAAAATTCACTTAATTAATTATGCAATTTTTAGGTGTCTACATTCTCTCCCTCTTTGAGTCGATATGTGATCACATGATTCAAAGAAAATTTGTCGGATATGCTATCAGAATTTGTCAATATGAAGTTGTGTGTTGAAATGTCAATATGATACCCCAGATTTAATGAATGATATTGATGATGCCCTAGATATGAAGAATTGATTTGATATGAAAAGTTGATATGAAACTGATATGAAATTGATGTCGAGATTTGATATGATAATGCCCCCTTGGGAGATCGTTTGTGCACAAAAGGCATGAATGATCTCTCGAAAGAAGAAGAATGCTATTTGAAAGATAGAAGAGTGGATAGTGATGACATGCATGGGTTTGATAAGATTGATTAGATTGATTGGATTCAGATTGAGATTGACTATATTGAGATCAAGTCTAGTTTCAGGTATGACACCTCATTTATAAGTCAAAGATGATTGAAACGTCTAGTTTCAGGAATGACATCCCCTATATAAGAAAAAGATGATCGAAGTGTCTGGTTTCAAGAATGATACTACCTATATAAGACAAAGAAGATCAAAGCATCTGGTTTCAGGAATGATATATCCTATATAAGACATGATCAAAACATCTAGTTTCAAGAACGATATATCATGTATAAGAGGTGGTCACAACATCTGGTTTTAGGAATGATATATCATGTATAAGAGCTGATTAAAACATCTCGTTTGAGGAATGACGCCACCTATATAAGACATGATAGACGATAGTTGGAAGAATGATGAAGATATGGAAGTGAAGAAATATTCCATGATGATGCAATATATATGAATGTGATGGATGCAATAATGAATGTGCCTAGATGATGATGATGAGATGTATCTTGAAAATGAGAAGTATGATGTGAGACATTTATTAAAAATGAGATGTATGATAATAATAAGGATGACATGATGATGATAATAATAATAAAATGATACTAATGCAAGATTAAAATGATATGCAACCTATTGCAAGATTAAGATGATAATGATGTGCAACTAATGCAAAGCTTAATATGCATTCTTGTTCTCAATGTTGCCATTTGTTGTGATGAAAGTGCCAGAGATTCCTTTGTTTTCATCATCAAGCCTTGATTTGTTGAATGTTGATACAAGCATCAAGGTATAATTGAACCATAATGACCTGAGTATAACTTGCATGGATTTTGATATTGCAAGAGGACACAAGCATCGAGGTATAATTGAACCAAGATGACCTGAGTGTTGCTTGTGTAAACAAATAAGAGATAACGTTTGTCCCATACAAATCCAAAATGTTCTCAGCAATATGCCACTTGATTACTTTGTAGCACAAATTTTCATGATAAAAGACCTCACTCCCAAACAACAGACAAATAAAACATCACATTCCTTCCGTGCTTCTCTAGTTGTTGAGACATCCTTGAGTCACTTAGGAGATATGATAAGAAAAAAATAACAACCATAAGTAAGAATGCATGCTATTTGGAATGTATTCTTGTCAAATAAAACATCTTGCAAATAGATCTTTTGTTCAGTTGAAATCAGTTCAAGTCCATGATGTCTAGCCTTCTTGCATTGTCATTTGTCATTTGTTGGTTGTTCTAATCCTTGTTGTCTTGCTATGTTCTTGGTCTGATGTTGAAAACCTTGAAGGAAAAATTCCCCCAGTGAGGTCAATATTTTGCCCCTTGCTATTGATACTACTTCGATATGGATATTTACACTGATCACCAAGCCATGGTGGGATATGATTTGGATAACTAATTCAGATAAATCAAGGATAGTGACTATGCTAAGTATGTCTGGGATTGATAAGCATTTGTGAATTTTTGGTGATCTCTCAGATGGGTGGATA
Organism: Cryptomeria japonica; assembly: GCF_030272615.1. Taxonomy (NCBI): domain Eukaryota; kingdom Viridiplantae; phylum Streptophyta; class Pinopsida; order Cupressales; family Cupressaceae; genus Cryptomeria; species Cryptomeria japonica. The sequence goes on from NC_081414.1 coordinate 636,078,115, forward strand.
TGATATGTACAATATGATCTGTGAAACATGTATTGCCATCAATTGATAAAGATAAGGCTAACTTAGAATAAAATACAGCAGTCATACTGATCTATGTCATTGTTTTGATTTGTTCGATGATTGATAAGAATGTCTGGTTTCAAAGAGTGAGTACCCCATATAAGACCAATCTATCTGGTTTCGAGTGTACCTGTCCTTGTATAAGACATTTTGATGTTGATATATTTCAAGTGATGAATTTATTAACAAGACTCGATGATTGATAGAAATGTCTGGTTTCAAAGAGTGAGTACCCTGTATAAGACTGATCTATCTAGTTTCGAGTGTACCTATCCCTGTATAAGACATGTTTGATGTTGATGTTGATTTCGAGTGATGAATTGGTTAACAAGACATATGATCATTTTGATTGCATAGTTCGAGAATTTTCCTATTTTTGATTTGGTTTGATGGATGGTCCATGCTTTCATATTTTCAATTTTCAATTTTGATTTGATTTTGTCAATTTTTTTATTTTTAATTTTTTAATTTTTTAATTTTTTCTTTTTTTCGTTTTTGGATATTTTGAATTAGAAGAAAGACGTATTTGGTTGCCCCAATGTATAGCAACATAAGTAATATTATGAGTGGATGACTGAACCATTGAGGTAGAAATGTATAGGAGAAAGATGGAGGTAGCTTATAAGGAGACACGTTAAGAGCTGTTTTGAAATCATGTTTTTGTCCTTAGTTTTGATTAACATAAAGGATGGAAAAGGGGATATGGATGAAGATAGGATATTAATAGGAGAAACAAGATCATAGATAGTGATGGATGATGGAAACAATGAATAGATAGGATAAGGGATATGGATTAGAGGGTATGGATAAAGTGAAGCAAGATCGTAGATAGCACTAGATGATAGAAGAAATGAATATATAGGATAGATGGTATGGATAAAGTGAAGCAAGATCATAGATAGGATAGATGGTATGGATTAGAGGATTTGGATGATGTGTAGAAAGATTATAGATAATGATGAATTTAGATAGGGTAAGGGATATGGATTAGAGGATATGGATGAGGTGAAGAAAGATAGTAGATAATGATGAAGTTAGATAGGGTAATGGACATTGGAGGAAGGATAATGGGAGATATGGTAGGAAGATTAGTGTGATTGAAATTTTCCCCCAAGCATAGAGGTTTTAATTTGCAAAGAGGTGATATGTAAGATTGTCACAACATCTAGCGCCACATGAATAAGTGTTCCTAAACTTTTCAAAGATAGAGATCCAACCTACACTGAGAACCTCCAGAAAAATTCAATCGAACATATCTAGCAACTAGGAAGCATACTCCAAAGGGAAGAACAATCTAAAACTAGATCAAGGTATTTAGTCTTCGATTACCCATGTGTGTGCAAGTGGGTTCATTCCGGCTCATATGATCATTGTAATCTTCAGAATCCAGCATGGCTAGCTACATGAGTTACCCCGACTTCAAAAGCATCATGGATAGAGCCTCGCTATGAGCGAGCATCCATAGCCCCAATAAGGTTATTGTTGTAATTTCACAAATATTGCTTCATTGCCAGCCAGGCATCCATAGCCCCGATGGAGTTATTTGCATGTTCCCTTAGCCAAGCATTTTGATATTGTATTTCATTGCATTTTCTTGATATTTCTTTTCTTGCTCATGCTTTTGATCTTTTGACATTTATTTTTGCTCTTTATTTTTCTTGTATTGGCTTGTAAGTGATGAAACTTACATGGGTTTGATAATTATAGTGGCACTGAAGCAAGATTTTAGATTTTTCAATAGCCATGTCTTCAAATAAGAGATCACAGTGATTTAGAGAAATTGATTAAGTGTATGAGATATAGTAATCAAAAGATGTCCGTACCAAGATATGATAACTAGTTCTTTTCTTGATTGAGTGTGTATCCCAACCAAAAGAAAATGTTAAAGAGGAACAACCTCAGATTTCATGAATATATATCTAGGAAAATGACTAAACATGAGATTCAAGCATGGGTAAGCATGTGACAAAATAACACAATTGCCTATTTCACAAATGAAGGAAAGGATTGAATGATAGGGATTGAAAGATAGAAAAGAGTTGTTGGATAATAGATAGAATGTTTGAAGATTTGTGCGAGAATAGATGGAAATGTATTCAAGATGAGTGTTGGTACACAACTTGAGAAGTGATGAAGAGATAGAGGAATATCAAATTTTGGGACATAAGGACCCAAAATAGATAGAGGAAATGATGGAAGAATAGATTTGGGAAGTGGGAGATGTTTAGATAGATGGTTGAAAGAAGTTCAAAGATGGGTTCCTTTGTTGATCTTTCTTATGGATCATTTGAGGTGATGGATTGGTCGATGGATGGAGGTAAGGACCCAATATGGATGGAAGGGATGGAGAGTTTTAAGGACCTAAGATATATTTGTAAGATGAAGAGTTTGACTTTGGAATGAAAGGACCTAAGATAGATTTGGAGGATGAAAATTTTGAGTTTGGAATGAAAGGTCCTAAGATAGCTTTGGAGGATGAAGAGTTTTACTTTGGAATGAAAGGACCTAAGATAGATTTGGAGATTGAAGAGTTTGACTTTGGAATGACAGGATATAAGATGGATTGGATGATGAAAGGATTCCTTGATCTTGATCTTGACTAGGATTAGGATAATTTGAGTTTGTACTTTCCTCTTTATTTTGAATTAGATTCATGAAGGACATGGAAGGGATATCCTGCTCTTGCTCAAGAGGTGGATGTTGAATGGGACTCTTCTCTTGAGATAGAATGGGATCATCGTGGATGGAATACCAAAATCTTAGGGGATCATCATAAGATTCTTGATAGGTGGGATATTGATAAAAAAAGGGATTAGATTGGAGAGCCATGATATTGTGATCTTGATTTAGGTTAGGACTCATTTCCTTTGACTGAGTTTCCTTTTTCTCGGTTTGATGATGAATGGTTGTATGAATGATCAAAGTTGATGTTTTTGATAGGTTGGTGTAGAGAAATTTAATCCTTTTGGTAAGGGCCCTAGGACTAGGTTGTCTCTTCTTTAACTTAGTCTTTTGATGAAGACTTCTTCTCCTCAAAATGTGGGAAGTGGTCATACACAAATGATGTCAATAAATGCATGCTTGGAATGTGGTATCAACCTGCAAGAGGAGGAAAAAGTTCAAACACACACATGAAACATTGCATTAGAGGTTAGAAATCCAAACAAAGCAAGTTAAATGAATCCAAACTCTTTAAAATCATTCCTTGTTCCTCTATCTCCAAGGATCTTCAAGATTCAAGGTGGCTCTCAGCTTGGAAGAGAACTTGATTCTTTAAGATGACAACCTAAAGAATGAAATTTAAGTGATTCTAAGATCTAAATGGAATGAAACAAAGATCCTAGTGATGATTTAGATATGAAACTAGATGATGATAGGATGCAAGATATTGATATGAAGCTTAAACTAGTATGAAAATGATACTAAGATGAAGCTAACATGATATGATATTAACATGGTATATCTAAGATTATAATGCTATCAAAATGATCTAAAATCCTATTCTATCAAAGAGAGATAATACTCAGGTAACGTCAAAGAAAAGTGGATAAACTCCCCATTCTATCCCACGGATTCAAAGTTTGTAGAGATGCAGGCATGCAATTTAACAAGAATATAGAAGTTAAAGGCTTCCCGCCATCCCGCCTTGCAAAATGTCAAGATCGAATGACCATGTGGGATAAGTGCAGGTTGGGTATAGTGTCCCCCACTATCCCACACCGAAAAAGAGTATAAGAAGTTAGACTCCCGCCATTCTGTGACATGATGGATGAATGAAAAGTGACAATAAGGGTTTAAAAGTACAAAGGAAAGGATTGAGCTTCCCACTACCCCACAGTGGGTGAGAAGGAAAACTTAAGAGCCTGCAGGGAAACAAAATATGGAGTTAGAAGCATCTCCCGCCATCATGTAGCCCAAGAGGCGATTGAAGAATGACCTTGCAGGACAACAAGAGGTGAAGGGAGACATGTCCCCCGCTATCCTACGATGCCAAAGACTAGAGGATAAAACCCTTGCAGAGCAAGACAAATAAGAGATTATGCACATCCTGCCATCCCGCCATCTCACAGAGATAGAGTTTAAGGTTATTGTGACTAGTAGAGATGTTTCAGTTGACATGTCAGCAGCTTGATAGATACAAATATCCACGTGGTGGTCAACTAAGTTTGACCATATGATCTCGATGATGATTAAGAAGAATTTTGATGCCACGAATGTCTACCGATAGACTCAATGGTCCACATGGATGATGACTGGATGATGACTCGATGTTGACCGAGTTTGACCAAGTGACCTGGATGCTGAAGGAGATGATTTTAGCCACATGACTACATATTGATAGGAAAAATGATCTATGTGGTGATTGACTGAGCTTGACTAGATATTTTGGATGCTGAAAATGAAGACATGTGGCTCCCAAGTGGTCGATAATGAAATCCAATATACAAAAGTTGATGCTTGCAGAGATTTTAGTGAGGTTGTTGTCAATCACCTTAGAGTAGGTCAATAGAGGATGAAGAATGCATGAATGGAGACCGCATTACAGGTTGTTTGTGTGGCTTGAGGTGATCTACAGAGAGATGATTTGATCTCATCAAATAGATGAAGATTACTAAAGCTAGTAATCAAAGTACAGAGCAGACTAGGAAGAATGTAGCAACATTTAATGATGGTCTTGTTGTAGAGGGAGTTGTTGAGCCTTTTGAGGCTCAAGGAAATCTGCTAGGCTAAAGTTTGCTAAGTATAGCAATCCTATATTGATAGCCTAATCTAAACATAGTTGTTTACAAGAGAATACATTAATTGCAGGAAGTTAGCTGTATGAGTGATGTGTACAAAGAATCTGATTAGTATGTGGATATGTTCCCTCAGAGGTCGAGGAGATTAGATTGTGAATCCATCCCTGGAAAAAAATCCCGTAGGTATAGAGATGACCGAGAAAAGTGTACATGTTATGAGATTTGATAGATGTAGAGGTGATTGCTGAGTTGCTAGATGCAAGCTAGTGGATGTCAATGGAAATAGTGTACGACATTTAGTAATAAAAAATTTATTGAAAGTGTGAAAGAAGGTGAAGCTCTGAAAAAGAAGAGATTAGAAAAAATAGAGAGTAGAGGATCACAGAGAAGCATCTCACGTAGGCATCAATAACATGACCCTAGTGCATGAAAAACACTGTAGAAGAGACTACATGTAAAATATTCAACTGTGGGGAGGTGACAAAAAGAAATTAAGAGTTAGAGAAGAGAGTGGCCAATGAAGAGCTTGATGAATGAAGGAGGAGAGAAACAAAGACCAGTGACAAGAAGTGTGAAGAGTTAAGGCAGATAACACAATGGGTTATACACATTGTGAGAGGAAGAGAAAGAGGAGGGGTAGGTTCTCCTTTGGGTTGGTTCCCATAAAGCTAGGGGTTGGTGCTCCTTTGGGTTGGTGCCCATAAACTTCAGTTGTTGGTGATCCTTGGGTTGGTGCCCTAAACTTTGTAATCAGATTTACTTGTGAGGCTAGATTGGAGTAGTAGACTCCAGTAGCATTTCTCACTAGGGTTTTTCCCACTTGGGTTTTCTGCATATATCTTGTGTTATGGGTCTGTCTCTTATGTGTTCATGTTGATTAGTTTAATATCTCTTCTCATAGCTTATTGATTCATGTGATTAGAGTTCAAATCATTTTGATAAGTTAAAGTTTTTGATAACTAATGATTCAACCCCCCTCTCAGTGGTCCATTGTGGTCCTTCAAATAATGGGTTGATTATGCTGGTTATATGAGTTTACTAATGAAGGATACCTCTATGGTTTGTGAGATTGGATTACTAGTACTTGTTGTGGGTGTTATTTTTCAATCTCATGGGTTTTGTCAGTTGGATGGGAGCAATCATTTTTGGCTGATGTTCTAGGTAGTGTCCAGTCTTAAATGTTCTAGAGATAAGAGTAAGTTCTTCATCAAGTGGGATAATGTTGAGAATGGATGTCTCAAACTTACTAGTTGAGAATCTCAATCAGATGGCATTTGGTTTATGTACTGAGAAGGTCAGTTAAAAGTTTCATGTTATTGATTGACTAGAACTTTAATGTTATTGTTCATCTTCAAAGGAAATTGAATAACCTTCGTATTATTAACAAAGCATTTGATAACCTTTGTGTTATATAACCACCTGTAGAAGTGATATGCAAGGTGCTACAAGATAGTGGGAAAAGGAAACTTAGTCTTTCCTATTTAACCCTGCAACTTTACAAAGGCACAACAAATAGGGTCACAAGATAGTGCGAAGAAGGAGACTTGGTCTCTCTCCTGCCACCTCACATGACACTAGGGACTAAATAAGAGAACATGCAGGATAGCGAAAGATGGACAATATTGTGTTCCCCGCCATCCCATGAGGGTTATCTGGAGAATGCAGGTTTAGTGTGAGATAAAGACAGAGGGTGAAGGGAAGGTTCTTCCCGCTACCCCGCATGGTGAACAATGGTCAAACAATGGTGTTGCGGGCTAATAGGGAAGCAAGGAGGTTTTCTTTCCCCACTACCCTACAGGTAATCTGAGGGTTCCCAAGAAGAATTGTGAGCTAACTAAGGAGCAAGGAGACATGCTTGCCTCACCATCTCTCAATGATGTCAAAGTGAATTTTTTGATAAGTTAGGCCTAAAGCGGTAGTCTTGGTGGGACCACGATTGACTCATGCGAAGTTGGAAGCTGATGATTGGTCTGAATGGGAATAGTTGTCAATAGTCCTTGAGACTAGGTAGGACCATGAAGGACTCATGTTGACCTATTGATTTGTTTGTTATTGATAGGTTTATGCTAGGATGACTTAGAGGATTCGGTGGAGAATACTCTGTGTGTTATTTGACGGTTTCAAGTTTGATAGTTGAAGTCAGTATAGAAGAAATTGAAACTAACCATTCTTGGAGTAGAGATATAATCATATAAAGAAATAGTTGTAAGTAGGAGAAGTGTGAGAAGTTCGGAAGACTTGTTGCAGAAACATTTGTAACCGGATGATTGCCTTGCAGACCAGATGTTGGTAAAGACTGATTTCAGATGGTGGGATGCTGAGGGAAATAGTTGGAGATTGATGAGTGGTTGGTCTATTACAGAACAGTTGTTCATATTGCCTATGTGGTGTGTGGTTCAAATTCTATCTATAGGCTGAATGTTGTTAGAATAGAGATTGTGTAATATACACCCAAGAGCTTAGTTTGTACCTTGTATGTAATAAACATTTTACTATAATACAAGAGATTAGCTCACTGTTTCTCCTTACTATGTAACATTATTAGCTTTCCTATTGGGGGCTCATTGTCATTCATGGTGGTACAATTTTACATGAAACCATAATTTTTGAGCAACAAAATATTTTATTTATTGAGATTGTCTCTATGATTGAGGGGCAAGAATATTATCCAACCTCTTTCTTCTTTCATGGTTTCACTATTCCTTTTAGGGGTTTCATTTTCCATAATTTGATGTCCTTTCTTGCATGGAATTGTATCTCTTATGATTAATCTCTCCTTAGTGGAGTAAGTGATCCTTCTTCTAATTTCATCTCTCTCTCCCTTTGAAGATTACCTCTTCTTTAGAGTATCATTTTAAATATCTTAATGTCTTCTCTTGCATTAGATATTCCTTTATGGGAGAACATTGTGCATTTTCTTATGTATAATCTCTCCTTAGAGTTTGTGTAATTCTTCTCATTACCCCTATGCTTTGGGGGGAAATGATCTCTTTCTTATCCTTTTTAAGGATAAAATTTTCCTATGTTGAGTGTTGTTTGCTCAAGGATTCTCTCTTATGCAAGAGGTGTGTATCCTTGACTATAACCTCTTTTTCACTTGGAAATTTATATCTATTATAAACTTACCTTTCACATTGGGTCAAAAGTGTGTCATACTTCGTCAAAAATCCCTTTCACCTAGAAACAAGGGGAAGGTAGGAATTCTTGTTCCCCTTCCCTTCTTTAGTAAAAGATGTTATGTTTGTTAAAGAACTTCTCTTAGAGGTAAATGTCTTTTAAGAAAACATCTCTTCTCCTCCAAGGATTTTATTTACACTTGTTGCCAGATATCTATTTTTTAACTATCTTATCCTTGCTTATAAGACTAGTCTCTCTTTAGCTTGGATTTATGAACATTGTGGCCTAAAGGATATCTTCTTGGTGTTGAAGGTGGGTATCCTTGTTTCTAACTTCCTTAACACATCAACATGGGCCTATGTTGATATCTTAAGTGGGGGCCATACATATTGACCTCTTTGTATCATAGTGTACAGTATTTTTACATGTCTCAAATCAGAAGCAGAGAAAACAAACTCTTATATGAGATGCTTCAAGCCCGAAACCAAATAAAAAATTGATATGTCTTAGACGGGGTGCACATGACTGGAAGAAGAGGAAAAAAACTCTTACATGGGATGTCCTTGAAAACAATCATATGTCTATCTATAAGGGGTTGTACATTCTCAAAACCAAAGAAAACAAACTATTATACAAGATGTTCCTGAAACTAGAAATTTGCCCCTTCGCATTTTAATTTTCATTAAATGTTTTAAAAAAGTTGAAGCATTCTCAAAACTAGAGAAAAAACTCTTATATAGGATACTATATACTTAAAATTAGACATCACTTGAACACACACACAAGGATCATTGGAACTAGAAAAATATAACTAGACTATTCCTACTCTCCTCCCCAACATGGATCACCTTGACAAATCACATCTAGAATGTGTATCCATGTCCTCTCTCATTCTTCTTCTCATGGATCACCTAGAAAAGCAAATCTATAATGTGTATGCATGATTCCTCTCTTTCTTCTAATGAGCTCATAGATTTTGTATTTGTAGTTCATCGATGATGCATTCTCTTGCTCTTTCAGGTGATCACTTGTGTTCTTGAGATGACATTTTTCAAGAATGATATTAATGGTTGAGAAATTTTTATTATCAAGGTCTCTTTGGCCAGTTGACTTGAGGTCTTGTTTTTAGTATTAAAACCTTTTGTTATGTCTCCTTGCATGTGATTGTGTGAGTTAAGATCCTAAGATTTGGGGCTTGGTTCCTCAAAATTAGTGAAGTCTTATCTACTTGTGATTATGCTCCTATTTTCTCCTCTCTATCATCTTTCTACTTTTTTGAGAGTATGATCACAAGATTATATTCCACTAAAGTGGGGGCTAAATGTAAAATTGTAAATTGTACACCCTTTATTAGTGTGTCCAATTTCACTCTCCTAGCCCATATTTTAGTATTTCCCTTTCCTCTGTGTTATAGGACCTTTATTGTAAGAAATCAATATTTAATTCAATGTTATGGGTCTTATTACACTTTATTACATCATCACACTCTTATTTGGGCCCTTAGTTCTAGGAGTGGCATTTATCATTGTATCCTAATTTTTCCTTAATCTTTCCTTAATTTAAACTATTAAATTATATTTTACATATCTACACATCTTGGGTTGACCCACCAAGATGGATTTAGCATTAGAATCATGATAGCTCAAATCCTTAGAAATTTAGAAAAATGGTGGTTGAGACTGGGGTGCACACCACACTGGTCCTATGTTTTTTTCCTTGAATTTCAGGAGGATGGTTGGGTGGGCTTATCCTATTCAAATTTAGCTTTCTGCAAAAATAAATTAATTCTATGTTAGACTAAAGGTGATTTCAATCATGAAATCCCTATATAAGGCATCCTTCTCAACTCATTTTCATCTAAGAAAATCTAAGCATCTATCCATTCAAGTATTTGACCAAAAATCATTGAGGCATTCCTCATCAAGCATTTTCAGAGGTCTTCAAGGTTACATACTCTTTATTCATTCATTGTGAAGAAAAATTACATTTCATATGCAAGAATTTGTGTGCGATTAGGTTTTTGTAATGTTAATGCCATTTCATACAACATATGTGTTTATATTAAAGAAGAAAAGCATCATTATCAACAATTGGAGATTAGAGGTATATCTTTCTGATGAGCCAAAATAATGGCTCCATTTTGTTAGATTTTATCATAAAAACTCTTGCTTTGGTCATATGTTTGGACAATGTTTAGGTCATAGAACTTCCCTTCTTAATGTCTTTTTGGTATTATTAGATAAGATTTATCCTAGACCTAAGGTTGTTAACTGATGATCTTTATATAGTAAAACTAAGCAAATTATCTGAATTAATCTTAAAATATGCTTTAATTTATGTTATGTTAGCATCAATGGATAAACATGCTTTTGTGCATATTAATGCCATGATTTAGGAACAACCAAGATGAGAAGATGACTAAGCTAGCGGTTAAGGAGACACTTCATCATCTCAACGGATGTAAACCTAGTCAAAGTGGAGCAGCATTGAAGGAGTCCATAACCAAGTGACCTCTTCCTCAATAGAGTAATTAGTGGAGCATTCATGATTGTTCCTGATAAATAATATATCTAGGAAAGGAGGTTGCACTATATTTTCTCACCAGTAGGACAATTGTTTGTTCTACATTTATGTGCTAACTTCTTCTTTTAATGTAATAAATCTTTCTCAACTATTCCTTTAATGTAACAAAATTCCTCCTCCTTTCTCACACAAGGAAAGAAGGTTACTTGTAGATCAAAGCTTCAATTTTTCATGGATAATAGATTGCTTATTCTATACAGGACCAGATCAAGTTATGACAAGTTGTGTTCAGGAAGATGAAACTTATGACATTCTTCATGCTTGCCATGATGAACCTTGTGGATGACACTTTTTTGCCAAGAGAATAGTTATAAAGATCCAGAATATAGGCTATTATTGGTCAACTTTTCATAAAGATGTAGTCAAGTACACCAAAAAATGTGATAGATGTCAAAGGATAGGTAGACCCACTAGATTGGATGAGATGCCCTTACATCCACAGGTAGTTTTTATACCATTTAACAAATGGAGGTTAGATTTTTTTAGGACCTATTGATCCACCCTCATATGGTAGATTATACATCCTTGTGTTTATCAACTATGTCACAAAATGGGTTGAGGTAAAAGCATTAAAAAATGCAACAGACAACAAGCTAGCATAATTTTTGTATAAGTAAATATTTAGAAGATATGGAGTTATGAGGGAGATTGTGACTGATCAAGGGGTACAATTTACTTCCACTTTGATTACAACTTTAGTCAGCGAGTATAAGTTAAGGCATAGGAAGTCAATCCCCTACCATCCTCCAGCAAATGGACAAGCTGAAATCATGAATAGAGAGATTGAGTCTATACCGACCAAAATAGTAGCCCTCCATCAAAAGGATTGGTCGAGTAGGTTGTCAGAACTAGTTTGGGCATATAGGACTACATGGAAGACAACTAAAAGCTTTATACCCTTTGAGATGGTATATGGGAAAATGACTATGATGCCTATGGAGTTTGAGCATAAGACACTTTGAACAACCATAGAATTAGATATGACTCTCTCTATAGCTCAACAAGATAGACTCCTACACCTTAATGCCTTAGATAAAATTAGGAAGTCTGCCCTACAACACAAAAAACATTCAAAATCAGTATATGAAATGGCATGATAAATATATTAAAGAAAAAGCATTCAAACTAGGAGACTTGGCCCTTTTGTATGACTCCAGGTATAAGGATAATTTAGGAAAACTCCAGAGATAGTGGTTAGGGCCATGTGAATTGATTGAAATGGTGTAGTATAATTGGGTACTATTGATCTTGCCAAATTTAAGTTACTGGTAAATGGACATCGGTTGCCCCTCTATCATAAGCCTATTTCCAAAGAGGAGTTCCTTCAACAATTCATTACTCAACCATCTGCCGAGATTCCTATAGAAAATGTGGGGGGACTTGTAGTCCCACCTTCTTCCTAATTTCTCATCTCATTCACTCATAATAAATACTTCCATATCCCATCAAAGTACACTTATTAACTAATAAAAATTCCATTTTTGTACTCGCCTATCACTCTTCCATATCATTCCACTTTTCCCATTTATTTTTCTGCCTCACTTGCTATGCATAATGGATAGACAAGTTATAAATGATGGATTTCTCCAACTACTGCCATTATGGCACAATAAAAGGTACACTCGTGTGTATTTATTTTTCTTGCATGCATTTATTAAACCAGATTTTGTATCATAATGATATTTACATAGTAAATCTTTTAGTCGCCCTCCGCATGTGTGGACATATGTTAAGCCTTAGGTTGGGTGGGGGGGGGGGGGGAAGTACAATAGTGAATTATTCCCATGGAATTATTCTTATGCCATTCGAAACAAAAATGTTGTCTCACATAAAAGTTTGAATTTAAAATAATTATGGCTTGATGTGACATTTTGTGCTCTGTTATACCTCCCGTCGTCACCAATTTTTTTTGCATGCCTTGAGTTATTTTGAAAAATTAGAGTTGTAGAAAGGTTGCTTGCAAATAGGGTATATTTCCTTTTGAGAATTTTTGGAGTTTTAGGTGAAATTGAGCATATTTGTATAGTGGTGTGTTGTGAATTTCAACAAGGTTTAATGGGTGGTCCACTAGTTCACCATGAATCTACAGTGCATGATGTCCTTCTGCAAGATCAAGTTTGTGAGCCTAAATTCCACAGTAGTGGTTGGATAGATTATTTTCTTACATTAATTAAGTTTAATGAGGATATTGTAAGAGAATTCACTCCCATTTTTTGATAGGGAATCTCAAGTGAAAGGGTTGAGAGTTATTGCAATGGAGGAGCAAATTGCAGAAGTAAAAAGGTTGTCAGTCGACGGAGAAAAATACCTTGAAACAAAAGGCACATGAAGTGAGAGAGAATAATTCATGCAACTAAGTGACCCACCTTTGGTAATAGATAAGTAGGGGATCAGATGATAATCTCTTCCTCCTATATGGAAAGAAGTAGCATTGTACATCATGAAGTATTTGACTTGTAAAGGGAGGTACTCATGCCTGCATTCCCACCTTTTTAAGCTCCTGATTTATTTGCATCATGGAAGGAGAATGAATGTTCCAAATGTGATGTATAATATTCTTTCCATCAGTGCAGCTGAGACACAAAAAGGTAGGCCTCACTTCATTACTCACCATTGTTTGATTAAATTATTGGTAGAGAGGTCCTTGAGAGATGTTTCCCAAATGACCTGGGATGAATTTGTAAGTGTTAGAAGGTTTAATAATGTGGTTCCAACAGAACAACCCTTGTCCCAAGAAGGGGAAAATTTGTGAAGACCTAACCCTGCCGCTGATCCCTCATCCTCTAGAATGTCACCAATTCAAGAACCTCCCGCAACAGAGGAATCCCCACCAAAAGAAACCTTGGCAGAGTCAGCAGAAGCCTTGAAAGGGATCTCATCACAAATCCCAATGAGAAATAGGGCCACTGCGTGGAGGGAGAAAGGTAAGGAGAAGAAAAGTGACATTGAGAAGAAGAAGGAGGAGGGAAAAAGTATTGATCTAGCCTCTTCTATCACAAAGAAAAAAAAATTGATGAAGAAAGTTCTTTTGCAGCCACCACAGGAGCTGCAAAAACACCGAAAGAGATGGAAACAAAAAACCCTCTTGGAGCCACCAAAGAAATGCCTTTGATAAGAAGCCATATGCTTTCAGGCAAGCCTAAAAGTAAAAATAAATTAGAGAAGCCAAGTGCTATTATTTCTATTGACTCCCCAAAGCAAGAACCAAGTAGTCCTAGCCGGGATGTTATTCCACCTCCTTTACCTATGAAGCTGCAAGAAGGTGTGAGCTTGGGTAGGCTTGACAACTTGGCCTTTGTTGTGGAGCCAATTGTTAACACAAAAGGTGAATCTGAGAAGTTGAAACCTAGAGAAAGAGTTCTTAGTCCACCCTCCTTTCTTACTAGTCATGTTGTTGCTCTTGCCTTCTACAAGGAATGGGAGTTAGAGAAAGCACAAATGCAGAAAATTATTGATCAAAAAAAGAAGGTCATATGTTTGGACAATGTTTAGGTCACAGAACTTCCCTAGTTAATGTATTTTTGGTATTATTAGATCTAATTTATCCAAGACCTAAGGTTGTTAACTGATGATCTTTATATAGTCAAACTATGCAAATTATCTGAATTAATCTTAAAATATGGTTTAATTTATGTTATGTGAGCATCAATATATACACATGCTTTTGTGTACATTAACCCCATGATGTAGGAACAACCAAGATGAGAAGATGACTAAGTTGGCGGTTAAGGAGACACATCATGATGTCGATGGATGCAGAATCAGACAAAGTTGAGCAGCATTGAAGGAGTCCATAACCAATTGACCACTTCCTCAGCAGAACAATTAGTGGAGCATTCATGATTGTTCCTAATAAAGCATAAATCTAGGAAAGGAGGTTGCACTATATTTTATCAGTAGTACGACAGTTGTTTGTTCTACATTTATGAATTGACTTCTTCTTTTCATGTAATAAATCTTTCTCAACTATTCCTTTGGGACATGGGTTGATCAATTGCAATTTTTTTTGTAAGTTTTTATTATAAATAAAGGTCTCTACTTCCTTGTGGAAGTAGACAGGGTGACCATAGGATTAGATATTTTGGTTTCCAAACTTATGTTTATTGAAATCAACTTGATTTGAATAAAATGAGGATGATGGTATTTTGAGTTTATCAATTATTATCTACATTTTGGATATACTCCAAGGGGGTCCACTTGGCAAGTAGTTCTTGTGTATTGGCTAGTTAATTTCCATTTCATTATAGCTGTTGTTTTGGTGTTCGATTGTTCCCACAACCATTGGAAATAGTTCTTGTGTCTGTTCCCACAACAAAAGAAGACAAAGTAGTTACTATTCGCTAACCAGAAAATTGTCATTAGTAGAAGTTGCTTAGGTTGCTTTCAATTGTGAGTTTTGATGAATTTATAATTCATTATTATTTTACATAATTCTTTCATAAATTTTCCATTTCCTATAGTAGGATATAATGGCTTCAACTCGAGCTTAGCACACAGACAGTGCTAACCCATTTCAAGTTCATGACCCTGGTTGATAAAGTAAATGAATCTTTTCCATAGGAAAGGTAGCTACTTAGTAAGGATGGCCAATCCCTAAGTTGAGGTTTTAGAACCTGGTTACTATTCCAATTGTGAGGACCAACACTTTCCATTAGTTATTTTAGTATTTGCAATATTTCATTAAAGGTTAATTCCTAAAGTGGTTTTTGACATAGGAAAATCCCTATTCCCAACCTATTTCCTCTTGTTTTTGTGTGTAGGAAATAGGTATAAAACTATTATCTTCGGGATTAACTTTATTTATAGGAACATCCAGGTTCCCCTTTAAACAATGAAAAGTGTGGAGGACTGGTGCGACAGACATACAAGTCCTAACATTTTAGGAGCTTCTTCTGGGAACAGGTCTGAATACTCTTACATTGCTCAGATCCAAGTTTGTGGCTTGATTTGATAACTATAGCTCACTATTCATGTGTTTTTACTTCAATTTTGACCCATTTACTCTAATTTCAACATTTTATAATTCAACTTAAAAGAGGGAAATAAATTCAAATCAAGTAAACCTAATAAGAATTCTAAGCCCTATCATTACTGATTTGTGGCTAGATCTATTGGGTTTACCCCTGTTTTAATGTAATATTCCCTAAGTAAAAATTGGTGGTTTTCATATATCTAATTGTGGAAACCCTAATTTTACACCGTTACAAAAATATCAATTTTATCTCTTCAAAAATATTAACATTTCTTAAAAATTCACATCTCATTTTTAAAAGTCTCCCTATAAACCTAAGAAGATAATTGAGGAAATCCATAAAATCCTAGAGCTTTGTTACCTTCAAAGGAGAAAATGACAACATTTATAATTTCTTTCTCTAAAAGGGGTCTCATGAGTTCCTTAATATTTAAAGCATCCAACAATTTGGGAATCCTATATATGCAATGTAGCTAATTAGATAGGCCAATAAGGATATTAACATTTATGAGATTAGAAAAAAACCAATAGATTTATCTTTTATTTATTTTTTATCTAAATCCTAATGACCATCAACATATATCTCTTTGATATTATTGGGTGATATTTGCTTGAGAGTAGTAAGCTAAAAGAATATATTGAGGTAGTTTCCTTGCTTTAGCTAAATTTTCCTAGAGTGTTGCTTCTATAACTCCTCCTTATTAGTGGTTTAATTATCCATTTTAGACTACTATTCCTTCTCTCTACAAGAAAGGTCTTGGATCAAACTATTATCTTGGATAACCTTTTGAACCTTATCTACAATTACTCCAAATCTATCTCTTTTCTTTTTATGATATGTTTAAAAGAGGTTCTATTTGAAATATGAATATTATTCTTCACATTATTGAATTATTTTGTAATTATATACATCATAGAACCTTTCATTTTGATACTCCACTTTGATGTAATTATATGAAAGGATGTTAAGGTAGTGGAACAATTTCATACACTAACCTTGAGAGGGGGGTTGCACAAATGTTTTCAAATTTTTACATTTACAAAAACCTAATGTAAATAAACATAAATGGTATACATACCACAACATAGTGATTTACATGGGGAAAACCTTTACAAAAGAAAAATACCACAATTCAAAAGCCACCCAATGTATTATTTACAAATCAAGATCATATTAATTTACAACTATAAATGATACATAAATGTGCCTTTATCAGCTATGGAGCAATCTAGATGCACTTCCAAAACATAGAAAATGCACTAACATGGAAAAAGTGTGAGTGTATACAAGATTTAGAATAAACTTTCTAAATCTTTATAATAGCTAAAAAAATTAACCAAAATAAACATAGATAGAATGTGTACAATAATAAATTGATTTACATGGGGAAATCCCTTTCAAAAAAAAAAAACCCACACTCCAAATGTTGCCCAGAATCAAAGTCAATTTAAATTATCTTTCTACATCTTTTTTGTTCATTCATGGTTTTGATAATAGTGGTAAAAGTGGATTGGGCACTGCCATTTTGCCTATAAATATTGGGATAGTTACCATTTCAATCTTGGTGTGTGTCATGTTAGGATCTTTGCCATACAATCTTCTCCTGGTTATACCATGGATTCATTTTTTAGGAGAAGTCACTTCTACCTTTCATGGTTGTGTTATGTTTGTTGCTAATAATCGGGTAGTTACAATCAAGTCTTACCCTAATTCTATGTAGTTATGTCAAATGGTAACAGCTAGTTAGGTATCGACACACCTAGCTTTCAGAATTGTATTCTATCATTATCTTCTAATATGCCAAAAATAGTTCCTTTGGTTTCTCCTTAAATGGAAGTCAATGAAAAGGTTGTCCCCAAAGAAGATTCTCTTAGGAAGCATGATCCTTCTAATATAGAAAATCATATGTCTACTCCTACACCATCTCCTTCTTCCTCTCAATCAAATATGTTTCTTGGTGATGATTGGGGTTCCTCAGACTTTAAAAACTCCACTGAAAAATATAAAGTTGAGCCTATCTACCTTAATGTTCCAAAAATATCGTTCACACTTTCTATCAAAGATTATTATTCTTTTGTATTGTGGGATCATGGAAACACTATTGACTATACTATTACAAGTGATCCTCCCCTTTTGGAAGAGTTGCAATCATGTTATTGGACCCAAGATTCAATGTTCTTTGTAATCATGAATATAAAGGAAATAGTCGTGGGCACATGGGGCAAGGAGTTAAGGTCCCTCTAAAATTAAAATTGTGCTCTTTTACAATTGGTTTAGTTTATAATCTTTCTCCTTTGTGTTCATCCCCTCCATTGTCTGATGTCTCTATGTCTTCTTTTTTTGAGTAGTGAAACTTTTCTTCATAATAAAAATAGTTTCTTCCCACTACTTGTTCTTTAACTATGTAAGAACATATCTTTTGTGGATTATCAAATCCCACTTGATTACTCTTCCTCCTACACATAAAAAGATCCATATACATGATAAAGAAAAAATTATTTTTGTGCATACCATCAAGTTTTTATCCATTCCACTAGTCAATGTAAGGCCTTGAAGGATAAGGTACAATAGATTCATCATTCATGTGTCATCAATCCTTCATTTATTGATATGCATTCTTATACTTTGCATAACAAGTGATATTGAGGTTCACCTCTATCCTATTCTTTCTATATGAAAAACATTCACTCATGGGGTTCTTACATCACCTTTCTTCTATTATATAGCTCCTCACTATATGGAATTTGTAGTTTCCTTGCTCATTTCCTTTCATGGTGGTACAATGTTGTGTGCAACCATACTTTCTCTATGATAGCAATGCAATAGTTTATAGCATGGTTGTCCTCCTATTTATAGTGGGGCCTATCAACACTTAAAATTTTGATTAATTTAATTAATTAAATCTAGTCATCCCGAGAGTATTTGATGAAAGAATTACGTATTATTTAATTAATTAGCAATGTTTCCTTCTAGCTAATTAATCTTATTAATTACTCTATAGTCTCCCTTTAATTAATTTTTTGACAACCATAAATTAATTAATTAATTAAATTTGACCCTTTTCTTGTATTAAATAAAACAAATACAATTTGATTTATTTAATTGATGTTGACTTTTTCCTCTCAAATCCTCCCATAAATTAATTAATTTTATTTTCTTCACATCTCCTAACTTTAACCTTTATCTAACCCTTCTCCTAGCCTAACCCACCTAGTTATTCAAAGGTTTAGTCAACCCTATCCCTTATCCCTCACCATATGTGTGGACATTCCCATAATATCTCAAATTCCCTAAATATACCAATTTCCTAAAATTTAGGGAAAATGTCTTTGAATTTGGGGAAAATTTGCTAAAATTTGGGAAAATATACAAAATATCCTCAAACATGGGAATAACATGATTTTTCGATCTCTTTTGGAATAGAACCTTTTAATTTGGGTGGCTTACTCCCAAATGGGCCTATGTCCTCAGGGACACATGTCATTCCTTCCAATGACACATGTCTTTCTTAAGGACACATGTCATTCCTTCCAATGACACATGTCTTTCTTAAGGACACATGTCATTCTCCCTCATGATACTTTCCCTTCTCAGGGACACATGTCTCATTCTCATGCCCTTCCATATCCCATTCAATCCTATTTAAACCCCTCATTTTCCTTCACAAAGAATCCACTTTCATTTTCCATACCCTCATATAATGCAAAAATTCTCACTCACTCTTTTGCATAAACACATCATTTAACATAGAATTTTGTATCATATCTTCCTTAGTTTTCTATCTTCCATTCACTATCATGGAGCACAATCAAGTATCTACTATATTGAAAGCATACACCAAATCAAGGGAGAATCAAATTGAAGGAGGAATATGGAGTTTGCATTTTAATCAATTTTCTCTTGTTTATCTACTTTTCTCCCTTCTTAAACATTCGTGTCTTGAGTGTGGTTGAGATATGTGTTTGTAATTTTTTGAGTTTATCTTTTCAATAGTTTACAGTCACATTTTTTTGCATATAGGGGCAAGTGACAACTTACTTTGGGGATGTACATGTCCCTTTGGAGGATCAATTACCTTCTCTCTTCTCTTCTTTTTCTTAAGAGATCAACATAGTAAATATGATAATATCTTAATGGTAGGCATACATATTACACTTCTACATTCTTACAATTTCTATTTTTTTCCCACAATGGCATCTATCTATTTTTTCACCCACAATGGTGCATGTCTATCTCTCACTCACCATGGTGAACTTCTGTGTCACCTATTGTGATGAGTGTCTATTTTGGCTCTCACTGGTTATCAAAATAAATCTAATCTGAATCAACCTTCCTCTATGGCATCGAGGTTGGTCCTACCTTGTATCTATTTATCTCTATAAGTGGTGACCCTCTTCCATAGTGAAATTGGTTCTACTAATCATCTTATTTAGTAGAAGCTTTCCTTAATTCATAGTGAGGTTGTTGCTACTAATACTTGATCACCTAGCATAACATAAATTGGTAAACTATGATTAGTCTTCAGTGGTTGCTTTCATTCAGAGTGGGACCAGTGCTACTAATCTATGATCAACTAGCATAATAAAACTTGCTAGACTATGATCTACATATTTAATTATTATCATTTACTTGAATACTATCAATAGATCAAACTAGTGCCCAAGTCATGATATCTCTTTGACATTGGTTGCTTTCCTATATTTTGGGAGCATTCTTCCTTGTAGCAAGAAATTGTCACATTATTATCTCCTTTTAAAGAATTCCTCTGTGTTGTTTCTTGTATTTTGGAGAACGCATATTATTGAGACAACCTTTTACAACAAGGTAACTCTTTCTTTTCTAACTTAAGGACCTTAGATTGTGTGTTATTCTACATTACATATGTGTTATCCATGTTCTTATTTGTATATCTATATGTTTATCATGACCTAACCTTGTTGTCTTAGGGGAAAGAGGGTGTTGTAAAGAGGAGTAGAAAGGGAAGAAAAGACATAGATAGGGGAGGGAGTGATGAAGAAAGTGAAGGAGACACCAAGAGATGCAAGTGAGGTGATAAAGGGAAAGAGATGGGGTAAGGATGGAGAGTGAGATAGAGAGAGATAGGGGAAAAGAGGAGGTCATACACTTAGAGAGGGAATGGAGAAAGAAGAGGAGAGATAGAAGAACAAAGAGAGAGAGAGAGAGGGGGGATTAAGGGAAATGTAGATATGGGGGTAAGGAGGGAGGGAGAGAGAGTGTGTTGTAAAGCATTATAAGGAGAGAACTAGAGAAGGGAAGGAGGGTGAAAATGAGATATAAAATAACAAAAAGCGATTTAAAGGAATAAGAAGAGATGGAGGGAGAGGTAAACATGGATTTTGAGACCTAGGGAGATAGGAAAAATAAGGGAAGAGAGGGGAGAGACATAGAGGGGAGAGAGAGGTGGATAGGGGTTTAAGGAGGGTGGGAGAGATAGAGAGGGAGGGGGGAAGAAAAGGGGGGAGACACGAAGAGATAGTAGGGAATGAGGAAGAAAGTGAGGGAGATACCTAGGGAGACAAGTGAGTTGAGAGAGGGAAAGAGATAGGGCACTTGGAAGGAGAGTGAGATAAAGAGGGATAGGGGAATACAGGGGGTGAGAGACCTAGAGAGGGGAGGGAAAAATAAGAGGAGGACTAAAAGATCAGAGAGAGAGAGAGAGAGAGAGAGAGAGAGAGAGAGAGAGAGAGAGAGAGAGAGAGGTGAGATGGGGGTTTAAGGAGGGTGGGGAAGATGGAGAGGGAGAGGGGAAGAAATGGAAAGAGAGACCTAGAGAAGGGAGGGAGTGAGGATGAAAGTGTGGGAGGGACCTAGAGAGGAAAGAGAGGTGAGAGATAATTTTATGGGGATAAGGATGGAGGGGGAGATATAGAGTGATAGGGGAATAAAGGGACTATGAAACCTATAGAGAGAAGGAAGAAATAAGAGGAGGGATAGAATAAAAGATATATATATATATATATATATTTAGAGAGAGAGAGAGAGAGAGAGAGAGATCTAGTTCATAGAGAGAGATGGGTACAAGGGGATAGAAATATAGGTGGATAGAGGCAAATATAACTACAAAGATATATTAATAGAGGAACGATACTTAAAGGGGGGGGAGAGGTGAGAGCCCTAATTGGGGAGTGAGATAGATGTGAGATGGATAGAGGGAGATACCTTAAGAGTTGGGTAATGAGGGATGGATGAAGATATATAAAGATGAAGAAGGAGCGAGGGATAAGTTATAATTAAAAGAGGGGAGTGAGATATAAAACATGAGAGGAAAAATAAAAAAGAGAACTTGAGATGGCTAAGGATGGAGGAAGGGAAAGGTAGATAGTGAGTTATTTAGAGAACTAGAGAGGGTAATGGTAGACAAGTGAGGGAGAGACAGTTCACAAAGAAAGAAATAGGGAAAAAAAAAGCAGGGAGAGAAGTGGAGAGGGATGGAAATAAATAGGGGGGAGAGATATCTAGAGTCAGTGCAAGAAGTTGTGTCCACTTTTTGGCCAAAAATGGAAGTGTTTTCCTTTATTTTTAGATTTTGCAACATTTTCAACCTAAAAATTTGAAGCACATAGAGATTAGATCTTGTAACAAGTCAGTAATACAAAATATAGAATTTAGATTCTAGCTTCCAATATGTAATCTATTTTAATACTCTAATAATTGAAATTTACTTTCGAAAGGGATTTCTAAAAGCCACCTTTAAAAAATGCCTATTTCAGGTTCATACCATGCACATGTACGACTAGTAATTTTGACACAAATAAAAGTTTTTTTTCAAAACCTCCTAGGAAATGATTTGTAACACATTGAAGATTGGTGAGGATATTTTTTTATTTTTTTAAAATATTTATTATTTATTTATTCTATGGGCCCAAATTGTCATTTTAAAAACTCATTGTGCACGACCAACATAATTTAACCTACACTTATCATTTTTAATTTTTTTTTAAATTGAAAAGAATTTTGTGTATATTGATGACATATAATTTGTTTATGAAAAAATGTAAAAACAAAAAAGTTATTAAATAAACAAGATAAATTCATATTTCAAGTTTATGGACCAAATTTAGTACAAATTAATTGACAAATAAAAAATTAATCAAAAATTTTAAAAATTACATATTCAAAATCTACATAGTGTAATTTGAAATGGGTTTTAATTTTGTTGAAAAATTCTATGATAATGGGCATCAAACATATGCCAAAAGTCATTATTTCACAAAGTAATTGATACAACCTTGTACTTGTAAGTCCATGGCCAAGGGTTGAGCATTCCATTCCTTTTTTGAACCAAAACCTAATGCACATGGTCATATCTATTTTCAAAATTTAAGAAATGGGGCCCCACTTTAATAAATGGGTCTCGATTATGTTTTTCACCGTTAATTTATTAAATAACGAGATTGTTAGAAATGTGCCTCGAATTAACTTGACTTGTGTTTAGACTGATTAGAGTAACCTATCTCGATAGAACAATTGTCGATGTGACTCTTGTCGACTGGCTGATGGAACCCTCTTCTTGTGACTAGCTATCGGGTTAGCAAGTCCGAGTTGATCCAACAATGGTCGCTAGGTCATGATGGGAAACTGCTTGATAAAATATCCATCGCGACCCAATGACAAAGAAGGGCTTCATTCTGGCGGATAGTGAGTTCGTGCTAAGGTAGCAGGGCAGGGACTCCAGATCCAATCAGGAAATGACACGTGGCATAAGTGAGCGGCCTAGGTGAGATAAGTGTTGTGCAAATCAAGAAGATCCAATGATAGATCTGAGGAAGATCAACGGTGGAGTAAAATTCCAAGACTATCAGCGGTTGTTGCTGTACTGAGGTTGTGAGGTGACCGAAATGGTATCCCTCGCGACATGGCAACCAAGTGGTGGGACTCGGCAAGAGAGTGGCTAAGGTGAGTTAAAGGTCAAGCAGATCGCAGATGATCGGATGGTGATCACAGAAGATCTGACGGTGGTCACTAGGTTGTGATGGGAAATTTCTCGTTAGACTTTCCATCATGACCCAACGACAAAGAAGAGTTTCATTTCGGGCGGTTAGTGAGGCTATGCTAAGATGACAGGGCATGGACCCTAGAGCCAATCAGGGGGTACCACATGACAGAGTTGCATTAGTGGAGTCGCTAGTTCATCAGGAGATCAGAGCAATGTTTTTGTGGTCTTTCCAATGGCCGATGGAGTAGAGACTGACTATGAGTCTGCGCTCGAACCGGAGTCCAAAAGGTAAACACTTGGACAATGAAGATGGTCTTGTCGGTGTATATGAATACGAACCAACCTGACTTCCTGGTGCATGTGGGATATTGCGTTTCTCATGAATGCAGATCGACGCAGATGGTTAGACTTCCTGGCAGTTGGAGCGACTAACTATTGTGTGAACTGCATTCCACAATTGTAATCAGAGTAGCCAGAGGAAACCGAAACACAATGTTGGTTAGTTGGGTGGATGTTACTAAATGACAGACCGTTGGACTCCATAACAGTTATGCTTAACCGATACGTTGTAATCGATGGCTGATATATATGTTGCTAGAGATGTAACCGATAGGTGAGAGAGGTTATTGTGTGATGTATGGTGTTGAGTCCTGTATGTTGGAAGCCTAAGTGTTATTCATAGGTGATGACTGTGATCCCAACATAGATTCTCAGAGAAAATGCCTGTGAAGAGGATCTGTAACTTTATTATAACCTTCTATTAACTATGAATAAAGTGATCTCTCTTTGGTGGTGGGTTTTTTACCCGTAAGTGTTTTCCCACATAAATCTGGTGGTAACTCTCTGTTGTGTTTTCTGTGTGATTAGTTGTTCATTAGTCTGTGTATATCTTAATGTTCTGCAAAAGAATTTAAAGACATACTTGCTTTATTCCCATTATAATTGGTGTTAGGAGAGCATTTTCCCGCACTTTTATTTCCTTACAAGTGGTATTAGAGCTTGACCTATTGTGTTGTCCTTTTTGGGTAGGGTTGGTTCTTGGTGCCAATTCTGGTTTTAGTGGGAGTCTAGTAGAGTGTTTATTTGCCTTGTTTCCACTTTAAGATGGCAAACATCTCTGGGCAAATGGATATTGAGAAGTTCAGTGGCTCCAAATTTGAGTTGTGGAAACTTAAAGTTGAAGATTTGCTAGTTGATAGAGATCTTTGGATTGCAGTGGGTGGAACTAAACCTACAAGCATGAAACAAGAGGACTGGGACCTTGCAGATAGAAAGGCTAAAGGGTTGATCAGACTCTATTTAGCAGACTCTGTTCTGTTAAATGTTCATGAGGAGAAGACTGCTATTCTTCTGTGGAAGAAAATTGGTGATATTTATTAGGGACAGTCTCTGGTAAATAAGTTTTTCTTGAGGAAGAAGTTGTATTCCTTGAAGATGGATGAGGGTACATCTTTAGCAGATCATCTAAATTTTTTCAACATAATTGTTGCACAGTTAACCTCTTTAGGAGTCAATATTGATGACGAGGATCGATGTATGCTTCTGTTATGTTCTTTTCCTGACACATGGGATCATCTGGTAAAGGCCATTGGGAGTACAACAACCACACTCACAACGGAAGGTGTGGTTGCTTCGTTACTGTTAGAAGAAACATGAAGAAAATCTTCTGAGATGGTCAAGGAGGCTCTCGTTGTTAGAGGCAAACAAGAGGACAAGAAGTCTAAATCCAAGTCAGAGGAAAGTTCTAAGTCTCCTGGAAAGAAGTCCAAAATGAAGTGTTGGAATTGTGGGTAGACTAGTCATATCCGAAAGGACTGCAGAGAGAAGAAGAAAAATAAGAGTTCTTTAGATTCCGTGTCCTCTCAGAATGATGATGGAGATGCCTTTTGAGCTCCTTGGCAAGTCAAACATCTATTGATGTCTGGTTCAATCTTCATGAAGAAGATGTTTATCACGATGCCATGTAATACCTTGTACCATGTTTGGCAGTGATGTATATTCATCACTTGATGGTGGATGATCTTCATGTGACTGAAGATGCTGACATCTTGAGGATTCATAAGTCCTTGGTAGAGATGTTATTTATGTTTTAACATGTTATTCTTGTTAGGCTATTTTTTAGCATGTTGTGGTACACTCTTGAGATGCATTTAGAGTTATGGCATGATATGGAGGTGCTCATATGGAGCATGTTATCTCTTTGGATGAGATGTTTTAGATCATGGTTATCATGTTTAGGTTCCTGATTCTGCAGTTGGAATTTTGACATTGATCTTTGTTATTTTTGTGTTTTGAGGACATTGATCATTTGCTTGATACTTCATGATATTGTGGATTATCATTTGGAGTTTTGGCATGGGTTGATCAGTTAAAGGTACACATGGATACATGGAAATATAGTATACCTTAGAGGTATGTATAGTTGGATGTGCTAGCACTTTCTATAGGTGCTTTTCCAGCTATGTTTGCGATAATTGTTGGTACATTCGGCTAACCTTTTTGGATCGAGAGTTTTGTATTCTTGGGAGAAAGAGTTATGTTTTTCTGTGAAATGGATTATATGATTTTCTTAGTGGATAGCTTCTATGTGTGTCCAGTGGCAGTGGCATGGTAGAAGGTAGATATGTCCATGAATGAGATGTGACTACTCTGTAGGTATCTCAATGATGCACACAATAAATTCTATTTCCTCATGATTTATGATCAAGTGGTATATCAACATTGATGGGCTTTAGAGTCCATGTTTCTCCAGTATGTCTATAAGTGTTTGGTAGTCCAGCGAATTCCTTGTCAAGTGGGATATTGTTGGAAATGTGTCTCGAATTAACTTGACTTGTCTTTAGATTGATCAGAGTAACCTATCCCAATAGAACAACCATTGGTGTGACTCTTGCCGATGGACCGATGGAACCCTCTTCTTATGATCGGCTATCGGGTGAGCAAGTCCAAGTTGATCCAACAATGGTTGCTAGGTCGCGATGGATAACTGCTCGATAGAATATCCATCATGACCCAACGACAAAGAAGGGCTTCATTTTGGTGGACAGTGAGGTTGTGCTAAGGTGGCAAGGTAGGGACTCTGGAGCCAATCAGGAAATGACACGTGGCATAAGTGAATAGCCCAGGTGAGATAAGCATCATGCAAATCGAGAAGATCCAATGACAAATCTAAGGAAGATCAACGGTGGAGTAAAATTCTGAGACTATCAGCTGCTATCATTGTACCGAGGTTGTGAGGTTCTTGAAATGGTATCCCTCATGACATGGCGACCAAGTGGTGGGACCCGGCAGGAGAGCGACTAAGGTGATTTAAAGGCCGAGCAGATCATAGATGATCGGATGGTGATCGTAGAAGATCCGATGGTGGTTGCTAGGTGGTGATGGGAAATTGCTCGTTAGACTTTCCATTGTGACCTAGTGACAAAGAAGAGTTTCATTTTGGGTGGTTAGTGAGGTCATGCTAAGATAGCAGGGCAGGGGGCCCGGAGCTAATCAAGGGGTGCCACATGGCGGAGCCACATTAGTGGAGTTGCTGGTTCATCGGGAGATCGGAGCAATGCTTTTTTTGTCTTTCCGATGGCCAATGGAGTAGAGACTGACTACGGGTGTGTGCTCGAACTGGAATCCAAAAGGTAAACACTTGGACACTGAAGATGGTCTTGTCGGTGTATATGAATATGAACTGACCTGACTTCCTGGTGCATGTGGGATATTGTGTTTCTCATGAATGTAGAACAACGCAGACGGTTAGACTTCCCAGCATTTGGAATGACTAACTGTTGTGTGAACTGCATTTGACAGATGTAGTCAAAGTAGCAAGAGGAAAGTGAAACACAATGTTGGTTTGTTGGGTGGATTTTACTGAATGACAGACTGTTGGACTCCATAATGGTTATTCTTAACTGATACGTTGTAATTGATGGCTGATATATATGTTGTCAGAGATGTAACCAAAAGGTGAGAGAGGTTACTATGTGATGTATGGTGTTGAGTCTTGTATGTTGGAAGCCTAAGTGTTCTGCATAGGTGATGGCTATGATCTGAACATAGATTTTGAGAGCAAATGCCTGTGAAGAGGTTCTATAACTTTATTATAACCTTCTGTTAACTATGAATAAAGTGATCTCTCTTTGGTGGTGGGTTTTTTACCCATAAGGGTTTTCCCACGTAAATCTAGTGTTAACTCTCTGTTGTGTTTTTTGTGTGATTTTTTTTTCATTAGCCTTTGTATATCTTAATGTTCTGCAAAAGAATTTAAAGACATACTTTCTTGATTTCCCTTAGAATTGGTGTTAGGAGAGCATTTTCCGCACTTTGCTTTCCTTATAGAGATACCATTATTTTTCTAAACAAGGCCCCTTTATGGTCTGGGCCTTGTTATTTTTTGCCTTAGGCTCCTAAAGTATAACAAGGCCTCATTCCTAGCGATGTTGTTTCCAACACGTGCACTTCCCCCTAAGTGGGACTCAACTTTGTGCACTTAGCCTATAGAAGTGACATACTTAGAGCCTAGGGAGGGAGGAGTGAGAGACATAGGAGATAGAGAAGGATAGAGAGATAGTTAATAAGATATGGAGGGATAGGTACTAAGGTAAAGAGGAAGGGAGATATCTATAGATGGGGAGAGAGAGGGTGGGAGGAGTAGGTAGTGATTGAGAGAAAAATTGTGAGAGGGAAGGAGGGGTAGAGATGGGGATACAGAGGAAACATGAGGTAGAGAAGCTAAGAGAGAGGTTGAGTTTGAATTGAGTTCCAAACATTCAATTAAATATGGAAATAAGGTGAGAATAAAAGACATTGTTTCAATGTTGAACATTTGGATAGTGCTCTCTTTGGCATACACTAAATGCAAATAATGGACTTTTCACATTTGGCTAGCACCAAGTTTGGTGCTAGCTAAATGTGAAAAGTCCATTTCTTTAATTTGGCATCTTCCAAATAGGGTGAACACCACATTTGGCATTGTAGAGGTGTAATTTAGAACTAGGGCTTCACCAAGTAGGATAAAATGTTCAATTAACCAAATTAGCCAATACATTGAAAGAGGAGTGAATCCAATAGATCTTAGCCTCAATCCAACAAAGGAAAGGGCAGAAATTTTTTATTAGATTCATTGGTTAGGGTTTTGATCCCTCTTTCTAAGATGAATTGTGAAAATGCCCAAATTAAGGTAAATCATGGGTGAATATTGAAGGGATTAGGCATAAACAATGATCTACAATCATCATAAAGAGCCACCAATCTAGATCTAAGTAGAAGAGGAAGATTTTAATATGTTCCCAAAAGTTTGACATAATATTTTGGGGTCGTTCTATTGGTTTCCTTGGTCCTCCAAATTTTTCATTGTTAAAAGGTGAACTTGTTCGCATCTCAAAATCCTATCGATCCTCCCAAACATAGCTTTGTACTTTTTTCCTACACATAGAAAGAAAGCGGAAATTCTTGGGAATAGTGGTTATCCTAAGTCAAACCCTGGTTTAGGAATCAATCTTGAATGAAATGATGCAAATACTAAAATAAATGTTGAATAGATATACATTAAACCTGAAATTGTTGATGATGATGCTTTGTTCTTTGAATAATCACATATGTTGTATGAAATGGCATGAAGATGACAAATCCCTAATCACATACACATGCTTTCACAAGAATGCTTTTATTTTGATCCACAATGGTTGAATGATGAATATGTAGCCCTGAAGATCTTTGAAAATGCTTGATAATGAATGCTTCACGAGTGCAAGAATTCTAGGAATTGCTTTATTAGATTGTATAGAATAGATAGATGAAATTAGGTTGATCAAATGTCTTTATATAGGGGGTTATCGATAAATTACTGATTAGGCTAACCTCCAACAGTCATGTGGAGCCACGAGGATCAATTCATTCTGGGGAAATACAACACTTACACAAATTCAAATTTAGGCCCCATTGAGAGGGACCATGGCACTGGGTGCCAAAGTACTTCTGCATAATAGACCAAGATAAGGCTCAAGGGGGAGGGGTACCTCACCATGAGACCCACCAATGGGTGCTCATGATCTCAAAGTTGGAGAATAGCCATAAAAAGGACCTAGAAAAATGATGAGGATAGGACATGCTAAAGTAGGGGTACAAACATGATATGTAAATTGGCCCATTGACAATTTGCAATGCTACAGGCACATGGAAAATCATTTGGATTAGAAAACACCAAACCTATGGGCTGGAATTTCCTTGGGATCCCAACCCAACTAGATTTGAATGACCATTTTAGGATAGAGACATGTTTTCATTAGAGGATTGAATTTTACTTTTTTGGTCGTGCTACCCATCAAGTTTGCATGTATTTCAATGCAACTAAAAAAACATCATAATATCATTAAGCTCTCTTAGCTATCCAACCATGTAATTTGTTTCACATTTTGATTTTGTTAAGGCTTTCATCTTTAATTTATTTTGTAAATTTGTCTATTTTTTTTCAAAAACCAACATGTTCTATTGCCAAAATATCTAGAATAGACTATGAGGCATTAGCTAATTTCTTACCGAAGTAATTTTAAAAATTCTAAAAAAAGAACATTTTAAGGGGGGCACAAAAAATGACATGTAATGTTTTTTTCATAAAAACGGGTCCAATTTCTATAGCCCCCTTTTTTTAAACCCTTAATCTCCTCCATTTTCAAAACAAATTAGTAGTTTAGAAAGTAGACTCAGAGCAATTTGTCTCTTGCTCTTGTTGCATCATCAACTTTGGAGTGTAACTATGTTTAATTTTTCTTGGAAGTTTAGACTTTGCCGATTTCATAAAAAGTGACATCTTAAGACTCCCTTTTGGTACCACATCTTGGTGCAGACACTGACTAATTTCATGTCATCATTAGTGTCAAGATAACAGTCTCAAATTCTTGTCAAACTATATCTCACAAATATGTTGGTCGAAACCATTTCTCAGCCTTTTCATCATCTCTATACAAATATGACATTATCATCAATGGTAAGTTGGTGTCAATGACAACAACATATTGCCAACATATCTTTCCCTTTCAACTATACTCATTATATTTTTATAGAAATATGGTTATCAAATGTAACGTCCCACAAATGAATTTTCTCATGAATCTCTGTGCTCGCTTTGTCCATTTTGGTGGATATGAGCCTAATTATAAAAGATTCGTGAACTTTTATTTTGGATAGGAAATTTATCTTAAGGAAATTGTGTGTAAGGTCTATATGGAAGCTTGTGTCACAAAAATGTACTTTTCAATTAAATATCGTAGGAAAGCATGATTTGATATGGTTGCATCCAATTTTAAATTCAACATTCCTTTGAAAAAATAATCAACTATTATTGAGTTCTTCATTGCACATTTCTTGTAATTGGTATTTTGTGAATGGATTTTATTTATTGAATGGAGTGATTTTTTCTCATATTTAATAATAATATTAATGTTAAACTATAAGTGAACTATTAAGCATAATCATAGTGTTTTACTTCATAGGCCTCATTATTGTAAGGCGGTGATATTTAAAAGACTATCAGAATATGTTAGATTGTTGTAGTAAGAACTTTGCATGGTTTTCAAACACTGTAACCATGAATGCGTATTTATCTAATTGAAATATTTGTTCTAAAACCCCAAAAATAATTCAAAATGATAAATCACAAGAAATTCCTAGCTTTCTTTTTATTATTTCATATTCTCATACTTGGATCTAAATTGATACAAGGAATTTAGCCTATTGTCATGACATATTTCATATTTATCCTTATCATAATTTATGAGAATTCATTTGTTAAAGCCTCATTTAGTTACTTAATTTTTATCTTCACTTGATTTTGTTAAATGGAATCAAACTTAGGTTTGTAGAGCCTAAAGTGCATAGGGAATTGAAATTACCTATTCATTGGACAATTTCTTAATATCTATGAACATAATAATGACTATCATTTAGAGAATATTCAGGAATCAATTGAGAACACCAATAGAGCCAACTCTCAATCAAAATACTAACTCACTACTCATATCCCATATTAACTTGTCTAGATCCTTTTTTGCTATTACGTTTTGCAAATCTATGCATTTGAGCTAGTGCAATAGAAAAGGATGCAAACAAGTAATTTTGTTAGGTTTTAAAAAATGTTTTTCTTTTTAATGTACTATCATCAATTAGTTAAAATATAGCCATTGGGCACTAATTAACTTAAGTAAATTGAGTTGTTTTCTAAAGTGAAATGTATCGAATCAGGTTATATTGCACAAGTACAATCACACCATAAATGACGGTTAATGAAATCTTGGGATATTACTTATCTTTGTGATTGATATATATGTATTGTTTGATGAAGTCAATGCAATCTATATGCTTTAGAAGATGGAGTTTCCTTAGAGAAATTCTTCTATTTGGATTAGAATTTTAAAACACTTTTTGATCTATGTTGAGTTAATTTTATTGTTCTTATTTAGTAGAGACTACCTTTTAGTTTGATTTAGGATGAACTACCTAAGATTATCATTGTTTAGAGTGTGCTATTTACATCAAACCTTCTAGGTCTAGTTTGTGCATATAAATCCACTTAGTATTGATTAACTTGGTCTCTAATAATTGTTAGATTGTACCCTTTGAAATTTCAAAAAATAGCATACAAAGTAATAATATCTTGTTTACACTATCAAGGCTCTTCCATCAAACTAGAAGTATTAACAATACTATGATAGACAAAAGGTCAAAAATACACATGAATACTTGGATGACTATTAAGTGATTCACATATACTACATTGAATGTGATCAAAAATGATAATGCAAATTCTCGTTCTTTTGATTATTGAAGGTAATTTCAATAAATGAAACAAATGATAAATATATGATAATTAGTCTAACAATTAAAATAAATACAATCAATTCAAAACTGTTAATGATTCTGAATCTATATAAACCTTTTCCTACCCAAAACCATTCTTGAAATAATTCTCATATACTATTATACATTCTCTTTTATCAATTTTACAACTAAACTTTTATATTGTTTGTAAGATAAAAATTAATAATATACCTTCATATCATTTCACAATCTTTTACACTCATCTGAAAACAAATTGGAGCTAGGATCAACCTGTTCCATCACAACTACTGGTCAATTCTCAAAGATAATAATCTTTCCCAACCTAATTTTCTTGGAGAGGTGCGAAAAATATCACAGAGGTAATGAGCAAGTGACACCCTATACCAGATATGACCCATGCGCCGCCTTATCAGCTGTCACAAAAAGTACCGTTTAGCAAACCTAAACCACAATTTCAAAACCCACCTGTTTCTTCTCACCATTGTCCTCATGTGTAAAACCTTTTCTTGTTTTTCAAGATATGACAATAAAGTCAAGAATCAAGAAACAGACAGACAAAACAAACAAGAAACTAATATTCAGCAATCTCTGCTATTCAAAAGGAACCACAAATTTGTCTACACTCACTCAAACCTTTTATCTCGCCTTTGACAAAATGGTCTTCCTGAAAGCAGCCCTTGTGCTGGTTAGGCACTCAAAATATTTGGCGGTGAGATTATAGCAGCTGGATTAGGGGCAGCACCGCCCTTTGAAAATGCAGGGGATTAGACTTTTGTTTTAGGATTCCATTTCAAGCTTTAGTCATTCGTCAGGTCTTATCGAATGAGCATTTCTGTGGAAAATTGTCCGTGGGTAGGTTGAAGTGGAGTAGGCTGCACTTTTCTTTTATTCTATTGTTTCCTAAAGGTTGATTATAATATGTTGAATATTGTGTGCCTTTCATTGCACTAAACTATAGTGCAAGTTGTTAATTTATAATTGTTTTTGGATGACTACAATTGAATAATGGGCAGCATGAATATACGTACAATGAACAAGATGGCTGCTATATTTTTTTATAAATTCATGTGATAATGCCTTATATCCCATTCTTATCACTTTTGGATTCATCTTTTCTTATACACTTTGTTTGGAGTTGGTAACATATCCTTTGAATGGAGAATATAATCGCATGCAAATGTAAATAATTTAAATTATAATGATTATATAATTTTTTTGAATGAAGATTATCGAAAAAGGAATTATTTGGTATTGAAATGTTAAATAAATTTAGAAAGTAGTCAAATAATAAAAAATATTTGGTTCAAAAGTTGGTATGGATATGTTCTATTATATAGTTTAAGTGATTTATTTTTTATTAGTGGAAATTTGGTTTTGAAGGATCCATAAAATCTTATTACATTAAAGCATAAAACAATCGAAGCATGCCAAAAACATGTAAAATGTATGTTAAAAATTAAACCCCAATAGGTATGACATAAAAACAAACAAAAACAAAAAAAATAAGAAGTGGTAGATGGATCATTATACTTTAACATGTCTAGTATCATCTCTTTCAACATTGGTTAATAAGCAAATTTGATTACATAGAGCGAAACCAACAATTTTAGAATTGGAGCCTTAATAAGCGATAGAGGCAAGACTTCCATGTCTTGAAGTGGCGAGGGAGAAAGGTATGGAATGAAAAATAAGCCACATATATTTCAGTATGGTAAGGAAGGCCAAGGTATCAAGAATTTGCATCATAAACAACCCATAAGGGGGTCGAATGGAAGTGGGATATCCTGCTTTAATTTGGATAATACAAGACTTTGGTTTCAACATAAGGCAACATCCCTTTCCTGACATGGTCTCCCTAGAGAATGGAAATCAAGAGATATGAAGAATGGGAAAGCCCAACCTAGGACCCATTGGCAACCTTATTTTGCCACAAGGGTAAATATGATTCCCATTAGAGGGGCTAGAGAGAATGACAACCACAACTTCAGGATGCACTCAAAGAACTTTCTAACAGGGACTGATCGAAGGAACCATGAGAGACAACCCTAGAAAGATCAAAGATGGCAGAGATCAATCCCCAACCAAGGTTGAAACTTAATGTTGGCATTGTGTTGTCATTGATGTCAACCAGTATAGGATTGCAACCGGTATGGGAGATTGATGAGTAGTGTTTTCATTGATGCATACCGGAAATGGTGTCATTGATGTCAACTAGCATAGCAGGTCACCGGTTAAAAAAGAACAATGTCATCTAGCATAATGGTCATTGGAGTCACCAATACACAAGTTAGTGTAGACGCGTGTTGAAAACGTGGCTAGGAGACTGATACGGTATAACAACTGGTAAGTGGTATGTTGGCAGTGCATTGTTGCCAACCTACAAGTGTGCAAGCAGGGTGAACTAATGCAGAAGTGCCAACCGATATGCTATTGGACATTTGGATGCGGAATAACAGGACTCCCACCGGATAATGATGTAGTCACCGAATGAAGAAGATATCATAGGGTGAAGAGAGGACTGACAATGAGTGTGTTCAACTGGATCACATGTGCCTGATTGAAGATGTATATGCTCTATGTCAGATAAGGCATATCAGTGCAATCACAGATGTAGAATGAGATGACAAGGATACACTCCCATCGGTAAGTGGAACTTATCCCCTAACATGCATGAAATGTATTACATCTCTTCGGGATAGGTTGCCAAGAGTTAAAGGTAGGTGATTGAAGGCTTACACTAGATGAACTGGTGAAACACTAAGTTGCCTTAGGTGCATGAAATCAGAGATGTGCACCAGATCAGCAAGGGTAGACATGATGAGTTTCTAGTACTGAGAAGGTAGGATAGGTTTGTCACTTTGAGAAACCAGTTGATATCAGAACCAATCTATTGATGAAGAAGGAAAAGTTGAAGCAGTTGTAGATAGATAGTGCAATCGGATTGAAGATGGAGATCGTTGAAGATTGATGACATGGTTTAATCAAGGCAGTTACTAGTAAGTATGTCCACCGATAAATCTGAAAAAATACAGAAGTGAAAGGCTCCCATCTAATGAATATGTGCATGAGCTGGCTTGGCAGTATGATGACCGATTTAGGTGTTCCACCGGAAGAGCAGCAAAGTGCAAGTTTGAAGGTAGTTTAGTTAGGGTATAACTAGTAGGGTTTGAGAACCGATAGATAACCAGTCAACCCGGTTGTGTGGTTGGTTGGTGATCTTGTCTGGGCTGATATAGAAGACTTAGTAGAGGTGGATGTCGATAATGATGACATGTAGTAGACAGGTGTCATGCATGTTGTGGTCGTTGAAGTGTTGTCGGTGGGGTAGGTAGTGACTGGTTGACATTAATATCGATAGCATGATTCACAAGTCAAGAGAAGAAGAGTGTGGCTTGAGACTGATCAGAGGACAAAGATCTGATTTAGTGGCTCCATGATCAAGGCCAAATGTCTAGGTGTTGATGAGGGTAGGTGAATTTATCTGCATGATTGCTTCATAGGTGTTTAAAAAGTGCAAACAAAAAGAGGTGTCATGTTTGCCAAATATGGTGAATGTATTCTGGATGTAGTGGGATTAGCGAATTTTAATTGATTTGTTGTAGGTGGTCAATCTCTAGACGGAGATCTGATTGGATTTGGTTTGCCTTGGGGTCAATGAAGGAATCCTAACATGCTAGAAGTTTGAATATCGGTCATGGCGGGAAAACTCAACTATAAATATGCCGACTCATGAAAGAAGATGATTGATGATGTTGCAAGCCGAATGTTGTAGAGTGAAGTGTGAAAGTACAACAAAGAGTCAACCAGTCAGAGACTTCATTGAAGATCATAGAGATTGAGTGTTGAAGGTGCAACCAGTAAGAGGGTTTGGCAAGGCAAAACTGGCAAGGACAAAGAAACCGGTGAACTACAAAGTGAGTTGCAGTGTTGCAAACCAGTAGAGCTAGAACTTGCAAAAAGGTGGAGAACGAGTTGTAGTGTAGTGCAAGCAAATGAGTGTTGGCATATGTGCAAGAGTATGATGATATTGTATGTTGTCATTGATGTCAATATGCTGAGAAGTGAACCGGTATATTGAAGTCAAGCAACTGACAAAGAGAACAGGTATGGTGGTGTAAACTGGTATATGTGCAATAAGTGAAGCAGTATGCTTGTCCAAGTGAACCGGTATGATATTGTGAACCAGAACCGGTATGCAAGGATGAGAACTAGTACAAAATGTGGTAGGACTACCAGTTGGTAGTCTTAGCTTTAGGGTTTCTAGTTGAAGTGTTCCAAGCCTATGTGATTCAACTGATGACATTGTGTGATGAGTTAGCATTGTAATGGAGATCAGATCATGTTGCCACGTCAGCCTTGTGCACATGAAGGATCTTGCATGAAGGAGAGTGATCCTATCTACCTCGGGAATGTGCGAAGTCTTTACAAATAGTGGAGAATACATGATGGGTTATCGCCTCCATGAAGCAGTGAAGAACGAACGATGGAGAATGTCTTGAGATCTGTTCAAGACCGTTGTATTCAAATACAAAGTGCTCAATGGTCAGGATTGAACTGAACAATTGCTTAACCTAAGTGTTTAGGGTTTAGGGTTTATGCTGCCGACCTATCTATGTTCTATAAGGTCAATGTTGTGTTTCATGTTGAGGTTGTTGGCAAATGTTGTGTGTGTATCTAAGTGTAGAGATACGTGATTCTTGCCATACCAGATAAGAGGATTGATACCTACCTAGTGTGTGTGCAGAAGGAAGGAACTAAAGCGGATCTGCATTGGCATTGAGTGCTATTACCAGATCATTGTAATACCTGTTCAACTTTAACTACTTCAACAGTTGGAAAATCCCTTAACTAGGTAGCTTTAACTAGCTTGTTGTAAATCCTTTAAAAGGGTGACTCAAAGCCATTGAGTTCATAAAATCCTCTGACAAGGTAACCTCTAACATGGTTTAACCCTTAACTGGGTATTCTAGCCATCCCTTAACTGGGTGATCCCTAATAGGATCTGTTCCTAACAGAACCTATTGTAATAGTCTTTAAGTGGACTAGGATCCTATTGGCATATGCACACTCCAATGAGACATTGTATGTGATTGAAGGTTTTGTCATTGATGGCAACCTTGTAATCCTATGGCACCGGAAAAGGCATTATACTGGCATCAACAGATCACACTCTACACCGACACTCAGGACACCAGCACCAGCACAAAGAAAAGAAGTATACCGGCACAGAGGCCGACAGGATTTTGTTATATTATATTTTGTTTATTATTGTAAGAACCTTGTAAGCCGACTTGGCAAATTGTAAAATGACTCTTATTTATAAAAGAGATCATTGTAGACATTTGGTATGAGTGAGGAAGCATTAAGGAAAAATATTAGGCAGACCTATTATGCGAAATATAGGCTAAGGGTTTATGTAAGAAGCAAAGCAGCAACCGGTACTGGATCAGGCACTATAGATGTTATTGTAAAGCAGTACAAGATATTGGATTTGTATAATCCTCATTGTAAGTCAGTGAGAATTCCCATTGAGCAGTGAGCTCTAGGCAGTTGGCCTTCCTGCATGTGCAGACCCCTATTGTAAGTAATATTCTCTTATTGGCCAGTGAGTAAATATTGTGGGTCACAAATCCCACCAAGGTTTTTCCCACACTGGGTTTCCTCATTAAAACCTTGTGTTATGGTGTGTTTTTCATGTGGATATTCTTAATTATGTTTATTACATTATCTCTTGCATACTGATACACTGTTATAATATGTTTTGCATGTTTTAATTCAAGAAATTCTACTCACCAGTTAGATATTGATTCACCCCCCCCCCCCTCTCAGTATCTGTGGGATTCCTAACAATTGGTATTAGAGCTTGGTCCTCTATTTTCAAAAGTCTAACAGCTTGAGGAAGATCTTGACACCAGTAAAGATGGAAAATTTGATGAAGCAACTTGAAGGAGCTCTTTTAGACTATGCTGTAGAGAAATTGAAAAATATCAAACTAGAAGATGATTTAAGGGCAGCTCAGGATATCATTCAGGCACTTCAAGAAAATTTTACTATTGCAAGAAATAAGAGAAGAGAACTTTGTGAAAAATTGCAAAATGAGAATGATGAAAAGGAATCACTTAATGATATGATAAGCAAGTTGAAACAAGAGAACATGACAACAAAGAATGAGATGCAGGATATGACTATGAGATTTTGCAAAGAGATTGAGGATAGGAAGAAGAATGAAGAAGAATTGACCAGAAGACTAAGTGATGCAGCAAATGAGAACACAAGACTTAGCTATAAAACTGACATGTTGAAGACAGATCTGATGCATACTTAGAATGACCCAAATGAACTGATGAGACAAAAAGAAGTCTTAGAAAGAGAACTAGAAACTGCAAATCAACATAAAGAAAAATTCAAGAAAAGCTCAGAGGAACTTGGCACCTTGCTGAAGAATAAAAAACCTAAAGGTGACACTTCTGGAATTGGCTTTGAAGTTGATGAAAGCTCTGGTACTACAAATACTCAAGATCACAGCAAACCGGTAAGACAACCTAATGCTTATAAATTCAATGGAAAATTCTTTAACTATAATAAGAATGGTCATAAAGCAAATGAATGTAGATCTAGAAATTATCAGGATATCAACACACCCACCAGTCAATGTTCTAAATGCAACAAAGCTGGTCACAACTCTGAAAATTGCAGAATGAATGTGAGATGTTATGTTTGTGGAAGATTTGGACATTTATCTAATCAATACAGAACACAAACCGGCATAGGTTATGGGAAAGCTATTCAGAAGAATAATGTAACTTGTTATGCATGTAACAAGATTGGGCATATTGCAAAATTCTGTAGAAGTAAATGATCACCGGCAGACAACAAAAGTTCTAGCTTGAAAGGTAAAGAAAAGGTTGAAGAGGTTAAGCAAGAATTCTCAAAACAATGGATTAGAAAAGCTGATCTAAATATTGGGAATACTCCTCCACTGGTAGAACAAATCAATGCTTCACCGGCAGGACAGAGTGATGCTTCACCAACAGGACAGAGTAGTGCTCCACCAGCAAGAAGTTCCTCACCTAATTGAAGAAAGTCTCCTTGAGGCTTTGGCAATCTAATGACACATGTTCTATTATTCCCTCGGTTAGAGATAAGAAGTTGGAAATTACTTTTTACCACCAGACAATGTTAAGTGAATACTTAACTGACATGCATTTAATTTGGTAGATGGCAAAAAGACACTATAAAATTGAGGTTTTGGCTCCATTCCATTTCACCAAGATTTCAAACCTATGAAGAGCATGAAGATTCTGAGCTAAAGCATTTTGAGCAAGAGGCAAGAACACTCCAAGCATTCATCCATCCTAAAGGCAGCAAAAGGTATTTTATCATGGCATCCACCTCTGCAATTGAATATATAGCAAACCCTACTATTGTCGAAGTGATAAAAAGACCTAGGCCCGTATTTCAGTTAGTTCCTGAGGTAGAAAAGAAAGATGATACCTTAGGTGCTTTTTCTCAAATTCCCAAGGGAGTTGTCTATGCTGAAGACCCCAAAATGTACATCCACTGCAACATTGAGGAACTAGGAGATGAAGAGATTAAAACCATGTTTAAAACTGTGATATGTGATAAAACCGGCAATGTAAAAGATGAACACAAGATCATTGAAACCCTAGGATTTACAAAGATCCTTAGCATTCTTGAATTCCCCAAGGATGTGATTAGGATAGTCTTAAGAAGGGTACATGGTGAATTTTTCTGGTTGGATGCAATCCACAAAATCACTAAGGAAGTTGTGAAAGCTGTCACAGGGTTACCGACCACTGGTAAAAGGCCAGATAAAACCAAAAAGGTATCCAATGACCTAGTTACAAATCTAACTGGTGCAACATTCGACAAAAGGTCCCTAAGAGTTAATGATCTAATAGACATTAATGTGAGATTTATCAACATGATATTAGGATATAAAGCTACTCATGCAAATAGACTCAATTTAGTCTCAATTTTATGCATTAAGAGTGCTTATGATATGGTCACAGATAATGCAAAGATTGATATATGTAAGTGGTTAAAGGATGAATTAATTGACAACCTTGGAAAGATTAAGAAGGACAAGAAAGGAACTTTCAAGTTTGAAAATCTGTTAGTATGTCTGATGCTACATATAACCAAACAGGTTCCCGGTATAGGCTACAGAGAACTTGGATATGATATACCAATAGGTAAATAGTTAATAGAACTATTCAATAACATGGGAGAAGACAAGGAAAACAATATTCACTAGTACATTTGGGCCTAATTTCCGATGGCTAATTATCGGATTTGCAACGACCAAACGTCGGGCTTCCGACAAACTTTACCATTGAAAACTCATCATAGGGATTTTCAACGATGCCATTTGTGTCGATCATCCGACATTGTTATGAACTCCCCCAATGGCAGCTAACATCGAATGACTAAATTTTTTCTTTACAAATGCTTATTTAATTTAATTATTATCTAAGCGTGAATTAAAATTTATATCTGTATGGAAGTAGAACATACAAGCTTTAGAGTCATGTGCAAGAAAATTTCCTAAAAGAAAGCAAGCAGGCATTATCTTGAATGACATAGAAACAAGCTCATCAGCTGCCTAGAAGAGAGCAATTGGAGAAAAGAAGAGGAAAGTGTTAAAGGGTGATAAATAGATAGAGAGTATGCAATACAAACAAACATTGTCTAGAGTGTCTGATGTGACATCTCTAATTTATATCTGGAGGAACTAACTAGTTTTGGAGTTCCTACGAAACCTATTGGACCACGCTTTGGAGGAAATCAATGTGTTCATGCAAAGAGCACCTTTTTCCTATTATGAGAATGATGGTTTTGCACCAAAGGATATTTGGAAGTCAATATCCAAAAATTTCTATAGTGTGGAACAAGAGTTGGCGGACTCAAAGTATAATTGTCAGCTTTCAGAAGACCAAGAGGTTATGTACACAATCTCCCAATAAAAGAGTGATTTCAAGAATTAACTCTCCCCCCCATGACTATTCAGGAAGCACTTCCTCAAACAAAGGACTATTGGCCTCCATGGGATCAAAGAAAAAAATTGAAGCATAGACTCTAGACGATGTGGCGGTGTCCTTCATGAAGAACTCTACACTATAATTGAAAATTCACAAGGGAAACTGCAAGATAGTGAAGAGAAATACAATCTTGAAAAGTGGGAAGAATGGATCTTGGTTTGGGTGGGGCCAAGTTAGGTGGCTCCTCTAGAGGTTGACAAGATAGAAATCATATTAGGATTTGAAAAAGATCACACTCGTGGAACTTCAAGTGCGAGTGATCAATTGCAGTGTTTGGGTAATGCAGTCCAAATAGATATAGTTGCATGCCATCAAGATAAAAGTCTTTAATCAAGACATTACCCATTTGGAATGAAATTGTATCTATTTGGAATGCATTACCCAAACACCATAATCGATCACTCACACATGAAGTTCCACGAGTGTGATCTTTTT
The DNA here is from genome assembly GCF_030272615.1 of Cryptomeria japonica. NCBI lineage: Eukaryota > Viridiplantae > Streptophyta > Pinopsida > Cupressales > Cupressaceae > Cryptomeria > Cryptomeria japonica. The sequence continues at coordinate 636,119,867 of NC_081414.1, forward strand.
CAAATCCTAATATGATTTCTATCTCGTCAACCTCTAGAGGAGCCACCTAACTTGGCCCCACCCAAATCAAGATCCATTCTTCCCACTTTTCAAGATTGTATTTCTCTTTACTATCTTGCAGTTTCCCTCATGAATTTTCAATTATAGTGCAGAGTTCTTCATGAAGGACACCACCACATCGTCTAGATTCTATGCTTCAATTTTTTTCTTTGATCCCATGGAGGCCAATAGTCCTTTGTTTGAGGAAGTGCTTCCTGAATAGTCATGGGGGGGAGAGGTAATGCTTGAAATTGCCCTTCTATTGGGAGATTGTGTACATAACCTCTTGGTCTTCTGAAAGCTGAAAATTACTTCGAGTCCACCAACTCTTGTTCCACACTATAGAAATTTTTGGATATTGACTTCCAAATATCCCTCTATGCCAAAGTATCATTCTCATAATAGAAAAAAGGTGCTCCTTGCATGAACACATTGATTTCCTCCAAGCGTGGCCTAATAGGTTTCATAGGAACTCCAAAACCAGTTAGTCCCTCCGGACATAAATTAGAGACGTCACATCAGACACTCCAGACATTGTTTGTTTGTATTGCATACTATCTATCTATTTATCACCCTTAAACACTTTCCTCTGCCATTCTCCAATTGCTCTCTTCTAGGTAGCTGATGAGCTTGTTTCCATGTCATTCAAGATAATGTCTGCTTGCACATGACTCTTCAACTTGTATGTTCTTCTTCCGTACAGATATAAATTTTAATTCACACTCAGATAATAATTAAATAAAATAAGCATTTGTAATGAAAAGATTTAATCATTCGATGTTACATATTATCTGATGGAAAGATCCTAGACAATTCTTGGAGAAAGGAAACATCATTGATAATCATTTTTTCCAAATAACACTGAATCAAATAAATTAAAAATGTTTCATGTAATTTTTAAAAGTAGAACTTGTTCAATGCTTTCATGCACCGACGGCAAAGTCGTCTGACCCACACCATTATGCATAATAGAACAAATCAATATAATAGGCTATTATAAAGAATATATACAAAAATATGAAAGAACATTAAATTACCATTACAAACCCATAAACCATTAAATAGTGAAAATAGATATAAATTTGTAAATGTCTCCCTATAAACACCACAACCATAACCAAAACAAAAAAAATTCTTACCCGCAAAAACTTAGCTAGTGAGTTGCAAGTCTACAACATCTCTCAGATGATCAAACTGTTTCTTAATTTTGTTCTTCTGGTTAGTCAATGGATTTAGTTGCATGTTCAAGTTTTCTATTTGAAGCCTTCTATTTCCCTATATTTGAGACATAATAAAATTCTTGTGAGTAGGAAATTGATTCAGGAGTTACGTGTGAAGAATTTGGCAAAGTAAATGATGACATCAAACTCAAATCTTATCCTGATGGCATTAAATTAAAGTTCTTTCTCTATTTTTTGGTGATCTCTGGAGTAGAGGTTGCTTTGCATCGACCTGGGATACATTTAACTTGTGTTGTATCTACAGAAATATGTATCCTAGGATGATGCAATGCAACCTCTGCTCCACCAATACCAGATAGAAGAGAAAGTACTTTAATTTAAAGCCATCACGAAAAAATGCTTTCAAGACATATATTAGGTATAAAAGGAAGCCTACCCTGTCATTTGAAGGGGTTTACCTACAATTCAAGTGATCTCTTAATTATAAAATCAATTCAATTCCAAGTGAACATGCAATCAAGCATTCATCAAGAATTGAAGGAGAAATCAAGTTAATAAAGATATTTAATAGAGGAGATATTTAATAAAGATATCATCTTTTAAATTAAGAAATGGGTAGGAGATTAAGAATACAAACCTTCCATATTGCACACTTCAAGGTATATTAAAATCAGTTTAAAGTGTATTCATTTAGGGACCTTTCATAAAATATTCTCAACTTACATATCATAAAAGGATCTTAAAATATTCATTATTTATAATGATCATAATTTGGTTGTTCCATACACCTTCCTTTACTATTTTAAAAATATCATCAACCAAAATATTGTGCAACAGTAGTATGGAGTGCATTTCATCTATTTTATGTCTAAATATTTCATCATACCACTTTATTTTCAAAGGTGACTGATCGATTGCGGTGTTTGGGTAATGCATTCCAAATAGATCCAGTTGCATACCATTTATCTGTCTTGATTAAAGACTTTTATCCTAATGGCATTTAATTAAAGTTCTTTCTCTATTTTTTGGTGATCTTTGGAGCAGAGGTTGCTTTGCATCGACCTGGGATACATTTAACTTGTATTGTATCTGTGGAAATATGTATCCTAGGATGATGCAATGCAACCTCTGCTCCACTAATACCAAATAGAAGAGAAAGTACTTTAATTTAAAGCCATCAGGATAAAATGCTTTCAAGACATATATAAGGTATAAAAGGAGGCCTACCCTGTCATTTGAAGGGGTCTACCTACAATTCAAGTGATCTCTTAGTTATAAAATCAATTCAATTCCAAGTGAACAGGCAATCAAGCATCGAAGGAGAATTCAAGTTGGTGCAGGTGCTTTTGGAAGACAAAAGGACTCAATGAAGCCATTAAAGACTTTTGAAGGTCTTAGGAGTGAAGAGCCAATCAATTATAATGTCTTAAGGGGAAGCCTTAAACAACACACACTAAGCTTTGACTGCTTAGGTGTGTTGTGGGCCCATTCCTTCCCTTGACATCCCTTCCCGTCTGTTTCCATTAAAAAGACAATCATCGTTACCATTTGAATTCAAATAGTGTTCTCGCATTTGACTGCATAGAACAAAGCAAATGGCATAGGAAACTCTCATCTACCTTGTAGCTGTCATAGAATACCTCCCCGAGGAGATATTCTCATGTCCTTTCCTGCTTTATGCTATCGATGAAATACATAAGCATCCTCACAATGCAGTCAATGCAACAAATAGATTTCCATTTCGATCAGTTTTATTTGCCAATGTACTCTCTACCTATGCCAAAATGGGAGCTTTGGAACAGAGTATGGGCTTCCATCAAAGCAGAAGGTAAAGGAAATTAATATCAGATGCTTATGGTTGGAAATGCTCTGTTTGACATGTTTGCAAAATGTGGAAGTATAGGCATGAAAGCACATGAACTGTTTAGTGAGATGCATCACAAAAATGGAATCTAATGGAATGCTGTGATTGCAGGATATGCACAAGATGTGTTTGAAATGGATTTAGAAACTTCCAACCAAATGTGATTAGTGAGTATAGATGTTGTAGTGCAATTGCCTAGGTACACATGCATGCAGAATATGTAAGCTTAGATAAGGCACATGAACTATTTGACATAATGCCTCAAAGATCACCCAATATCCAATGATGGTTGGGAGAAAGAAAACATCAATTTTTTGATAATCTTAAATATTTCTTTATTCATCACTATAAATCTATTATGAATTTAGTCTCAATATTGCAAAAATTTATTCTATTATGAATGCAATATTTAGGGATGTAATCTTTATATTTTTTTTTTTAATTAGGAAAAGGTCCTAATAGAATCCCCAACTAATTAATCTAGAGAAAGATACCACTAAAGAAAGAAATTCAATCCTCACCACTATGGTCTTGAAGGCTAATAAGACACTTGGATTCCTATTTTGGCCCACTTTTCCTTGACCCTATGTTAAGATAGTAAACTAGTTTGAGAGAATCTATTGGGTGGGAAATTGTGTATGGTTGCAATTATTTTCATGCATGGAAAGTGATTTAATGTTTGGACCAATAGAGGATAAGTATTTCTTGAACCTTCAAGGACATGTGTAGAGCACCACATGGATGTTTCTCCATTATTGAACTCTTTTAATATGTAAGTAAATTATTTTTGGTTGATGACACAGTAAGTGTAGTATTTGTCTTTTCGATATGTTGTGGATAATATTAATCAAATATGGAATTTTTTTGATGCTATATACACTATGTTTTGGATTGAATTTAGGTAAGCGAAGAGGTAATGGAAGAATAAAAGAGGTACACAAAGGAAGAAGAGTGAAATAGGTGGTTTGGGATGGAGGTTACAAGTATATATGATAATTCGTATGGATAATTTGTTGTCTATAAAGAGGCAAATAAGCTATCACAACTTCAACATGAATGAATGCCTCATCTACAGAAGCAAAAGGTACCTCTAATGGTTTCAAAATTTGTCAAAATAGTTATGATATACCAAATAATCAAGTGGAATATCCTTTAGGTAACTAATATTATCTTCAAACTATTTATTTTGATTTTCATCATATCCTTTCCATGTGCATTTCCCTTGGTTTTAGTCCCATTTTTTCTTTATTTTATTCAAAACAAAATTTATAGATGCCTCTACTTGTCTCACCACTCATTAATTGTTTGGGATTTTCATTCCATTCACCAAGGTTGGCATCTATTCTAAGACTTTGTGTCATGGCCAAGATAAATGATTTGCCTCTAGTTTCTCTCCAATCTAGTCACTTAGTAGCATGTGAAATCTATCTCTTCCTAATTATTATTCTCTCCATCTTGTTAATGACCATTTCATTAATGAATCCTTCCTCATAATTTTGGATAAGTGAGACAATGTTAGCTCAAGGAATCTTTTCAATCCTCTTTCAAGATTCTTTCCCAAGTAATAATCTTGCATATTGGAAAATAAATTACGCTTCTATTTTTCCAAGCTACTCTTCCTTATAATGTTTAGATTTATTCTAAAGTGCTCATTGTGACTCATGTTTACTACTCTTCCTATTAGTCTCATTCCAATATCTCATACAAAAATATGGAATGATTACATTTATATTTTATTTGTGTCTCCTAAATATCCACAAAATTTGGAACAATAATTCAATTTTTTAATAATATTTAATTGTAAAAGAAAGGATTAAAATGGAACTAAACACTCTAAATAAATTAATCAAGGTTAAAGGGATAAACTAGGATCAATTCATGAAGGCAAGATCTGTTATCTCAAAATTAATAGATTCATGCAAGAAAAGAAATATTAAATCTAGAGATAAAATTATTGAAAAATTTAGCTAGCTAAAAGCGAAAGAATGTTGTCAAGCACTCATTTTCGCACAGACTGGCAAAGGTTGTAGAGGAGAAATCACTATTGAACTTACCCCTGTCTCATATAACCCTATGTTGGTTAGGCCCCACAATAATTAGAAGATCCTAATTACTAATGTCCTAAACCTTGCATTGACTGTCACAATTTCACAGTGAATTGAGTTAATTAGTCCATTAGCGAGATTGGGAAAGAGTTTGGTATTGAATTAGGTGTTGGTGGAAGGTTTAAGGAGGTACACTATCATCATAATTAATGTTAGAGAGTGTTGTGTGAAAAAGAATGGCCACAAAAGGAGTGACTGTCCTAAGTGCTTGAGACTGTCACAAAAAGTGAGTGTTGCAGCAATGAATCTTCCTTTGACCTTTGTGTGTTTGGGAGGGTAAAGACCCATGGTGGTATATGTTGAGTGGTTGGGAGGGTAAAGACCCACATATCAACTATCTACTTTGACATCCTAGCATGGTGTCCACCTACTCTAAAACCTTGTGAGCACTCTCTATCTAATACTAACAAATACATAACATGTGTCTCTCATATAACCCTATGTTGGCTAGGCCCCACCATAATTAGAAGATCCTAATTACTAAAAACACTATATTCTCCCCTAAAAGGTTGTTGAGTCATAGAAGGCCTAGCTTGATAGCCCTATAGTCTCTCATACCTAAAATATCCATGTGTCTATGATGGTCAAATGTGACTACCCTATGGCCCCTACTATGCTCCATGTACCTCCTTTTCCATAAGAGACTTTGCCATAGCAACCCTAAAGTCATTTGGATTGGCCATGTGTAGGAAAACTAAAATTTTGGGCTTTCCACCCCTAATGAAATAATTGACAAGTAACTTGTCTTGAATGTAATCTACAAACTATAAGAACTCCAAAAACTAACTCTCATGTTGAGCCACTATGAAACCTTATTATGTAAATTGTGAAACTCATCTATGCATCTCTGTCAAAAATATTTTGAAATAGAACACACTTTGAAGCACTCCAAAATGGTATCTGGAGAGGGTTTCCAATGTGAGTTGGTGCATTTTATCCTCCCAGTACCACAAGGTGGAAGCAAGTCCTATCAAAAATTTCATTGAAAATTATGCCTTTAGGTTGCTCACATATAGATGCAACCCAAAGCATAAGTCCAAGCTAATTAGTAAACAAGACTTATCCTCAACCCCATTTGTGGATCTTAAAAATGTAGAGGATTGGAGATGAAGAAACTCTCGAATATGATCCTTTGGCTCATGATATGTGCTTGCTATAGTCTATACCTCTTGTATTTATGCATGTTGAGGCTAGGTAATGTGTATTGATCAATATTCTATCTCCTCTATATGTATTTCCCAAATTCAAGGTGAACTCCTAATAAGCTCCCAAGATGCAAGTATATGCTCCTCTACTACAAGTGGATCCTCATGGCTTGTAAGATTTGAGGTCCATACTTGGGCTACTCATCTTGGTGAAAACTATCAAAGTGATATGACCCTTCCTTCCATTTCCTACACCCTATTTTCTAACCCACACCTCATAACCTTTACCTCACTTCCTATCATTATTACCTTCCATCTACCTTTCATATCCCCTATCTTAACCTCCTCCACTTTCCTACATCACATCCTACACCTTAACCTCATACACCCTTACTTTTACTTCACCTACCTAACACCATTCCATCCTTCACATCCTTTTATCTCCCCCCATTCACTTTCCTACTTCCAAACCCCTAACATATCCTAACTTACTCTTTTACCATTACATCCTTCATCACTTACCTCCCTATCTTATCCTAACCCACACCTCATAACCTTATACCTCTCAGCTTCCATTTTATACCACCTTCCTAATGGTACACTTATGCTCCCCTCAAAAACACCAAGAAAAAATAGCACTCGATCACTACACATTGCTCTCACGGTTCTGCAGCAGGGATTTTCTGTCACTACCATATATACCAACATCCATAATTAGGATATATTTTACATAATGGCACTCGATCACATAGATTTAGGTCATCCATCCCCTTAATTAGGATATATTTTAAATATGGAAAGTAGTGTTAATATGTTTCAGGCTAACTATATTGTTCATTATTTAAAATGCAGTGTTTAAATAATACATGATTGTAGGATTGTTCAATGGTTTAGGTCTTGTAAGAAATTCTTCTTTTAAATCGATCATATCATATTACAGAAACCTCTCACCATCTCTGCTATTGCCAATTAATCTGATAAATATATAATAAAATTTGAATCTAAATATTTGAATATGTATAACAGTGAATTTGTTGATTATACCCTACCTTTTTCCTGAAGCGATTAAACCATTCCTACATCCTGCAGTGATTAAACCCACAGGGAACTATGTCCACCTCCCTCCTTCGTGTTCATCGGGGGATGGCCCCTACCTGCATGTTCCCTATTGTGATCCCCATTGTGATCCCCTAATATTCCCTTAGACAATGCGAACTAAGATACCTTGGGAGGGCCTTTAGGTAGGCACTCATTCGCTTGACCGGGAAGGGACGTTTACGCAAATAGTTGTGGTTGAAGCCAACAAAGATGGATAGAGATTCGATAGTGAGTGTCTGCCTCCACTTCCACTGAATCATACTCCATCGCCACTTCCAGCCTGAGCTACAGAACCAGTTGGTTTCACACCATTGATCTTCCCTGCCATGATTAAACCCACAGGTTTGCTATAGAGGCGGGATGAATGAGAGGCGGGATTTTGTAAAGAGGCAAGATTTATGAAATGAATTGGTCTTTTTTTTTTTTTTTAAGTAATGCACGCGGTTGTCAGAATTTCAACGAACGTGGGCACTTTTTCTAAAAAAACCCAAATGTCATTGCCAATTCCTTCTTTGTCGAAACCAAATGTTGCATTATCATCGGAATTCCGACGAAATCGGGCATTTTTTCAAAAAAACTCAAGTTTGATCACAATATACCTTCTCCGTAAAAAACCTTCATTGAAATTTTAGGCTAAATGTATTAGTGATTCATGACTTCTTTCAAGCATTAAAGGCCAAAATGAAGAAAAGAATCAGGTTATCACAAAAGATTGTCGACAAATACAAAGATGAAATATGCTTTGTAATCAAGAAGGATGAAATCTGGATGGAAGCAGATATCCCTAGGATAGTTTGGGTAACCAAGATGGGCTATGAAAAAGATGATCATATAATTGAAACATATGCTAAAGCACTTCTGGAAGCCCCCAGAGAACCTAAGGAAGAAATATTTGGTAGTGCAAAAACTATTGAAAGCCAAATACAATCAAAGAAAAGAGTGAAAAAGGTTGAGGCAGTTGTAAGGGAAGGTTCCAGACAAGCAAAGGCCATCAAAGAAGATGTGTTGAAGAAAACCAGTATAACAAAGGATGAGTTAGCAGCTCTACAACCTGAAACTCACCTATCACCGGTAGGTACTTCTTCGGGGAGTGACATGCCTACAACTTTCAAAAGAGTTGTAAGGAAAAGAGATCCCTCGTCGGCAACCACACCCTCATCTAGGAGGACAAGACAAAAACAACAAACAGTGAGATCTCCGATAAGAAAGGCTACACCAAAGAAGAAGAAACTGACACCCAAAAAGAAGAAGAAGACAAACAAAGACTTGGCCCCTCTTGATATACTGCTGAATGAAATTACAGAGGAAGGTAAATTGAAAAATATAGAGAAAATATATGACACTTTAACAACTGATGAAAAAGAACAAGTAGAAAATAGTGTTATATTGCATATGGACATTTATAAGAAGTTTTTGATGGAAGTAGTCAATGAAATTCCATATGAACTATTTAAGAGACTGGAAGCAAGAAGACAAGCAGTAATAGAACTGGACAAGAAAATAAAGATTGAAAAGCTACTTGATGTATATCTGGTAAACTCACCCAAAGAAATTGATGACCTAATTGCTCAAGCCAACCGGTTAGTATTTTCTACTGCACACTGGCACATTGCTTTAATGGTTGGAAGAGTTAATGAGGTGACTGAGGAGATAGAAAATGGATGGGATATATTCCTAGTTGAAAAAGAAAAACAAAAAGAATACAGGAACCCCAAACCCATAAAAGTTTATCAGAAAGATAGAGACAAGGGTAAAGGTAAAGTTGGTGGACAACCTAGTATCAAGGTTAGAGACAACTTACCCCCACCTCCTTTGATTACTCCACCAGTAAAAACAACAGCTATAGAAGATCAACCAGCAGCTGAGAGTATAGATGTAGAGGATGGTAATCCTAATCCTAAAGTCTTATATACTGTGGATGTTGATACTCAAAAGATCAACATAGTGGTAGACAAAGATACAACTAATAAGACTGACATGGCTAGTGAGCCTCCGGTAGCTGAGCAAATTAAAAACACACAGGAGAAACTGGCAGAAGACACAGAGCAAAAGGCTCTGGAATAGGAACAACAACAATAGGAACAGGAACATAAGGAAACAGTGCCATCGGCAACTGGAGAAATAGAAAAACCATTGCTTAAAGAAATGCAGACACAAACAGACCTACCAGAGGTCAATACAAGATTGGTTACTTCCACTTGTGGTACTTAGAATGTTGGTTCATAATTAGGCTACAAATCAACTAATGTGACTGAGGTACTAGTAGATTCAATCAAAAAGATAACAGACTGCAGCTCACAAGCTTATAAGGCAATTGATGATACCATACCAATTTTGAAGGTAATTGACCCTAACTGTAATATAGACAATAAAGATTCTTTAGGACAACTTGATACACTCTGTAAATATATCATAGAAAACATTGAGAAAATAAAGGAAGAGTCATTGAAGGATAAAGTAGAAACTGAAAAGCAGAAATTCTTTGATGAGCAAATAAAGAAGTGTAATAGAAATTTTGACACACTTCTACTAGAATTGTGTAATTTATTGAAAGAGTACAAAACTTTGTACAAAGACACCTATAAGACGAACTTTTTGACTATAGATATAGACAAAAAGATGAGCAAGGTATAGGATGAGATCAATAAACTTGCAGATAATTTTGTTAACTCACCTGATACACTATCATTTTTTGAGGAGAAGATAACAAATTTTGAAGAAGATTTACTTAAATTGGAAAGAGAGAGAAAGAATAGTGAATAAGGCAAAACATTTGAGATTAAAACTAAGTCCAAGATTGGACTATCTAACATCACTATGGAAGGAAGTATCTGAGGCACTAATATAGGGACAAAAAACACCAGCAAAGCATTTGCAGCATCTCACTGGTACACTAAAGAGAACAGAGACAACAATAAAGGATAGCAAGAAGTTTATGGATAGTATAAACTTGATTTTGGGAGATCTTTTTCAAATTGTAACCACCCAGTTACAAGGTTGAAACTACAAACTCTACTAACATCTTGACAACCTTTGTCATTGATGTCAAAGGGGGAGTAGTGGGATGAGAAAATTCAATATCACAGGAATCATATGCTCAAGGGGAGCACACACATTTTTGGTAACATTTTTTGGACTTCACATTTTTGGATACATTTTTGAAATTTCTCATGAGTGTTGCCATCAATGCCAAAGTGGGAGATTGTTGGCATATGCACACTCCAATGAGACATTGTATGTGATTGAAGGTTTTGTCATTGATGGCAACCTTGCAATCCTATGGCACCAGCAAAGGCATTATACCGGCATCAGCAGATCACACTCTACACCGGCACTCAGGACACTGGCACCGACACAAAGAAAAGAAGTATATCGGCACAGAGGCCAACAGGATTTTGTTATATTATATTTTGTTTATTATTATAAAAAATTTGTAAGCCGACTTGGCAAATTGTAAAATGAATCTTATATATAAAAGAGATCATTGTAGATATTTGGTATGAGTGAGGAAGCATTAAGGGAAAATATTAGGCAGACCTATTATGCAAAATATAGGCTAAGGGTTTATGTAAGAAGCAGAGTAGCAACCGGTACTAGATCAGGCATTATAGATGCTATTGTAAAGTAGTACAAGATATTAGATTTGTATAATCCTCATTGTAAGTCGGTGAGACTTCCCATTGAGTAGTGAGCTCTAGGCAGTTGGCCTTCTTGAATGTGCAGGCCCCTATTGTAAGTAATATTCTCTTATTGGCAAGTGAGTGAATATTGTGGGTCACAAATCCCACCGAGGTTTTTCCCACACCGGGTTTCCTCATTAAAACCTTGTGTTACGGTGTTATTTTCATGTGGATATTCTTAATTATGTTTATTACATTATTTCTTGCATATCGATACACTGTTATAATATGTTCTACATGTTTTAATTCAAGAAATTCTACTCATCGGTTAGATACTGATTCACCCCCCCCTCTCTCAATATCTGTGGGATTCCTAAAAAATCCTAACAGAGTGGACTTCTAAAGAGTTCAAAAACAGCTTGTAGGTATTCATCCCCATCGTGGTTTTTCCCAGTTGGGTTTCCACGTGAAAAATATGTGTGTCATATGTGATGTCTTTTTCATGTGATGCTTTGTTGTTTTCTGTCAAGTAGTGAATCATGTTGATCTAGCAAGTTATTATATTTCTAATGATAGATTATCTGTATATGCATAAGGACAAAGTGGAAATGAAGGAGTAGGTTGTGTGGAAAGCTAAGAAGATTGAGTCGTTCATGTCTTTCATAGTTACACTGTGTTTAACCAGTAGTAGTCTGGTTTGGACCGGTGTTAGGGATTGCTAGTAGTTTATAGTCTACAATCAAACCAATTCAGGAGAAGTTTTTTTGTTTATACATGTACTTACTCACCCCCCCCCTCCTCTCAGTACCAGTTTGGTACTCACTTTTCATCATTAAGTTATCAATTGGTATCAAAGCGTCCTCCAGGTCCTCTATGTTGTAAGCTTAACTGCTTGAGGGAAAGATCCTATTGTAATGATGGAGAGGGAAGGTCCAAACTTCAGTAGAGATAACCCTAAAATATGGAAGGACAAAATGAAGATATACATCAGAAGCATGGGTGCTCAACATTGGAGCTATGTTGAGAAAGTTTATGTTATCCCTACTGGTACTCTCACCAATGACTAAAAGAGATAGATTCAGGAGAATGGGCAAGTCATGGAAGCCCTAATCAATAGTTTATCTGACATTGAGTTTATTGATGTTCAGGACAAAGAGAATCCCAAAGAAGTATGGGATACTCTTGAGAACATCTATGGTGGTGATGAGCATGTGAAACAAGCTAAGGAAGAAAGCCTTAGAGGAAAGTTTGAAGACATGTGGATGGTTGAAGGAGATACCATTCAACAATATGGAATAAGAATCAAAACTATTGTTCAAGATATCAAGAGTGCAAGTGGTAAAATGGAAGATTCCACTATTGTTAGAAAAGCTTTGAGATCCTTATTACCGGTCTATGCAATAAGGGTTGCTGCTATTCAGGAGTTGAGGTCAATAGACAAGACTAAGGTGTCCTTAGACTCCATCATCACAAAGTTGATAGCCTATGAGCTAAATAGCTTTGATGGTAGTGTTTAGAAGACTGAATCAACCTTTAGAGCATCTGTTGCACCATCTAGAAAAGGCAAAGAAGCTAGTACTAATGGCGAACCAAGACAAAGCAGAGAAATGGATGATGAGGAGATCCTGATGGAATTTGAAGCTCTTCTTGCCAAGAGACTTCCTAAGGGAACCGGTAAATACAGAGGTAAGCTTCCTTTGAAATGCTTCTCTTGTAACTGGATAGGACACATTGTTGTAAACTATCCTAATGGTGATAGCAAGGACAAACTGGAAAAGTTCAAGAAGTTCAAAGGAGGAAACCGGAGAAACGGTTTTGTAGTAGTTGATGAAGGTGTCACAGATGATGAATTTAAAGATGAAGAAAATGAAGATATTGTGTTTGTTGCAGTCAAGGAGGATGTGTCAGACAAGAACTCTCTTGTCTCCCGCTTTGATAATTTCAATGAGTGGATTAATGACATTGGTTGCCCTCACCATATGACTAGTGATTGGAGCAAGTTTATATCCCTAGAAGAGTATGATGGTGGTGTGGTTAGTTTTGGTAATGATGCACCATGTATGGTAAAAGGAAGAGGGTCCATCTCTCTAAATGGAAAGAGAAGTACTGACAATGTGTATTGGGTGGAAGGTCTCAAACACAACCTATTGAGTGCTGCCCAGCTGAGTGACGGTGGACTCACTCTGGAATTCACAAATGGAGTGTGCAAAATCAAAGGAAAGAATGGTGAATTGATGGCCACCGGTATGCAGACCAAAGGTAACTTATTTCAGCTGAATGCAAATATAAGTACATGTCTTATGGCTAAGTTTGATGATAGCTGGATATGGCATAGGAGACTCTGCCATGTAAATTTTGATAACATTGTGAAGGCCAGTAAGACCAAGGCAGTTAGAGGATTACCTGTGCTGAGAAAACCGGAAAATCCTTTGTGCAGAGAGTGTCAACTGGGAAAAATGTCTTCCTCAACTTTCAAAGGTAAATCTTTCACTGCTGACAATTTACTTGATCTTGTGCATACTGATTTGTGTGGTCTTATGAAAACTAGGAGTGTGTAGGGAGATAGGTATTTTATGATTCTAACAGATGATTGCTCAAGAATGATGTGGGTCACATTCTTGAAGGACAAATCTGAAGCTTTTGGAAAGTTCAAAGCCTTCAGAGCACTGGTAGAAAAGGAAAGCGGTAGAAGAATCAAATGCCTTAGAACTGATCAAGGAGGGGAATTCACTTCTGGTAAATTCAACAAATATTGTGAAGAGAATGGCATCAAGAGGCAACTGTCTGCCCCCCAGAATCCATAGTAGAATGGCTTAGTAGAGAGGAACAACCAGATTGTGGTTGAAGCGGCTAGAACTATGCTGATCCAAAGAAAAATTGCTCACACCTTATGGAGAGAAGTGGTGACCACTGCAGTCTACACAATGAACCAGGTACTCATCAAGAAAGGAAAGGATAAGACTCCTTATGAGTACTGGACTGGAAAGACACCAATGGTAAGATACTTCAGAGTGTTTGGTAGTAAATGTTATATCAAGAGGAGTGAACATTAGAGCAAGTTTGATGCCAAATGTGATGAGGGAATATTCCTAGGGTATTCCACTAAGAGAAAAGCTCTAAAATGTTTCAACAATAGGACTCAGAGAATTGTTGAAAGCATCAATGTTAGGGTTGATGAAAACTCTGAGAAATGTGAGGAAACTAGTAGAGAGCATGTAGGAGATGAGTTGGTAGTAAACTTCTGGGAACCGGTTGCAAATCAGCCCAATACTAGTAATTGTGCTCCTACACTGGTGAATGTTGATGCTGATGAAGATGAGGATGAAGAAGAAAATCAAGAGGAATCTTTTAAGAACATACCTAGGTATATCAAACTCAATCATGATCCAAAGCAAATCATAGGACACAACGATACAGGAATCCTTACAAGAAGAAAGGTCAGAGAAAACTCATGTATGATCTCTGAATTTGAGCCTAAATCATTCAAAGAGGCACATAACGATGAAGATTGGATCAAGGAAATGGAAGAGGAACTTGATCAGATAGAAAATAATGGTACACGGTCCTTGGTACCCAAACCAAAGCATAAAAATGTCATTGGTACCAAATGGGTTTTCAGAAATAAGCTGAATGAAGATGGGACAGTGATAGGAAACAAAGCCAGACTAGTATGTAAAGGATATGCCCAAGAAGAAGGAGAAGACTATGGAGAAACCTTTGCTCCAGTAGCAAGATTGGAAGGAGTTTGTATGTTTCTTGCATATGCAGCTTTTAAAGGATTCAAGGTATACCAAATGGATGTAAAATCTGCATTTCTAAATGGAATACTTGAAGAGGAGGTGTATATAGAGCAACCAGATGGGTTTTCCCTATCAAAAGATAGTGACATGGCGTGTAGGCTACATAAAGCCTTGTATGGTCTGAAGCAGGCACCTAGAGCATGGTATGAATGCTTGCACTCCCATCTTGTGAAGATTGGATTTGAAAGAACAAGTGAAGATAGCAATATCTACTTGAAATCAAAAGGAGATCAGATTCTGATCTGTGAAGTATTTGGTGATGACATAATCTTTGGTGGAGATGACAAGATGAGTCATGACTTTGTAGATGAGATGAAAAAGGAGTTTGAGATGTCACTCATAGGGGAGATTAAGTTCTTCATTAGACTGGAGATTTAGCAAATGAAAGATGGAATCTTTATTACTCAGTCCAAGTATGTCAAAGAGGTGTTGAAGACCTTTGGTATGGAAGACAACAAACCGATTGGTACATCAATGGTGACCAATTGTAAACTATTAAAAGAGGATGACTCGGCATTGGTAAATAAGAAAGAATACCGATCAATGATTGGTAAGTTGCATTATGTAGTGCATAGCAGACCAGACATTGTACATGTAGTGGGTATTACAATTCGGTTTCAACAAAGCCCAAGAGAATCCCACTTGGTAGAAGTCAAGCGAATTATTAGATATCTGAAGGGAACTATTGACTATGGGTTATGGTATCCATATAATAATAATTTCAACCTAAAAGTGTTCATAGATGCTGATTGGGCTGGTAATGTAGATGGCCGGAAGAGAACAACCAGTGGTGCATTCTTTCTTGGTGGTAGACTGGTCTCATGGATGAGTAAAAAGAGAAGTTGTATCTCTCGGTCTACAGCAGAAGCGGAGTATGTTGTAGCTTTTATGAACTATACCCAAACTATTTGGATGAAGCATGTATTGAATGGCTTCAAAGTTCCTGTATCTGAACTGGTAATTATATTCTGTGACAATACAAGTACAATTAACATTTCCAAGAATCTGGTTTTACATGCTAGAACCAAGAACTTTGAACTCAAGTATCATTTCTTGAGGGAAAAGGTTCAGAACAAAGAGGTGGTATTGGAACATGTTTCTAGTAAGGAGCAGTTAGTAGATATATTCACCAAGCCTCTACCGAAGGCTACTTTTACCTATCTAAGAGGTGAGTTAGGGGTACTGCCCCTTCAAGAGGTAATCTAAAGGTTTGTTCTCCACATCAGTGAGATCTTACTTTTCTATATCTTATCAGGATTTATATGTTGAAGGATGCTACTCCTCAGGGGGAGCAACGTAGTGGAATAAGGAAGCTTGTGCCTCCACTTTGGCATTGTTGTCAAAGGGGGAGAAGATGCGATGCAAAAAGAGTGATATCTTTGTATATTGCCATCAATGCCAAAGGGGGAGATTGTTGGCATATGTGCAAGAGTATGATGACATGATGATATTGTATGTTGTCATTGATGTCAATATGCTGAGAAGTGAACCAGTATATTGAAGTTAGTGAACCGGTATGGTGGTGTAAACCCGTATATGTGGAATAAGTGAAGTGGTATGCTTGTCCAAGTGAACTGGTATGATGTTGTGAACTAGAACTGGTATGTTGGGACAAGAACCGGTATAGAATGTGGTAGAACTATCGGTTGGTAGTCTTAGCTTTAGGGTTTTCAGTTGAAGTGTTCCAAGCTTGTGTGCTTCAATTGATGACATTGTGTGATGAGTTAGCATTGTAATGGAGATCAGATCATGTTGCCACGTCAGTCTTGTGTACATGAAGGATCTTGCATGAAGGAGACTGATCCTATCTACCTCGGGAATGTGTGAAGTCTTTACAAACAGTGGAGAATGCGTGATGGGTTATCGCCTCCATGAAGCGGTGAAGAACGAACGATGGAGAATGTCTTGAGATCTGTTCAAGACCGTTGTATTCAAATACAAAGTGCTCAATGGTCAGGATTGAACTGAACAATTGCTTAACCTAAGTGTTTAGGGTTTAGGGTTTATGCTGCCGACCTATCTATGTTCTATAAGGTCAATGTTGTGTTTCATGTTGAGGTTGTTCGCAAATGTTGTGTGTGTATCTAAGTGCAGAGATACATGATTCTTGCCAGACCAAATAAGAGGATTGATACCTGCTTGGTGTGTGTGTGCAGAGGGAAGGAACTAAAGCAGATCTGTATTGGCATTGAGTGCTATTACCAAATCATTGTAATACCTGTTGATCTTTAACTACTTCAACAGTTGGAAAATCCCTTAACGAGGTAGCTTTAACCAACTTGATGTAAGTCATTTAACAGGGTGACTCAAAGCCATTGAGTTCATAAAATACTCTGACAAGGTAACCTCTAATAGGGTTTAACCCTTAACCGGGTATTCTAGCCATCCCGTAACCGGGTGATCCCTAATAGGATCAGTTCCTAACAAAACCTGTTGTAACAGTCTTTAACCGAACTAGGCTCCTAATAGAGCAGACTTCTAAAGAGTTCAAAAATAGCTTGTGACTATTCATCCCCACCGTGGTTTTTCCCAGTTGGGTTTCCACGTGAAAAATATGTGTGTCATATGTGATGTCTTTTTCATGTGATGCTTTGTTGTTTTCTGTCAAGCGGTGAATCATGTTGATCTAGCAAGTTATTATATTTTTGATGATAGATTGTCTTTATATGTATAAGGACAAAGTGGAAATGAGGGAGTAGGTTGTGTGGAAAGCTAAGAAGATTGATTGGTTCATGTCTTTCATAGTTGAACTATGTTTAACTGGTAGTAGTCTAGTTTGGACCGGTGTTAGGGATTGCTAGTAGTTTAGAGTCTACAATCAAACCAATTTAGGAGAAGTTTTTTTGTTTGTGCATGTACTGATTCACCCCCCCCCCTCTCAATACCTGTTTGGTACTCACTTTTTATCATTGAGTTATCATTGAGGAGATCCAACAACCTAGAGAATAGTATAGAGTTAAACAGGCAAGATGAGAACCTGTAGTGATCCAAGAGTTGTAAGTAAAGAGCAGAGTACCGACAAAGAAGAAGCTGAGGCTGAATCGATAAGGTTGCAGTAGGGAGAAGGTGAGAAGAGAACCGACAAAGAATTAGATAGAGGTGAACCGATGGAGAGACATATGTGAGAGATACAAAGTTCTTTTATAACAAGGATATTACTTTTGTATTTAATATATGTTATTATAATCATTGAGTTGGAGCTTAGTACAGGGGTTGATGCTCCTTGGGTTGGTGCTCTAAAGTAGGAGTGCTGCTCCTTGGGTTGGTGCCCTAAGTTTTATAATTGAGTGTTTCATTGTGAGGCTAGATTGGAGCAATAGACTCAAGGAGCATTTCTCATTGAGGTTTTTCCCATGTTGGGTTTTCCTCATACATCAGGTGTTATGTGATGTCCCTTTTTATGTGTTGTTGCATATGTGCCATCCTCCTCTCTAACCAGTATGTGTGCTTTATGTTAGATCTGATAATCAATACATACACATAGGATAGAAAAGGGTAAAGTTTAGAATCCACTGATTCCCCCCCCCCCCCCGCCCTTTAAGTGGCATCTTGTGTTCAACAATTGGTATCAGAGCCTAGGTTCCTGGTTGATAAGATTTCTCCAGCTTGGGTAGATTCTGGTATTTAAACATAATGGTTTGTTTTGTGTCACCCCCTACTCTAGTGTTCAATGGTTCAAATTTTTTAATTTGGATTCATAGGATGCAAGTATGCCTATCCTCCCTTGGGTTTGATGCATGGATGTCAGTAGTTAATGGCTTCCCTAGTAAAGTTAGTCCTCCCACCGGTCCTGAAGTAGAAAGAAGAAATGAGTGAAATGCCAAAGCCATGAATGTTACACTTTGTGGGATATCTGGTGATATTTATTAATAGGTGGATAGATGTAAATCACCAAAGAGTTTATGGGATATATTGAAGAATCTATATGGAAATAAGCCTACCATTGCAGAACTGGTTTGTGAAGACAAGATGAGAAATATGTCAAATGGGTTTGCAGATGAAGATAGATCCGCTAGAAGTAGCAACAATGATGAAGAAGGAACCCACCTCTTCATGGCTCAAGAATCCAAAGATGAGAGGCACACATCAAAGAGTGATCATGCAAATCATTCCTACTGACAAGATGTGTTTGGCAGTGATAGTGAAGATGAAGAAGAATATGAAGCAGAAGTTGATCTTAAAGGAGAACTTGTAAGTGTACTCGAGGAGCTTAGTAGAGTGAGAAATGAATACAAGTTATTCAAGAACGCTTCTATTGTGGAAAAAAATTGATTGATCAAATGCCTTGAAGAATTTGAGAAATGTATCTCAAAGTTGAAGACTCAACAAGAAGACATCAATGAGTGCCAGTGTAAAGATCTAGAGTCTGAGCTAGAGGCCAAGAACAAATAATAACAATAGCTAGAAGGAGATATGGAGAATCTCCAAAATGACCTTGAGAAATGTTAGGATGAGCTCAAGGTGAGAATCCTGTTTGATTGAAGCAGTAATGCCTTGGACAAAATATTGAAGAAGAAAAAGCATTCCAAGGATACCGGTGGATTAGGATGTGGTACTGGTGAATGCTCTACAAGCGAGGAGACCTCCCACAAAGATATTCAATTTGTCTCCTCAAATGGAAATGGAAAAGTTCAGACCTTTATAATTAGAAATGTTCCAAGAAAGAAGGTTGATCTGACTACAACCGGTGAAGGCATGATGAGGATGAAGACATGGGCTTCAAAGAGGAACAATGCAAATTCAAAAGGAAAAGGGAAGTTGAAAGAAGATAGCTTCACCGATAGTAAGAACAAGAGAAGATGGTATAGAAGGACAACTGGTATGGGAGTATTATTGATATGTAGTCACTGATATCAACTAGTGTTGTAGGTCATCGGTAAAGAAGAAGAATGTCATTCATAGGAATGACCATTGGAGTCACCGGTATGGTAGTCTTTCACCGGTAAGGAAAGGATGTCAACTGGTAAGAGTTGTGTTGATAGTGAGTATTTCCCAACTGACAAGCTTATGACGAGTGTACAAGCAGAGTGGGCAAGATGTTGAGTTGTTGTTTGTGATGAAGAGGCAAAATGTTACCTAAATCACATCAACACAGAAGGAGAAGAATGTACAGGTCATCAGTATGCTGTGTGGATGCAAAACAATGAGACTCACACTGGATAAAGATGCACTCATCATGTGAAAAGATGACTGATAATAAATGTTCCTACATCGAATCACATGTGCCTGTTTGAAGATATGTTACACAAAGAGGGAAGTCACATGAGTGCATTGTAGGATGCAGATGTCAAGGATTCACTACCACCAGTAAGTGAAGCTTATCTCTTATTATGCATAATGTGTATCATAGTTCTATGAGATAAGGAAGGAGAGGTAAAGGCAAATATTTGAATGCTCACACCGGATCTAGTGGTGAATCAAAGGAATGCCTCAAGTGCATGAAATCAAGGATATGCAATGGACCGATAGAGAAGGCATGATGAGTTGTCGAAACAGATGAAGTGTGATGATTTTGTCACTTTGATAAATCAATTGAGATATGTGTTAGTTAGATGAGAGGGGGGGGTGAATCAGATAAACTCACAATTCAATGATCTATCCAGATTCAACCTCGGTAGAACTTACTTGATATGCAACAATGACTGTAAATCATTCAAACTCATAAACTAATAAACTTGAAACAACAAAACACATATAACACCAGATTTAATGTGGAAACCCAAATAGGGAAAAACCACTGTGGGATTTTGGACCCACTAAGAAAATATACTCTTCTAGAGTATGCTTGGTTAAAAGCCAATCCTGTTAAAGATTACATAAACACATTGCTAGATGTGACCCAGTCAAGGGATTTCCCTCAGATCTATCAGAATCTTGCACTTTGTTAGAAGTGACCTTGTCAAAGGATTTCAAACACTCATTCAGAATGTTACCTTGCTAGAGGATTTACAAATAAGACTGTTAGGACCAATCAATTAAGAGATTTCCTGTCACTTACAAAAATAAATAACAGTAATAAAATATATCTACAACTTCACATCTAAAATGTTAAAGTAGACTCTATGTGCTCAAAATAATCATGTCATAAGTCTTATCTTCCTCCTTGCTGGTCTTCTCAATCCGTTCTTCAATCTGATCTTCAATACTGTGTACTCGGTAATCACTTCAGCACATCACTATTCTTCTATTTGCCTGCATTTTGTGTTCATCAACTTTACCTCATTTATAAGCAATTCCAAACCTCTTAATCTCCTTAATCACATTTCCCATGATTAATCTTAGACATCAGATCTTCAAACTTGACTAATTTCATTGAATCCTTCGAACTGAAAAACATTTTATCTTGCCTTGGAACTTGTATACCTTCCTTGGTACTTGTGCTCGGTTATGACTCTTCAATCTATGTTGTAGATCTAACTCTTGAATTTTCATTGTCCTTGATCCTTAACAAACTTCTTGCACAACATTCTAATCTTCTATAAATCTTCAGCTCATTGGCATCCTTCATTTAATAATGTATTTATTCATCCAATGCATTCTGTTACTGCTCGGTTGATACTTGGTAAATAAAAAACTTTACTCAGTAACTTCTTCCTTCTTTAACAGACACTGATAACCTTGGTGTTTACCAACTAGCTCCTTGCTCAGTAAAATAGAACAATATCAAACCTTTACTCATTCTATTACATGAAATCTTTTCCTTCTTATTCAGTCTTCGAATACACATATATAGGATATCAAAACAATCAAAATAACATAATCTCATCACTGTCTAACTCAATAATAGTTGCCCATTGAATAACTTATTACTCCCCTTCATTTTCACGTTCTTTCTATGTCACTTACCGACATCTTTATACTCATCAAAACATACTTTTTAAGATATGGCAATGTCATACTGAATCAGAAAATCAATTGCTTGACATCAATGACAAAATAATATTATTAAGACAGTAATCATCCTTTATCAATTATATCATCAATCTCCAACAACCTTCTCAATATCAACAAACTTAATGTAATACCAACAATCTCCCCCTTTGGCATTGATGGCAATACCAACTTGATTTATTCCAATTGATTCAGACTACTGTTATTCTTCTCCTGTTATCCTTGAGCTATAAACTTCTCTTGTAATATTCTCCCCCTATCATTAGTCTTCTCTCCCTTTGACAATAATGCCAAAAGTAAAACTAATTCATGATTACTTCCCCTATGAAGTAATTTCCTTGCTATTAAAACATATACAAATGTATCATCTTAGTCTCAGTCAGGGCATCTTGTCTTCATTCATTGTTTCCTGCACAACTTTAGACAACCTCCTAAAGTGTGTAAATCAGCATCAACTCACAAATAGTATTCTGTAGAGTCATAGAATTGATGCTTTCACTGAACTTTGTCAGTGAGTACTAGATAGGGGTAAGACCCCTAACTTACTTCTGAGATATCAAAAGTGTCCCTTGGTAGCGGCTTTGTGAAGATGTATGCTAATTGTTCCTTTGTGCTAACATATTCCAGCACAACTTTCTTTTCTTGAACTTCTTCTCTTAGATAATGATACTTTATAGAGATATTCTTTGTCTTAGAGTGCATTACCAGATTCTTTGAAATGTTAATAGCACTTGTATTATCACAAAATATAGTTACTAGCTTGGTAACTATCTCATTCATACCTTCCAACAATTGTTTGATCCATGCTATATTGGTACAATTCAATGCTACAACGACATATTCAGCTTCAGCTGTTGACTATGAAATGCATCCTTGTTTCTTGCTAAGCCAACTCACTAGTCTTTCTCCCAAAAAGAAAGCTCCACTGCTTGTACTTTTCCTATCATCAATATTGCTATCAAATCAGCATCAGTATAGACTTTTAAGTCAAAATCATTCCTCTTTTTATATAGGAAACCATAATCTTCAGTGCCTCTCAAGTATCTGAAAATTCTCTTAATTGTTGTCATATGGGTTTCTTTGGGATCTGCAGAAAATCTTGCAACTATACCTACTACATGTGCTATATCAGGCCTGTTGTGAACTACATATTGCAACTTTCCAATCATAGATCAGCAAAGTGTCTCCTCCATAGATGCAGATTCATCATTCTTTGATAGTTTACAATTAGTAGTCATAGGAGTACTTACAGGTTTAGAATCCTCCATTCCAAATTTCTTCAAGATTTCCTTCATATACTTGGATTGACTAATGAAAATCCCATTTTTTATTTGCAGTATCTATAAACCTATAAAATACTTTATTTCACTGATTAATGACATCTCAAATTCTTTGCACATTTCATTTCCAAAGTTCTTGCATAAAGAATCATTTCCACAAAAAATAATATCATCAACAAATATGGCTAAAATCAGTATTCCATTAATCTCATCATTCTTCATATACATGTTGTTGTTTTCACTAGTCCTCATAAATCCAATCTTGATTAAGTAATAGTGCAACCTTTCATACGATGCTCTAGGTGCTTTCTTTAGGCCATATAAAGCTTTGTTCAACTTACATACCTGATCTTTATTCTTCTCTTCAATAAATCCTTCAGGTTGTTCAATGTAAACTTCTTCTTCTAGTACACCATTCAAAAATGCAGATTTAACATCCATTTGATATACCTTGAAATTTTTGTAAGCAACATATGCCAACAGTGTTCTCACTCCTTCAAGTCTTGCCACAAATGCAAAAGTCTCACCATAGTCTATTCCTTCTTCTTGAGCATAACCTTTGCATACTATTCTTGCTTTATTCTGAATGACCTCACCTTTTACATTTAGCTTATTTATGAAAATCCACTTTGTACCGATTACATTTTTCTCTTTTGGTCTTGGGACTAGTGTCCATGTTTCATTTTTCTTGATTTGTTCAATCTCTTCTGTCATAGAATTCACCCAATATTCATTGCTTAGTGCCACTTTTACTATCCTCGGTTCAAACTCGGATATCAGACATGTGTTCTATCTCCCTTTGTTCCTTGTCATCACTGGATCATCCTTATCTCCTATAATCTGACTTGATGCATGATTTCTTCTGACATATTTTGATAATATAGGCTTGGTAGGATCTTCTTCATCACTCAGTAACTGAGTATTTTCTTCATCGACTTTCTCGATTAGACTTCTCAGTTGTACATATACAAACTCTTCATAATCTTATGGTTCTTTGGAGTTTCCTTCATCATTCCTTTCTGCAAATTCATCAATTTTCACATTTGCACTTTCCACTATTTTGTTAGATGATTTGATCAGACATTTAAATGCTTTACTACTAGAGGAATAACCAAGAAATGTTCCTTCCTCACTTTTCTGATCAAATTTTCCATTTCTGTCATCTTTGTGAACATAACATCTACTTCCAAATATTTTAAAATAAGTTACATTTGGTTTCTTCTCATACCAGATTTCATACGGTGTCTTCATAGTTCCTTTCATCAGTTGTACTCAGTTCAAGGTGTAAACTGCAGTGCTTATTGCTTCTCTCCAAAATATTTGAGGTACTCTCTTTTCTATCATCAAGGTTCTGGCACAATCTACAATTGATCTATTTCTTCTTTCAGCTATCCCATTTTGCTGTGGTGTTCTAGGTGCAGAGACTTGTCTCTTTATACCATGATCATTGCAAAATAAGTTAAATTCATTTGAAATGAACTCTCCTCCTCTATTAGATCTTAGACATTTCAATTGTCTTCCTGTTTCATTTCAACTCTTGCCTTATACCATTTGAACATTTGAAAGGCTTTTGATTTCTCTTTTAAAAACATAACCGACATCATCCTTGAGTAATCATCCACAAATAATATGAAGTATTTATCACCATAATAACTTTGAACTTTCACAGGACCACAAAGATCAATGTGTACAAGATCTAAAATTCTTTTAGAAGTGTAATAATTACTTGTAAAGCTTGATTTTGTCATCTTACCCATCTAGCATCCTGAACATATTGCATTCTCAGGTTTTTCCAAGCTCGGTAGACCTCTTACTTGGTGCATCTTACTTATTTTGATCAGGTTATCAAAATTTACATGAAAAAACCTTTTATGCCATAACCAGATGTCTTCTATTTTTGCATACAAACAATTGTTCCAAGTTGAGTCAAGATGAAATGTATTACCTATTGTTTGAGTCCCGGTAGCAAGCAACTTTCCATGTTTGTCATGAACTTTGACAATTCCTTTCTGAAATTCTATTTGGTATCCTGTATTGTTTAGTTGTGCTACACTCAACAAATTCTATTTCAAACCTTCAATCCAATATACATCATCACATTTAGCATTGTCAAGAAGTGTGATAGATCCTTTACCTTTCACAGGACATGGTGCATCACTACCAAATCTTACATAATCTCCATCATAATCTTCTAAATTAACAAACTTGTGTTTATCACCTGTCATGTGATGTGAGAATCCACTATCTATGATCCAAGAATCATTATTATTTATGTGTGATATTAAGGATTTTTCTTCATACCTTTCTTCATCTGATCCATCTTTAATAGCCACATATACAATTTACTTTGTCTCAGTCCCATCATATTTATCATCACTGGATTCCTCATCAGCTACTAGGCATGTCTTTCTATCTCTCCTTCTGAAGTCTCGGTGCCCTCTGTATTAGTTGTCTTTCTATTTGTCTTCTCGGTATTCTCTCTTTTCACTAGATTCTTTGTCAGGATAGTTTGAAGCCATATGTCCAATTTTATCACAGTTAAAACATTTCAAAGGTAACTTTCCTTTATACTTGCCTTTGCCTCTCGGTAACCTTCTGGCCAATAATGCTTCAAACTCTTCTTGCTTTCTGATTTCCTCATATAGTTTATGTACATCTTCCATGTTTTTGCGAAATCTCTCACTTGCTCCACTATGATTTTCTTCAGCATACTTATACATTCTATCATTGCAATCATTAGATTCATCAAGATGAAAAGAACTGAATGCAGATTTAACTTTGTTAATCGAAGACCCACTTTTATCAAAATTACTTAACTCAAAAGCCTGTAGCTTACCGATAGTAGCATCCAAATGTTAGGCCCAATATCGAAAGCTAATGTACTGAGAGGGGAGGGGTGAATCAGTACTCCAAAACATCTCTTGAATAATAACTTTACTATTATACATAAACCGAATAGTGCAGTAACATAGAATAAAGCTAAAACAAATAGATAACAATCATACATGATTCACTCCATAACACATATATTTTGGTTATGCAGAGAGTCTTGGTTAGAGAGAAAAACTACGATGGGGATGGCACCCACAACTTCACTACTGTAATAATAAAGAGTGCTCAGTTAGAGCTACATATTAGCTATTTCTGATAGCTTACCCTATTAGGAGTAACAAGATCTATTAGATCTACCTTGCTAAAGGATTTTACAACACTTAATCTAAATTTTGTATCTGGTTAGAGGCTTTACAATTTATAGACTTGATTAGAGTCTTTTACCCTGTTAAAGGTTTCTCTTTCAACTTCAAAATATTACAATAAAATCATTACAAATATCTGCAACTTTACATCTGAAATGTTATAGCAGATTCTATGTGCTCAAAATAGATTACCTTACTTATAGCATACCTCGATAACCCATATAGTAACTCAGTAAACCCTTCTATTTACTCTGTTCTTCGACTATTTTCTAAAAACCTTCTCGGTGACCTCTATGTCTCTGTAACAGTCTTCTTACATTCATTCATACACCCTTAACTCATGCTGTATAAATAGATCTCTTAAGACGGTGATCCAATTCATTGCTTTGATCTTACAAACATGATTTATCGAATGAATAACTATACAAAATATTTCATTGGTTAGATTGATCTCAAAATCATACACAATCTTCTAGTGCAATTTCCAATGTGATAATGGTTAGATGTGCCTCGATCTTGTAACACATTTTCATATGCATGTCTAGGTTCAATGAATCTGGTAATACATTTCACTCAGTGTTTATTAACTCGGTGTGTCATCTTTGTTGCTCGATAGACATAAAAAGATACTCGATAGATAGCTCAGTGTATACTACATTCTGTGACTACTTTCTTGTGTAACCAACTAGACTGTGCATACCGACTTCTATGTGTATACCGACTGTATGATTTGGTAGTGTTAACTGACTAGAGTATATAGCATAACTTTGACATAAAACTAATGGCAATCTGATAAGTACTAACAATCTCCCCTTTTGACATTAGTTGAGATGTTTGACAAAAACTACTTTCAAAGTTATAACTCAAAAATCTATATACTTTGCAAAATGACTATACTTGACAGTATATACATTAGTCAATGAAATAGTATATTAAGATATTCTCCCCTTATCATTATACTATACATAATTCTGATTTTGCATGCTCGGTTCTATTCATTGCTCTGTTCACTGTACTTGGATATTCTGCATACTCTGCTTGGTATACTCCCCCTATATACTATACTCTGAATACTATATCATTCTCAATACTGTATCAAAATTTTATCACTCCCCAAATATATTGTATCACTCCCCCTTTTTGACAAACATCAAAAACTTAATTTCCATCCGGGGGCGGTAACTGGTCAAAAATGGATTTGTACTTTTTTTGGGCATCGGTGAGAGCGACAGAGAGTGCATCCTTTACACTTTCCATTAAAGAATTCTATGCTTGAGTATCAGCCAATAGTGATATTAAGCCATCTAAAGTGCTTTCCTCTTGTGTAGTAGATAGGCTTGTGGCTCGAGTAATCTGTTCTTGGACGGATGAAAGATGAGGAAGGAATAATGTCTGGAGTGTCATTATATCCATCCTGATCTTGTGTTCTTCATTCCTTAAGTCCAATTGTTGAGCCATGAGCTGTTGAAGCTTGGTATAAAAATTCTGAATTGAATTCGGCTCTATGGTCAACTTGCTTGAGAGATCGATGATCTCTTTCTCAATTGTCTCTATTTTATTCTTAATGTCTTTAATAAGTAAAGAAAATGTGTAGAGTTTTTGAAATAAATAAAGAATGTGCTTGAGTTGAGGGGACAACTCAGCAATGAATTTGACAAGTTTGACTTTGCCAATGGCTAGAGATTTTTGTACCTCTTCTATCATTTTTGTAGTAAGCTCTTTGTCTTTTAGCTTGCTCAAATACTCAGATGCATCAACTCTGAATGTTTCTATTTGATTAAGGAGTTCATCCAGTTGAATATGGATGGCTGCATTGGTTGACACTATAGCTGTAGGTAGCATATCTGATAGCAGTGTCTTCACCTTCTGAAGTACTTTATTCTTCCTTTGTATGGCCATCTATTTTTCTTGTTCGGCCTTTGCTTTGCATAGTTCACCAAAATCAATGAGTGCTTGCCCCTTTAATTTTGATATATCCACATTGGGCAACACTATCGGTTTAGATAAATCAACTTTGAAACTATGCTTTTTCACCTTCTTCTCTTTACCTTTGGCCGGTTGGACCAAGACAATAGCTTGGGAGGCTTACTGACCCACAGTTGGTTGCTCGGTAGAGGAAACACTTTGGTCAGTTCCTATAGCCTCTGTGGTGTCTTTTGGTGTCTCAGTACTGGGTGTCTCAGCTACAACATTTTCAATGCTCGAAGGTGCTTGAGAGGTCTGTTCTAGAGTAGTATCTTCTCCTACTATAGACTTGTGACCTTCAGTGCCTTGTGTTGTATCTTGAGGAGCTTCGGTAGAGACAGGTTGATTGATTGGTGGATAAGGCTGAACTTGTTCTAAAATGGATTCACTAGATACAAGTTTTGCATATGTAGTGCCTTCTATCATCTCCTATTCCGGTGCCTCTTCATCCATGACATCTTCATCTATTTGAATAGTGTCAGCGGGGTCTTGTTCGGTAGCATCAGGTCCTTGCTCGGTGACATCAACGATTTCAACTGAAGGTTGTTCACTGACATCCTTGATTTTGAAGATTTCCTGCCACTTTGCTTTTGTCTCATTTTCTATGATAATATATAACCCATTCATCAGTTTTAAGGCTCTCTATTTGACAAGAAACTTTGAATTGTAGGTTGTTAGATGTTCCGTTATTTCGGCTACTGACATATCAGGAAATAGATGGACTAGACTTCTTTTTCTGATTTGTTTCTCTGAGTCCATTGCATACTTCCACCTATTATCAATATGCAAGTAAAGTTCATTTGGAAGTGACGTTACTAGTTCCAATGGAGCTAACCGAAACTTTAGAAGTGTGCAGATGATAACTTCTTCAATTTGTCTCTTCTCATCATTATTTCTAGTTTCATACTTGACATATCTAAATGAACCAAATCTGCCATATTCTTTTAGATTGGCACAAAAGTTTTCAACACTATGTATATTTACCTTCTTGCTCTTGACAATTTGGAATTTGTTTGCATCTTCAGATTCTGTATCACTAGACTCTTTTGCCAAAATGAGTCTCCGAGTAGATTTCTTGTATGTCTTTGTTACCTTGGGAGTAGTAACACTCTTTTTTTTCTTACTCGGTGATGATGCAGATGCTCTTGTATTAGGTCTCTTTGTTGGAGGAGTCGGTAGGGCCTTTAAAGTGTCCTATTTCTTTCTTTTTAACACTTTACCCTTAGGCAATTCAATGCTCAGTGTTATAGTTTCCTCTTGAGCTTTTGATTCCTCTTTGGTGATGGCAAGAGTGCCTTTGACAGGTGTAGAGGAAGAGTCTTCTCCGAATTTCTCTGACAATACCCTAATCATCTTTGTTGCTTTTCTTGTAGCTTTGGGTACTACAATATTCATTTTTACCTTTTCCTTTACTTCTTCATAGGTTCCATACCTTAGCTCAGTAGCATGCCTGGGCAATGTAATAAATGCATCAATTTGCTATTGTGTGATGTCAAAGTCAATCTCGTAACCCATTGGTGACAAGGATTGAGTCCTCAGTTCCACAACATTCACATAACAGTAGTCAGTGTCTACTCAAAGCATATGTCATCTTTACATTTCTCCACTAGTTGGGGTGGATTTCGGTACCTGTTGTGCATTTTTTCTTGGAATTTACTAAAGTAATCATCCATTATATCATTGAAATTATCACCTAGCTTCTTGATGAAGTCATTAATCTGATGGGTGATTGGATGGTGTAGCTCCCAAACTACTTTACTGACTGATGGAAAGAATTTTTCAAAGTAGAGAAACATGCATACAAGAAGTGAACCAAACTTTAGTGTATTTGCCGAGTTGTTCTTCTTCGGCTTCCTTATTGTGTTCAGATTCTCAAACAAGTTCTTTAGTAAGACTTCACATAAGTCAATTTTCATCCCATTTTTCACAATTTTATAAGCTAAGTCAACTGTTACATAGGGTACACTGTTTTCCCTTGCTGATTGGAAGAAATAGTAACCAATTACTCTAATAGCAAACTTATTTTCTGCATCAGTGACATTGTTCAATTTTAGTCCTCTGTAGTCTGATTCCACTCGGGTTAAACTGATCAATTCCTTCTATGATATCATCTTTTGAGCTTGGCCATGATCATAGATAGGGTAACCAGTGATCACATGAATGATTTCCTTGGTGATTTTAAATGGTTTCTCTTCTAGCCACATGAAATCATCATGAACTCTACTCAAAACAAACTTGACCCACTAGGGTTTGAACACATGAGGATAGGTTAGGGCTTTAGTCAATCCTTTGATTTTGATGTGTTCATACTTGCTATTTAATACACCATTGATACATAATTCATCATAGGTGTCTCTAATTTCAACATGACCAAGTTCTTCAACATGGCATTTTGTGAAGAATCTCACATCTTTGACTAGCAATACTTTATCTGGGATGAGTGAAAATGTGGTTTTTTCATCCGGTTCAGAGGCGACTTTAGGAGTCAAAGAGTATTTTAGTGAGGGCTTCTCTACATTCTTGACAACTATGGGATCTTGGATCTTGGGTGCCATTTAAGATTTCAGGTAAAAAACTAGTAAAGAGTCCTTAGGGTTTCAAAATTTCAAACGACAGACGCTTTATACTTAGCAAATAATGGCAACAAGATCGGTAAACCAGCTTAACAATATGTTGAGATTTGATGTAAATACCTTGGATTTTTCTTTGTAGGAGGTTTGATCACCTTGATTCACTCTGCTCTGCTCTTTCAAAAACTTGGTGAATGAAAATGACCACAAAAATGCTTTTAAGTACACAAGATACCTTATCAGGCTCCGTGCGGGTTAGGTCAAAAACATTAAATGCACTCGGTTCTTCTTTAACTGATTTACTCTCTTTTTTTGTTTTAACTGAGTAACTAAGCCTCCTTCATTTACTGACTTGACAGGTTTCCTGTATTCACCGACTTGACAAGTTTTCTGTAAAGTGCTTCAAAGACTTTCATAGAATTTCAAACTTACTAATGCATCTTAACTATGCAAATTTTGAATTTAGTACATAATAGAATAGGAACTGTTATGATTTTAACCTTCAGAGAATGAAGTCCCTTCATACCTTTACCAATTAATTTGGAATAGGTGCACCTAACTTGGTAGGTAAGGTGCTTTCTTCATTTGACACAATTTCCTTCTTTTTCCAAATCATCTATAATTTCTCTTTTATTTCTTCAGTGTCTTTTCTAGGTTGATCTCTGCAATCTCCAGCCAAGTGTCCAACTTTGTGACAATGAAAACATGCCATACCAAGATTTCTCCATGATCTTCAGTTGTTCATTCCAAACCTCATAAAATAGTTAGCACTAATATGTCCATATCTTCCACAACATTCACACCATATCCTTGTATTGTAATCCCATGGTATTGCTGCATATTGTTGGTAAGGATCTGTGTAAGTTTGGTAACCTCTAGTGTTTGCTCGGTGTGCAGACCACATGTAGTTCTTTTGTTTAAACCAACACTTCTCAGTACTATGTCCATATCTATTGCAGTTTCTACAAAACCCTTTGAATTTTTCCTTCTGATAATTGTTAATAGACTTTATCCTACATTGATTTTTTTGTGTGACCATATTTATTACAATTGTAACAATAACCATTGAACTTATTGACATTTGGTTGCTTACCTTTTCTGATTTGGCATATGTTGGCAATGTGACCTTGATTTCCATAGTAGTTGCAAATAGGCTTCTTTCGTTTGATTTTATTCCTGTTTCCAGCTTGCTTTGATGATTCTCCTTTCTCGGTAGTATGAATTCCTTTCTCGGTAGAGTCTTTTCCTTTGCAACTGAGTCTTGCATCTTTGTTGGGTCTTCTTGTACTCAATTACTCATCCAACATCTTTGATGCTTCATAACTCTTCTTCAGTGTTTCTTTGGATTTCTTCTCTGTTACAAGTTCATCGGTCAACCTTGATACTTCAAATTTCAATGCTTGATTTTCATCATTCTTCAGAATTGCTTCATGATGTGCATAACCTAGTTGATCTGTTATATTTTGTTGAATCCCACTCAACCTTATGATTTCATCATTTTTATCAGATACTAAGACTTCAAGTTGTTGTTTCTTTCTTTCTAGATCTCTTGCTTTACCCTTAGCTGTCCTTAATGCATCTAGATTTTTAGTCATTTGTGTGCTGAAATGTTCATGTTCTCTTTTCATTGCTTTTAGTTGATCAGCCAATGCTTTTTTCTTTTCTTTCAATACTCCAATCATTTCTTCAGTTTCTTCAGATATACTGTTCTCAGATGATGTCTCAATTTGTTCCACTAACTCTTGAGAATCCTACAAATCATCAGATAATCTTCTTCTTACTTTCAGAGATTTCTGTATCTGTTTTTGCATGTCTGTAATCACTTGATTAGCATGATCTAGCTCTTCTTGCAGATACACAATCCTCCAAGATTTATTTGTAGACTTCCATTGATAAGATCTTTCTCTTTAGGCAGTTAAACCCTTTTCCAAGATTGAAGCTTTGATACCAACTATTAGGCCCAATATGGAAAGCTAATGTACTGAGAGGGGAGGGGTCAATCAGTACTCCAAAATATCTCTTGAATAATAACTTTACTGTTATGCATAAACCGAATAGTGCAGTAACATAAAATAAAGCTAAAACAAATAGATAACAATCATACATGATTCACTCCATAACACATATATTTTGGTTACGCAGAAACTATTGGTTAGAGAGAAAAACTATGGTGGGGATGGCACCACAAACTTCACTACTAGAATAATAAAGAGTGCTTGGTTAGAGCTACATATTAGCTATTTCTGATAGCTTACCCTGTTAGGAGTAACAAGATCTATTAGATCTACCTTGCTAAAGGATTTTACAACACTTAATCTAAATGTTGCACCTGGTTAGAGGCTTTACAATTTATAGAATTGATTAGAGTCTTTTACCCTATTAAAGGTTTCTCTTTCAACTTCAAAATATTACAATAAAATCATTACAAATATCTACAACTTTACATCTGAAATGTTATAGCAGATTCTATGTGCTCATAATAGATTACTTTGCTTATAGCATACCTCGGTAACCCATATAGTAACTCGGTAAACCCTTCTATTTACTCTGTTCTTCGACTATTCTCTGAAAACCTTCTCGGTGACCTTTGTGTCTCTGTAACAGTCTTCTTACATTTATTCATACACCCTTAACTCATGCTGTATAAATAGATCTCTTAAGACGGTGATCCAATTCATTGCTTCGATCTTACAAACACGATTTATCGAATGAATAACTATACAAAATATTTCATTGGTTAGATTGATCCCAAAATCATACACAATCTTCTAGTGCAATTTCCAATGTGATAACGGTTAGATGTGCCTCGATCTTGTAACACATTTTCATATGCATGTCCAGGTTCAATGAATCTGGTAATATGTTTCACTCGGTGTATATTAACTCGGTGTGTCATCTTTGCTACTCAGTAGACATAAAAAGATACTTGGTAGACATCTTGGTGTATACTGCATTCTGTGACTGCTTTCTTCTGTAACCGACTAGACCGTGCATACTGACTTCTCTGTGTATATCGACTGTATGATTCGATAGTGTTAACCGACTAGAGTATATAGTATAACTTTGACATAAAACTAATGGCAATCTGATAAGTAGTAACACCAAAGAGACTGGCATGTTTGGTACAAACCTTAATTCATTAATTGCAAAGACTCAAATGGCATAAGAATGTAGAAGTGTTCTCAGCAACTTACTTGTTACACCCTTTTCTTCAACCTTGTACTATAATGGATTATGTTCTCACCTTCATTCATTCTCATGGATTCAAGTTGTCCTCTTAGACTGTCTACTTTTTCTCTTTGAACATGTTCATCACCACCATACACAGATATAAGCTTATTCCAAATAGCTTTGGCATCATTACAACCTTCTAGATCATTAAACTTTGAGTCAGTTAATGCTGATGTTATTTCAATCATTGCTTGAATATGTTCTTCTTTTGCCTTTATCTCTTCCATTGTCATAGGGTAGGTGCTAGGTGCAGTGTAATCATTCTCCAGATAATATGTTGCATATTCTCCAATTCCAGATAAGTGCAGCTTCATCCTTTTCTGCCATGTGGAGAAACTTGACTTGTTCAACTTTGGTTCATCCCTTTTGTACATCTTTGGATCTTGCCTCAAGTTCCTTTAAACTTTTATTTCGGAGTTCTAGCTTTGATACCAATAGTTAGTTAGATGAGAGGTGGGGGTGAATCAAATAAACTCACAATTCAATGATTTATCCAGATTCAACCTCGGTAGAACTTACTTGATATGCAGCTATGACTGTAAATCATTCAAACTAATAAACTGATAAACTTGAAACAACAAAACACATATAACACCAGATTTAATGTGGAAACCCAAATAGGGAAAAACCATTGTAGGATTTCAGACCCACTAAGAAAATATACTCTTCTTGAGTATGCTTGGTTAAAAGCCAATCCTGTTAAAGATTACATAAACACATTGCTACATGTGACCCGGTCAAGGGATTTCCCTCAGATCTATCAGAATCTTGCACTTTGTTAGAAGTGACCTTGTCAAAGGATTTCAAATACTCATTCAGAATGTTACATTGCTAGAGGATTTACAAATAAGACTGTTAGGTCCACTTGGTTAAGAGATTTCCTATCACTTACAAAAATAAATAACAGTAATAAAATATGTCTACAACTTCACATCTGAAATGTTAAAGCAGACTCTATGTGCTTAAAATAATCTTGTCATAAGACTTATCTGCCTCCTTGCTGGGCTTCTCAATCTGCTCTTCAATCTGATCTTCAATATTTTGTACTCGGTAATCACTTCAGCAACATCACTATTCTTCTATTTGCCTACATTCTGTGTTCATCAACTTTACCTCATTTATAAGTAATTACACACTGCTTAATCTCCTTAATCACATTTCCCATGATTAATCTTAGCCATCAGATCTTCAAACTTGACTAGGTTCATTGAATCCTTTGAACTGAAAAATGTTTTATCTTGCCTTGGTACTTGTGCTCAGTTATGACCGTTCAATCTGTGTTGTAGATCTAACTCTTGAATTTTCATTGTCGTTAATCCTTAACAAACTTCTTGCATGACATTCCAATCTTCTATAAATGTCCAGCTCATTGGCATCCTTCATTTAATAATGTATTTATTCATCCAATACATTCTGTTACTACTCGGTTGATACTCGGTAACTTCTTCCTTCTTTAACTGACACTGATAACCTTGGTGTTTACCAACTAGCTCCTTGCTCGGTAAAATATAACAGTATCAAACCTTTACTCATTCTATTACATGAAATCTTTTCCTTCTTATTCAGTCTTCAAATACACATATATAGGATATCAAAATAATCAAAATAACATAATCTCATCACTGTCTAACTCGGTAATAGTTGCCCATTAAATAACTTATTACTCCCCTTCATTTTCACATTCTTTCTGTGTCGCTTACCGACATCTTTATACTCATCAAAACATACTTTTTAAGATATGGCAACATCATACTGAATTAGAAAATCAATTGCTTGATATCAATGACAAAATAATATTATTAAGACAATAATCATCCTTTATCAATTATATCATCAATCTCCAACAACCTTCTCAATATCAACAAACTTAATGTAATAGCAACATTATGGTCTGGGCTAATGAAGAAGAAGGCAAGGTTGTGCAACTATAAACATAGGACAATGGCCGGATTGAAGATGGAGTCAGTTGAAGGTTGATGACATGGTGTCATCAAGGGTTTTACCAGTAAGTATTTACACTGATAATGAAACAAGCTGCAAATGTAAAAGACTTTTGTATGATGAAGATGTGAATAAGGTAGGCTAGCAAGAGTGCTGACTGGTTGAGTGTTCCACCGGAAGAGAAGTTGACTGCAAGGTTGATGAAAGATAGATAGGGTTAGCAAGCCAACATATGAACCTGGTAATGAAGTTGGTCAATGATCCAATCTATACCGACACAAAGGTGGATTCCAACACAATTGCAACATAGAGATTAAGTGGCATGCATGCACAGGTTGGTGTGTTGAGTCGGTGAAGTGTCAGGCAATGAGGTAGATGGTGACAGGTCGACATTTATGGTGAATGCACTGTAGAGGTTTATGACTAGATGTCAGGAGGACAATAGAGATCCAACCCAGAATGATTGAGGAGATCGAGGCAGGTGAAGGAAACCGCAAAATCAATCTTGGTGATCGACCAAGAAATCAGTCGACATGTCAAAAGAAGATTTCCAAAAATAGAAGGTGTGATCAGAAAGGCATGATAATGGCGAGATTCATTGATGAGTTAAATTTCATCAATCCAGATGATTAGATTAGATGAGATCTTATTGAATTTGGTTTGCCTTGAGGTCAATGATAAAACCCTAACCACCCAAAATTTGAATTGGCTTTTGGCGGGAAAACTAGGTTATAAATATGCAAGCCAAAATCATTGAAGGGTGTTGTTGGATGAGAGAGTGTTGTTGCATGCAAGAAGAAATCAATCAAGTGCTCATCAAGAAGAAGAAGAAGAGAGTGAGTGTGGGGAAGAACAAGTTTGAAGTATTCAACCAACATCAGTGAAGCAAATAGTAGTCAGCCATGAAGTCTGACAAAGAAGTGCAGAACTAGCAGTGACCATATCGGCAGAGAATAAGTGAAGGAGATTGTAGAGAAGGCAGACATAGAACTGACAGAGTATAGTACCAGTGGAGGGAAGTGGTGTACTAAACATAAGGAGAGTAGCATTGTATTAGAGAGAAGAGAGAACTGGTAAGGTGCAAAACTAGCAGAGAGTAGAACTAGCAGAGAGTAGAACTGGTAGTGAACTTGATAGAAGATCAAGCAGAGAGATTTGCAAAAGAGTTACAAAATCCATTTGTAACAAGGTTACTATTAACATGAAAATGATTATGTTTTGTAATCACTGAGTTGGATCTCGGTGTAGGGGTTGTAGCTCTTTGGGTTGGTGCCCTAAATTGAGGGTTGTATCTCCTTGGGTTGGTGCCCTAAATCAGGGGTTAGTACTTCTTGGGTTGGTGCCCTAAATTAGGGGCCGGTGCTCCTTGGGTTGGTTCCCTAAAAATTGTAATTAGAGATTCATTGTGAGGCTGGATTGGAGTATTAGTCTCTAGTAGCATTTCTTACTGAGTTTTTTCCCATCTTGGGTTTTCCTCGTATATGCTAGTGTAATGTGATGTCTTTTTATGTGTGAGTTCTTTTGTGATTAGTCTTCCTACTAACCGATAAGTTTACATTCAATTAGATCTAATAACCGATATACTCACATAGGATAGTTAAAGGGAAAAGTTTGAGAATCACTAATTTACTCCACTATCAGTGGTACACTGTGTCTAACAATTCATATTATAGCCCTAGGTTCTTGGTTGATAAGCTTTCTCTAGCTTGGGTAGATTCTGGCTTAAGGAGACAATGGTTTGTTTAGTGTCAATCCCAGCTCCAGTGTTGAGTAAGTCCAAATCAGTAAGAGGTTTGCCTCATTTAGACAAACTGGTGAATGTTATATGTAAGGAATGTCAGTTAGGGAAGATGACATTCTCAACTTTTAAGAGAAAATATTTCTTAGCAAAACATTTTCTAGATTTGGTTCATACAAAACTTTGTGGACCAATAAGGACTAGGAGTATTCAAGGTGATCGGTATTTTATGATCTTCATTGATGATTGCTCAAGAATGATGTGGGTAACATTCTTGGAGGACAAAATAGAAGCCTTAAATGTTTTTAAGGCATTTAGAGCCTTAGTTGAAAAGGAAAGTGGAAAGAAGTTAAAGTTATTAAGAACTAATCAAGGTGGTGAATTTACTTCAGAGGAATTCACAAGATATTGTGAAGACAATGGAATTAAGACACAACTTTCTACACCTAGGACACCACAGTAGAATGGTATTGCAGAGAGGAACAAACAGTTAGCTATTGAAGCTACTAGGACTATGCTAATTAAGTACATGTAGCTAAGACTTTTTGGAGAGAAGCTATCAGCACAATTGTCTATGCAATGAACAAGATATTCATTAAAAGAGGTAAGGATAAAACTCCTTATGAATACTAGTATGTTAGATCACCTAATGTCAGTTACTTTAAGGTATTTGGTAGCAGATATTTTATCAAGAGAGGTGACTATGTTGGTATGTTTGATGCTAAGAGTGATGGAAGCATATTTCTTGGTTACTCCACCAAGAGGAAGCCCTAAAAATGTTACAAAAACCAAACAAAGAAGATCATTGAAAGTATTAATGTCTAAGAGGATGAGTGTCTTGAAGATTCAGGATAAACCAATGAGCAGAAGAAGGAAGATGAACCTTACATTCTAATTTTGGAACCAAAAGCGGTGAAGCCAGAAGTTGGTGAAATGAATAGAGCAGCACCAATTCAACTAGAATAGGTAGATTCTACAGAAGATGAAGATAGTGAGGAAGAAGAACCTAAAGACTATGATCATGTTATTCCAAGGTATGTAAAACTCAATCATAATCCTGATTAGATTATTAGAGATAAATATGTTGGTGTGTTAACCAGAAGAAGAATAAGAGAGAATTCTTGTATGATCTCGACTGTTGAGCCTGGAACAACAAAGGAAGATTTTGGAGATGATCACTAGATCAAGGCTATGGAAGAAGAGCTTGACCAGATTGAGAAGAACAATAAATGGACCCTAGTACCCAGACTGGTGAACAAAAATGTAATAGGTACTAAATGGGTATTCAGAAATAAATTGAATGAAGATAGAGTAGTGGTCAGAAACAAAGCTAGACTGGTATGCAAAGGTTATGCACAAGAAAAAGGTGAAGAATATGG
Organism: Cryptomeria japonica; assembly: GCF_030272615.1. Taxonomy (NCBI): domain Eukaryota; kingdom Viridiplantae; phylum Streptophyta; class Pinopsida; order Cupressales; family Cupressaceae; genus Cryptomeria; species Cryptomeria japonica. The sequence continues at coordinate 636,158,911 of NC_081414.1, forward strand.
CGAGACATTTGCACCACTTGCTAGATTGGAAGGTGTTAGGACTCTACTTGCATTTGCAGCATACAGAGGATTCAAATTATATCAGATGGATGTGAAGTCAACATTTCTAAATGGAATATTGGAAGAGGAAGTCTACATTGAACATCCAAATGGTTATTCTTTGACTGGTGTAAAAGATATGGTGTGAAAACTATACAAGTCACTATACAATTTGAAGAAAGTACCTAGGGCATGGTATAAAATATTAAATTATCAGTTGGTGAAGATAGGTTTTCAGAGAACTAGTGAAGACAATAATATATATCTCAAGACTGAAGGTGATAAGATACTAGTTAGTGAGGTATTTGTGGATGATATCATTTTTGGACAAAATGATGACATGTGTGATGACTTTACAAATGAGATGAAAAATGAATTTGAAATGTCTCTGGTAGGAGATACAATTCTTTATATGTTTGCAAATTCAATAGATAAAGAATGGTATCTTTATCACATAGTACAAATATGTGAAAGAGGTATTGAAGACATTCGGAATGGGAGACTATAAACCAGTTGGAACACTAATGGTTACAGGTTGTAAACTGTCTAAGGATGATGATTTTGCATCCATGGATGAAAAAGAGTATAGGTCTATGATAGGGAAACTACATTATGTTTCTCACTATAGACTGGATATTGCTCATGCAGTTGGATTAGTTGTCAGATTTCAAAAGAACCTGAAGGAGACACACATGGTAGAAACTGAAAGGACATTTAGATATCTGAAAGGTACTATTGATTATGGATTATAGTATCCATATGAAGGTAACTCTGATTTGAAAGTCTATATAGATGTAGACTGGGTAGGACATGTTGATGATATGAAGAGTATAACCAGAGGAGCTTTCTTTCTTGGAGGAAGGCTAGTATCTTGGAGAGAAAGAAGCAGAGTTGCATATCACAATCAACAGCTAAAGCTAAATACGCTACAACATACATGAATTCATTCAGGCAATCTGGATGAAACACATTCTGGAAGGTTTTAAGTTGAAAATCTCAGAATTGGTAAGGATTTTATGAGATAACACCAGTGCAATAAGCATTTCAAAGAACCCAGTGTTGCATGCTATAACTAAACATATAGAGTTGAAATATCTTTTCTTGAGACAAAAAGTGTAGAGTAAAGATGTGTTACTAGAGAATGTATCTACTAAGGAACAACTAGTAGATATCTTTACTAAACCTCTTCCTAAGGCTACTTTTTCATATCTTAGAGGTCAGCTAGGGGTTGTGCTAGTACACGAGGTCAATTAAGATGATGTGGAAGACATCAGTCCCCAAGCTTACTCAAGATCTTGAAGTAGGATTGGTGTAGAGTGGAGCTACTCCACAGGGGGAGTAGCTAGTTGTAGATCGATGAAGCTTGGAATGGATTACTAGTTTATAGTGGTATTCACTTTTGGATTGTTGTCAAAGAGGGAGAAGAACTGTATCTAGTTACCAGTTGAAGACATGGAGACTCATTTGAAGGAGACTACATGGAATAATGGAAACCAAGATTTCTATACCCGTGTATGTGCATTACTCTCAATCATCATAATCAAAGGTTATTGATATTTATATTTTCATCAATGCCAAAGGGGGAGATTGTTGGCATTGCATGAAGATTGCATTAATGAAGTATAAGTGTTGTCATTAATGTCAATTTTAACTGGTAATGGAGTTGTAGTAATGCACTAATGCAACCGATAATTGAGCAGTGAAGCAGTAATGCAACCGGTAGTATATGGGTTTCAGATCTGTTACACTATTATATTGGTATTCTATAGTGTTTAAACCAGTTAGTTTAGTGATTGATTTATGAGTTGGGTTTGAGTTTGGTGAAAGTTTTTTTTTTTTTTCTATCTATAGATTCACCCCCCCCTCCCCCCCCTCTCTAAGTAGTTGATCGGATCATTATTGATTCATCATATCATCAAGGAGATGTCTGAAACATTATCCTAAAATTTTCTTTCTATTGCCTATTTTCCTTCAAGTATTACCACATCTACAATAATATTTGTTTTGTTCTAAGATAATATTATCTTGTGTACTCATATTTTTCCTAATAATGCAAAGAAGATCATACATCCATATGAGGCAGAGAAAAATAACCTTCATAATATGAAGAAACTTCCAACAATTATTTTTTTCACTCGGACTTAGTACTACTAATATCGAGAACTCTCATCTTTTGGTTGTTCAAGTAGTTCTTACTATTCCTTTTTTAATATTATTTTTATTTGTATTTTTCTTGTATTTATTGACATCATTACATCAATATCTCTTTATATGAAAAAGGTATGTATCTTCAACTCTGATCACTTACACTAATGCATAAATTCCATCAGTCTTAACTTTGAATGCATTTCTATTTTGCAAGCAAGGCTCATCAACTCTAATCACTTACACCAATGCATAAACTCCCTCACTAGTAACTCCGAATGCATTTCTATTTGGCAGGGAAGGCTCATCAAGATCAAATCCCTAGCTTATTTAAACAGATGAACATTAGACACTGGAGAAAGCACAAAGATGCCTTGAATTAATTTATTACATCTCCAACAAAAAAATGTTGACATGGTTTGAATTTTTATAATTTTCTTACATTTATAATCATATAAATTACTATTGGCATTATCCATTGCACCTCATGCAGGTGCAAGTACTAGTTATTATAGTTTTTTACATTGTTGAATATTTTATAGGTCTATAGCATGTTTACCTTATGTCATAGAATATGCACAAGAAATTAATGGTGTATTTTGGTTTTGAAAACAAGTTTAGTGGTTTGTATTAACATAGAGTATGGCATGCGTACATGTAAGGTGGTTCTTGTGCGTTATTGGAAGTTTTGTGTCCTAATCTATATTAATATGAATTTTTCTTTCATTCTTAGACTTAACATGTTTTGTTTGTAATTTTTAGGATTCCACGTTTTCTCTAATGTTGCTTCTTAAAATGTTTAGGACATTCTTGTATGGTTTTCATCATTTTATAGTTATTTCTATCAATCTTCCATCTAAGATTTTGTCATGTTTACCTTGCAATATTATTCAATTGTTTAGTTATAGTTTTTATTTTTATCAACCTTGTTTTTCTTTATTTTATTGTTAACATTATTCTTAACTTTTATTTATGAGTATTAACATTGATTTTGAGAGATAAGCTTCTTATTTTGTTGGTTTGTGGCTCATTCCATATAAACAAAACACACTTGTGGAACTTGTGCATGTCCCTAACACTTGTTCCCATGTCACTATTTATATGTAGTGTCTCTAGCACCTATTGCTTGATATTTTTCTTTTTTTTTCTCTAGTCTATGATCATGTAATATGTTTTCTATACATATTCGATGTTGTTGCGAGTGTGAAGTAGGATACCTGCAGCTGCAACACAAACACTCAATAGATCATTACAAGCATGGCTGGAAATTTGAAATTAAATGAAAGATAAACCATGACAAAGTGACCTATCGCTTCCTAAGAGATGCGAGTGCGGATTTGCTTTCAGATCTAGATAAGCCATCCAAGTGACTTGACTACACCTAGACAAAGGATTTAAAATGATATGATGTTCAAGCTAGATGAATGTATGATTATGTTAGATTGATCCAAGAAGCTAATTAAGCTAATGATATGCATGATTAAGCTAAATGATGATGCAATTAAGCTAGAATATAGATTGATTATGCTTTATGATTCAACTAGAATATGATCAAATTAAACTAGATCTAAGATGCAATTGCCTATGATAACAATGCTTAAATGATATGCTAGAATGGATATGCCTATAGTAACAATGCCTAAAATTATATGAGATGGGATCCTTTGTGCTCCGAAATGGGGGATTTTTATAGGAATTCCAAGGCCAAAGCTGAGGTGCCAGGAATCAACAATCAAGATTGAATATGAAGATATGACGGGTCAAAGTGGAGGAGGTTGGAGAAAAGGTTGGAGGGAGGTACACTTGTCATCTCTATCATGACAAGTGTCAAGGAATCTTTCTTACAAGAGGGAAAGTTTCTAAGGGAGGAGACATATAGCAAAATTGTCATGTGTCTCAAGGGGAGAATATCCAAAAAATAAGAGGTTAGGATAAGGAGGTTAGGATCTTCAAGATTGGATAGGGTTAGCTAAACCTAAGATTAGGTGGAATGGGTTAGGTTAGGGGATGGTTAGGTTAGGTGGTTAGAAGTTAAGAGGCATGTGGGGAATTTGAATTTAAAATTTAAATAATAGGAAAAGGCTAATTAACTTTCAACAAACTCATAAATTGATTTTTTTTAATTAATTAGGGGATTAGAAGAAATGAATTAAATGGGGTGAGGATTAATTAATTTGGATTAATTAATCAAAGGGGACTATTGAAATGAACCTATGAAATAATTCCTTAGATTTCGTTGGGACACATTAAATTTTGTCAATCTGAGAGGCCCATTTTAAAAAAAAATTTCCACTTTCAAATGGCACTGGATGAATCAACTTGAATCACCTAGTTTGAGGGCATAAAAAATGAAGCCAACAATCCTCCCCTACGTGAGTTAAAAGGAAGACAATAAAAACTACCAAGCAAATGTGATTTTCGGGTGCAAAACCAAATCTCTGTGACCCTTGCTAGCATTCTCCCTTGCGTGTAGTGAAGAGGGTTTTAAAAGGCCAGAGAAACTTCCAAGTAAATGTCGCCAGACACAAACGTTTATCCCACATTGGTTGTGTGAAGGAAATTTTTTGTATTTAAATACAAATCCAAACACATATTAAGTTTCAAAAGCTTGAGGGCTTTTGGCAAGAGGTGGCTGGTGGCCCAATGGACCCCACATGCATGCACATCTCAAGGCGTCCAAAATTTTGGGACAGGTTGGCGACAAAGAAGGCCCAACATAAAAAGGTGGGTCTAGTTAAAAGTGAGGTGGCAGACAAGTGGCACCCAAGTAAAAACTCTGGGACTATCAATGGGTGTCATTGTACTACAGTTGTGAAGTGCCCGAAATGTTAACTCTCGCGACATGGCAACCAAATGGTGGGACCCGGCAGGAGAGTAGCTAAGGCAAGTTAAAGGCCGAGCAGGTTGGAGGTGTTCGGACGGTGATCACAGATGATCCAACAGTGGTTGCTAGGTCCCGATAAGAAACTGCTTGTTAGAGTACCCATCATGACTAGGCAAAAAGGCGGGCCTAGGTTTAGTAAAAGGTCTAGCCTAAAGTGATGTGGCAGTTAAGGTGGTGCCCAGTTGGATCCAAAGGTGAACCAAAGGCTAACACATGGCGGGCCCGACTGAAGGGGTGAGCAACAAAAACCAATTCCAGACCTCACGACTTAAACCTAATCTCTAGCTCACTAGCATAAAATGCTAACACCCAAAAAATTAGAGACCGAGTGAGCAAGTAGATCCAAAGAAGATCCAATAGTGGTCTCTATGTCGTGATGGGAAACTACTCATTAGAATATCCATCATGACCCAACGACAAAGAAGAGATTCATTCTGGCGGTGAGACCAGTCATGCTAAGGTGGTAGGATAGGGACTCCGGAGCCAATCAGGGCATGCCACATGGTGGAGCACAAAAGGAGGATCAAGGAAAAAGTCAAAAATAAATGATATAGTTTCAGACTATAGTGCAAAACATTCAAAAACTTAAATGATTGGTTGTGTCTGGCTGCATCCGAGAGGTTAAGGGTTGAGGGGCTATTTTTACCCAAATATACAAGTATTATATATCATTGGAAAGATTTCTGAATGAGGAGTCCATTTCTGTAGTCAATTGTAGCACACCTCAAAAATCTTGAGGGCAGTTTCCTCAGGATTTTAGAAACTTTTTGAGCTTGTTAGAAAGAGAAGATTTTCTACAGGCCAAGTGTGTGAGCCATAACTACAGAAAATTTGGCAGTTGCCATTGTCAGAGATAAAATCCAAAATTATTCTCTCTTCCATATGATTCAGAGGTCTTCTCATTTTGTAGGGGTTCCAAAAAAAATTGTGAGAAGAGCTCCATATTCTGTGTTTCCAGCTCTGAGTTTTTCTTCCAGAGTTTGTATAGTATAATGTCTTCTTTCAAGTAAGGGAGTATATCTTCTTGATGTAGGTGTTTCTTGTTGTAAGTTTATATGTATGTAAGGCATGCATAAATTCACACAAGATTGTCTCTAGATATATATTTCTTTGTTGCAAATTAAATCCTTAAGGAGGCTGGAATTTGTCATCTCAAGGAGATTGTTGTGATTGTTTTCAAACATTCTTCAAGGAAAAATTTAAATTTTGTAATCAATCATAAATAATGGAATATATTTTCAAGATTTGATGATTTTGTGAATGTGATGAGCAATGCATTTATGCAAGGTATTAATGTAGGAATATTTCAATATGAAGATGGACTTGCAGTAGAGGTTCTCATTTACAAGTTGATGTACGATTCGATGCCCTTGGATAAGGCACTTCTCTTGCAGATTCTGGGGATTCTCAGATATTAAAAAAATCAAACATCCATTTACTTTTATGTTTGTAGTTTTAGTTTGTTCCACCTATCTCATGCTTCAACTTAGTTGAGATGTCAATGCAGATCTAGCCCATCTGCAGTAACCTCCTAGTTGCTAAGCCTTATGAGATCTATCTGCTTTTATTGATCTTATCATATGTGGGTAATGTTTGATTCAATGCATCAAAGGTACACCCACCTAGGTTTTGCAGAGCCTGAAGAGTAGAAGGATTCAAATCCTTGTTATTTTGTCCAAGTCCTGAAGTTCTTCATTATATGAAGTTGGGTATTTCATAGATAGATTGCAAGTGAACTTGGTTTGATCTTTTTTGAGAAAAACAAAAATGGCGACTCCACTAGGGAGAATGATGTAAAAATTTTGTCAAGTCAAACCCATGAGTCTAGCCAAAGTTATTTGGGGAAGAGTCTTAGAAGTTTACAAATTTGAAAGTTATTTTCAGATTTGAAAGTGTGTGTCCTGGAAATTTTGATGCTGAGAAATTTAAAAAACAAATATTATGTGACTCTGCTATTTCAAGTACCTAGAAACCTGAAAGTGTTTCAAAGTGAAGATCAGTGGTTAAATTTTATTTCTCTTTAGGGAGGTGGTGAATCTGTAAGAACAAACCCAATATTTGGAGGTGCTCTTCAAATTTTCAGTCAGAGGTGAAGTGGATAGCAACACCAAATTTACTCCAGGTATTCCTCATTTTTAAAATAATTATTTGTTCCTTATAAGGTGAAAATGTCACCATATAAAGGAAAAGAAATCTGCACTTCACATACTTCTTGTTTTGAAAAGTTTCAGTCAGAAATATTGTGAGAAGTATGTTAGGTTTTGAAGTTAATGACTGCATGTGTTTTGCAAAGTGTTTGTAAAACAGTAAAAGATTCATTGTCCAAGTAATGGTTTAGTAGATGTTTCAAATTTGATGGATCTAGGTGTGGTTCCTAGGTCTAAAAACCCTTTGTCAAATCTGAAAGAAATTGATAGGGAGATTAAAATACATCTTCAAAAGATCCAAGAAAAATTCAGCTTACTATTAAGAAGGAAAGTAGGGAAGAGAAAGGAGGAATCATCATGTGTGTTTTATGAAAGAATTAGTGCTGCATTAAATGAGCTTCCAGTTGATGTTAGACCCCATGAGTCTATTTGGAATCAATTATTCTTAGAGCTTGATGAGACCAACTCAGTCAATTGGTCTTCAACCTTGAGGGAAGAAAGTGTTGCACACATTAAAGAGTGGATAAATGAGATTGAGGTAACTAAATCTGAAAATGCACATAGTTTTGAGTATAGTGATGGAGATGAATCCATGAGTGGAGATGTCTCATATGATGCTGAAGATGATTCTTACTCTCATCATGACAGTGCAGATGTGTATTTAGAGCAAGAAGAAAATTGTGAGAACATAAGTTGTTGTTCAAATAATCATGAGCCTATTGAGGTTTCAGATTTGAATAATGTAGATGACCTTGTTGTCTTTATCAATCCTCAAAGTGCTTGCAAAAAAGGTTATGAAACTATGTTGCAACATATAGTAGCACTTTATGATCAACATGATAAAGGTAATGATGCAGATGCAAGTTGTTGTAATGACAAAATAAATATGCACAAAGAAATGAACACAAATGATTTAATGCATGCATCAGATTGGGACAATGTTTACATCATAGAAGGTAAAGCCAAGAAAAATGAAAATGAAGGAGAAGGTTCCGTAAGTAGTGAAAAAATCTCAGAACTCTTAGCTAGTGATCTTCAGAGGTATGCATCCAAAAGTGTCCCCAATCTCTCATACCCAACTAGTATACATTTTGATACTGATGATATTTTTGAGGGTGTCCAGTATGATACATATGATTTTGATTCTTTCCCTACAGTTGATTTGAAAAGTAGACAAGATGAAAATGCATATAAGGTTGATAGATGTGATAATGTGGATTCATATGCTGATATGAATTCAGAATTTGATATGCATTGTGTGGATTTTTCTGTTAAAAAGAATGACAAATTTGAAGTAGTTTTCCCAGATTTGCAAGTGGTAAATGAACCATTGACAAGTGATGATACATTTTCATGTTTGCAAGAGGCTGATAGGAATTGTGATCAGCAAGATGAAGTGCAGTCATTCTATTTGAAAATGTTCCTTTCTAGTTTACAAGCCAAGGTTGTAGATGAATGTTTTCCTCTTGTGCAAACTAGTGATCAGCATGTGCCTGATGTTCCTATCTTTCAAAGGGAGTTGGGTTACTTTTCTTTTCAGCTGAAAAATAATTCTAAAGAATATGATAGTTATGTGTCATTTGATGATCAACATTTCGAAGTGGGGTTTGGTTTTCAAAGATTGAATGATTATGAACATGCTGATTATCTTTTATGTGATGAGCTGATGAGAAGAGACAGTGTTTATGATCAGGCAGATGTAAATGAAAATTCTAGCTTACCCTTGATTCATGGAAATGAAAATCATGTGTTTGATAGAGGTAAGCATTGATTTCAGTTTTGATGGCCTAGGGCCATTTTGTAAATAATTTCTATTGTATAGTTGCTTTGCTTCAGTTGTGTGGTTTTCAATAAGGAGCCCCTATTTTTTGAGAAGAAGAGAAGTGTCCTATTTTTTTGGGTGGTCTGCTCTACCATAATTCTGAATTCTTGTGTTGATCTTGCAATCAACCATCCCCAGTCAGAGCCACTATTGGGACTCATAAAATTTTGTCAATCTCAGAGGCCCATTTTAAAATTCTACTCTGCACTTTCAAATGGCACTTGATGAATCAACCTGAATCGCATAGTTTGAAGGGATGAAAAAATGAAGCCAACAATCCTCCCCTGCATGAGTTAAAAGGTAGACAATAAAAACTGCCAAGCAAATATGATTGTCAGGTGTAAAACTAAATCTCTTCGGCCCTTGCTGGCATTCTCCCCTGTGTGCAGTGAAGAGGGTTTTTATAGGCTAGAGAAACTTCCAAGTAAATGTTGCCAGGCATAAACATTTATCCCACATTGGTTGTGGGAAGGATATTTTTTGTATTTAAATACAAAGCCACACATATTAAGTGTCAAAAGATTGAGGGCTTTTGGCAAGAGGTGGCTCGTGGCCTAGTGGACCTCGTATGCATGCGCATCTCAAGGCATTCAAAATTTTTGGACAGGCTGGCGACAAAGAAGGCCCAAGGTAAAAAGGTGGGTCTGGCTCAAGGTGAGGTGGTGGACAAGTGGCGCCCAAGTAAATATTACGGGACTATCAATGATTGTCGTTGTACCATAGTTGTGAACTGCCCAAAATGTTCACCCTCATGACATGGTGACCAAATGGTAGGACCCGACACGAGAGTAGCTAACGTGAGTTAAAGGCTAAGTAGGTTGGAGATGTTCAGACAATGATCCAACAGTGGTTGCTAGGTCACAATGGGAAACTTCTCTTTAGAGTATCCATCGCGACTAGGTGACAAGGTGGGCCTAGGTCCAGTAGAAGGTCTGGACTAAAGTGACATGGCAGTTAAGGTGGCACCCAGTTGGATCCAAAGGTGAACCAGAGGTTGACACATGGTGGGCTCAACCGAAGGGGTGAGCGGCAGAAACCAATTTGAGACCTCACAACTTAAACCCAATCTCTGGCTCGCTAGCATAAAATGCTAACACCCAAAAAATTAGAGACCTCGCGAGCAAGTAGATCCAAAGAAGATCCAATAGTGGTTGCTAGGTAGCGATGGGAAACTACTTGTTAGAATATCCATCGTGACCCAACAACAAAGAAGAGCTTCATTCTGGTGGTAAGTCCAGTTGTGCTAAGGTGGCAAGACAGGGACTCCGGAGCCAATCAGGGGGTGCCACATGGCGGAGCGCAGAAGGAGGATCAAGGAAAAAGTCAGTTAAATGATATAGTTTCAGACTATAGTGTAGAAAATTCATAAATTTAAATGATTGGTTGTGCCTGGCTAGATCCAAGAGGTTAAGGGTTGAGGGGTTATTTTTACCTAAATATACAAGTATTAAATATCGTTGGAAATCTCTCAAAATCAAGAGTCCATTTTTGCCGTCAGTTGTAGGACATGTCAAATATCTTGAGGCCAGTTTCCTCGAGATTTCAAAAACTTTTTAAGCTTTTCAGAAAGAGAGGATTTTTTGCAGGCCAAGTGTGTGAGCCATAAATGCAGAAGATTTGACAGTTGCCATTGTCAGAGATGAAATAAAAAATTCTTCTCTCTTCCATCTTATTCGGAGGTCTTCTCATTTTGTAGGCATTCCAAAAAATTTTGTGAGTAGAGCTCCATATTCTGTGTTTCCAGCTCTGAGTTTTTCTTCTAGAGTTTGTATAGTATAATGTCTTCTTTCAAGTATTGGAGTATATCTTCTTGTTTTAGGTGTTTCTTGTTGCAGGTTTATATGTATGTAAGGAATGCATAAATTCACACAAGATTGTCTCTAGATATATATTTCTTTGTGACAAATTAAATTCTCAAGGAGGCTGGAATTTGTCATCTCAAGGAGATTGTTGTGATTGTTTGCAGACATTCTTCAAGGAAGAATTTAAATTCTGTAATCAATCATAAATAATGGAATATATTTTCAAGATCTGATGATTTTGTGAATGAGCTAAGTAATGCATTTATGCAAGGCATTAATGCAGGAATATTTCAATATAAAGATGGACTTGTAGTAGAGGTTCTCATTTACAGTTTGATGTATGAGTCCACGCCCTTGGATAAGGCACTAGTCTGGCAGATTCTGGGGATTCTCAGAGATTAAAAAAATCAAATATCCATTTACTTTTATGTTTGTAGTTTTAGTTTGTTCCACCTATCTCATGCTTCAACTTAGTTGAGAAGTCATTGTACATCTAGCCCATCTATAGTTTTAGGTTTTGCAGAGCCTGAAGAGTAGAAGGATTCAAATCCTTGTTATGTGATCCATGTCCTCAAGTTCTTCATTTTATGAAGTTGGCTATTTCATAGATAGATTGCAGGTGAACTTGGTTTGCTCTTTTTTGAGAACAACAGATTTATTAATAAGTAGATGAAAGTGAGAATTTAATCAAATTGCTAATGAATTCAATTAAATTGGGAAGGGGAATTAATTAAATAATTTCTTATTTACTTAATTATTTTCAAGCATTTATAGGTGTATACATTCTCCCCCTCTTTGGAGCGAGGTGTGATGACACATTGATTCAAAGAATAATCTCATTTTTTTATGATGGTGATGTGATATTGGTTTGATAGGATGCCCCAGACATTGATTGATAAATTGTCGTACGGTGATTCCACCTCGAGAGATCAATTGAGATAATTGACCTTTGGAGTGTTTGGATCGTTGCAAAATTGATTTCTTGATTAGAAATGATTTGACTTCTGCAACGTTGATTGATGAAAGTGCGAGTTCTTTGATCACTATGATTGGTTTCTAGATGTGATGATTGATAAAGCTTGATTAAATTGATAAGATTGATTAGATTGATAAGATCGAGATTTAGTCTGGTTTCAAGAATGACACCTCCTATATAAGACAAAGATGATTAAAGCATCTGGTTTTAGGAATGATATATCCTATATAAGACTTGATTAGAACATCTAGTTCCAAGAAAGATGCATCCTGTACAAGATATGATAGAATAGATCAGATGAGATTGATTGATAGAATTGATAAGATTGATTTGATAATGAGTTGATAGTTTGTTGATAGCATGTTGCAAGAAGATTCAAATATGTTGATGTGGGTTCATTTGAGGGCGGTATCATAAGATTTGCATTGGGTCAACAATATATGGAGAGAGATGAGTCATTGTTCTTATTATGTATACACCTATGATGATATATTGATGATTCCTACGATAGATTTGGTCTTGGATAAGATGATCTTTTGTGATCCTATGTAAGAATGAATGCAAGCTAAATGCAAATGAAATGCAATGTTGTGATTAGACTAGTCACTGGGTTATTGCATTGTGTCATTATTGAGCTTTTTAAAACGTGGGAAGTGAGTTCAAACATCGATGTTATAATTGAACCATGATGACCTGAGCACTACTTACCTGGATTTTGATATTGCAAGTTAGCAAAAGAATCAAAGTATAATTGAACCAAGATGACCTAAGTGTTGCTTGTGTAAAACAGGTAGTATTAACCATGTTTCTATATGCAAATAAAAAATATCTTCAATGATACTCTTATGATCATGTCTAGAGTCAAATTTGCAAATATTAATGATTAATTTACAAGAAGCCGACAAGAAAAATATCATGTTCCTTCCTTGTTCCTCTAGTCAAAGACATCCTGGAGTCACTCATAAATCATGATAGCTCAAATCAAGATAGATAAGTTGAAACATAATGTTAAAATCATTAGTCAAAAGATATCATCCATTGATGTGTGTGATGTGCTTAGACTGACATGTGATAGTTTGATGGTTGATAATTTGATTTTGTGTTCAACCCTGCATGTGTCTCAGTTCTCGCTTGACAAGAGTTGTCTAAATGTGTTTCTACCTGTTTGGTTAAGCTCAAAATGATAGAAAATTTGGCCCCCAGCTAGGTTTAGGATTTTGCCCCTAGTCTAGAAACAAACTTTATTATGATATATACAATGATCCAAACCAAGGTGAGAAATCACTCATGATACCTGCGTATGTACAAAGGTTTTATTATGGATATGAACAACGTTGAAATGAATGCAAGTGGAAGAATGCATGAACCAATAGATGGAAGAGCTAGTTGATAGATAGCACTTGTTTGCCAGGTTTTCACCATATGTTTTTATTGTACTTTTTCTCATAGTTGATTTTTTTTGTTTTTCACTGTTTTCACTGTTTTTGTATTTTTTGTTTTTTTTTTCACTTTTTTGGATTTTTTGCTTTTGCACTTGTTTTTGGATTTTTCTTCTTTTTCACTGTTTTTGGATTTTCTATTTTTCACTGTTTTGGGATTTTTCTTCTTTTTTCTTTTTTGGATTTTCTGGTTTTGCACTTTTTTTTGGATTTTTCTACTTTTCCACTGTTTTTGGATTTTTTTTTCTTTTTTCACTATTTTGGGATTTTTCTGCTTTTTCAGACATAAAACTTCTTCAGATGCATGTTATTGATGGGTTCCTCAAGGTGATCCCCATTTGGTGTTAATAGTTGATATGCTCCTAACCCAAATAGTGTTGTGATCACAAATGGACCTAACCAGTTTGGTTCAAACTTCCCTTTCTTTTCTCAATTTGACCGATTTCACGGATTTTCCATTAGTACTAGTTCTCCAACATGAAAGGCTCATGGTTTGACCTTGCGATTATAACTTCAGCATATTCTTTGCTGATATACCTTTAAATGATCAATGGCATTTTGTGTTCATTCATGGATCGATTGTAACTCTTGCAATCTAGATACTCGTTGTTCTTCATCTGGGATAAGGCCTTTTAATGATACTTGTAGAGAAGGTATCTCTACTTCTATTAGCAGTATTGCTTCTAATCCATACACAAGAGAGAAAGGTGTAGCTCCTATTAGTGTGTGGATACTAGTATGGTAGGCCCATAGAGCAGGGTTCAATTGAATATGTGAATCTCTACTAGCATCATTCACTATCTTTTTGAGGATTTTCATAATAGTTTTGTTTGATGCTTCTGCTTGCCAATTCCCTTGTGGATATTAGGGTGTGGAAAATATTTGTTGGATCTTGAATTTCTCACATAGCTCTTGTACATCCCGGTTCTTGAACGGTCGCCCATTATCAATGATAATGGTCATGGGTATGTCATAGAGACATATGATGTAGTTCAAGATAAATGCAGTAAATTTTTTTCCTGTAATATTTTTGAGAGGTACTGCCTCAATCCATTTTGTAAAATATTTTGTAGCTACAAGGATGAATTTCTAACCATTGGATGAAGGAGGATTTATCTTGCCTACTATATCAATACCCCATTGGAAGAAAGGTTGTTACCAAAGCATGAAGTTCTTATGCTGCTGCATGAATTAAATTTCCATAGATTTGACATTGTTTGCATGTTTTAGCTATTTGAAAAGAATCTCGTTCCATAGTTGGCCAATAATAGCCCAAGCATATGAGTTTATTTGAAAGGGTAAGACCACTTGAATGAGTGCCACAAATTTTGTTATGGACTTCATTTAAGGCCTTCTCAGATTGTTCTTTCTTGAGACATCTTAAAAGAGTACCGTCCAAACCTCGTTTAAAAAGGGTATCTGTGACAAGAGTATAATGGGAGGATTGGCAAATAAAATTTCTATTTTGGTTGTTTGATAAGTTGGGAGGGAGGGTGTTATCTTTCAAGTATGTATATATTTGGCCATAGCGGGAGGAATCATTCCCAACAAGGTGATAGATAGTTTTGGAATCAGGATAATTATGAGTAGGGTAAAACAACTCTTCCACAAGGAATTCATAATTCTCTTTATTTTCTTGTATCTAAAGTAGAGAAGCAAGTGTTGCCATGGCGTCTGCTACTTTGTTGCCATTCCTCAGAATCTTCTCAAAAGTTATTTCTACAAAATACTTCTTGAAAGAATCTACCATCTTCTTATAAGGCATTAGATTTTTATCCTTTGTTTGATAATCGTCATTGATCTAATTGATGACGAGCTGAGAGTCTCCAAAGACCTGTAGTTGTGTAATGTTCCACTCTATGGCCATCTTTATTCTTGTGACCAAAGCTTCATAATCTACTTTATTATTGGTGCATGCAAAGCTTAATTTTTACACCGTTGGGATTGAATTACCTTGTGGTGTGATGAATAGAATTATTGCTCCTGATCCATATTGTGTTCCATTATTGATACCTTCTCCTAGACTGATATTCGGGTGAGGTATTATAAGATCTGGATCTAACCCTGGAATGTCTATATATGATCAGGTAAAATTGATTTCCCATCTTTTCAAGCGTTCCAGATATTGTTTCCCTTCATGTGTTGATAGAGAGATTGTTGGATGTAGATCAATTGTGCCAATAGTAACTACCTATGTTGGTTCTATCAAGATAGATGCCCTCTCTTGATAGTATTCAAGTAAGGTGTCAAATCTCCCATCTTCCGGCACCTCGAGGAGATTTTCACTGTTAGATACGTCATTTCTTTTCACTTTTTCTCGGTCTAATGTTGCCAATAAATGGTTTTCAGTAGTAGACCTGATATTGTTTTCTTTATTTTCACTTTTGCGACTAGGAAATTTGGCACCCACTTGATTGGAAGATGCACTGGCGAAATCCCTGGTGAAAGTAGTTGTGGGTTCGATTGCATTAAGATATAAGGATATGGCATGGTCATTAGGAAAGGTATCAATTTCAGTATTGTTTTCATTTTCCTAGTCAATAAGCTCATTATGGATTAGAGATAAGGGGTCCTCAGGTTGAGATGCTTCAAAGGTATTAAGGGTCATGATAGAGATGTCAAATTTTTTGATATGTGTTTCAATGTCTAGAATGATACTCTCATCAGAATGACCTCTTGCAAGTAGCTCTTGATCATCTTCTATTAAGTCCAAGTCAAACGAATGTGATCCTATTTCAAGTGGGCTAGTTCCTAAAGTTTTTCCTACATACGCATGAACTATATGGACATCTACATCTTCTTCCCTTTCAATTGCAAGCTTCTCATGTCTGTTATTGTGTTCATCTTTTTGTTGCTTGGAATATGTGTCCTCTTGTAGAGTAACTTGTCCATACCCTAAGCCTAAATTGTCTATGGCCTACTAAGTATGAGGTTGTATAGGTTTTGAGATACATTCTTTTCTTTTTCCTATAGGAACCGTTCCAATGTATTCCATTTTTTGAAGAATGTTAAATCCTTTTCCATATTTTTCTATAGGTATTCTGACATTATTGATGTTTTGTTCGACTTCTTCATCCTTGTATAGCCATTGTAGCACATCTTTATCTTTTGTTTCCTCTGATAAGGTCCCAACACTAACAAATACTCCATCAAATATTGGAATATGTTTCACAACTGGTTGTTGTTGAGATTTTGATGGTTTTCCATAGGATTTAGGAGAAATTGGTAACTACAATAATGAATATTTTCTATTACCTCGATCTCTTAGCTGCATTTGTTTTTCCATACTTGACAAAATTGAGGCAAATGATTTTTCTTTGGATTGCGTGCTTGAAGATGATGTCTCTCTGTTATGTGGAACAATAACCTCTCAAACCATTTTCAAATTACTACATCACTGTAATGGATTTGAGTCTGTTGAGATCATGATTTCTTGCCCATTGTATGGAAACTTCATGCACTGATGATACGTTGATGGAGTATCTTGTATGTCATGTATCCATGGTCTTCCGAAGAGTATGTTGTATGATAAATCTAGGTCTAGGACTTGGCATGTTGTGTCTTTTAGCAAAGGTCCCACTGTGATGGGTAATATCATAATTACTTTAGAGGAACACTCTTCTTCATCATATTCTTTGAATGTGATCTATTTACGGGGATCAACTGCATCTTCAAAATAGCCTAGAGCATAAAAAAGACTCAATGAGAAAATATTTAAGCTAGCTCCCCCATCTATTAGGACACATTTAATGAGCATTCTATGAATGAGGACTTTGATTTGCAAGGGAGAATTATGAGGATGTTGCAAGGAATCAATGCTTAGATATGAAGGAGATGGGCTTTGAATAGGATCCTCTGAAATAGGTTTGATGGTCATTATGGATATCCCTTGGGGAATTTCATCCTTGGGTGTATTGTTTGGTGAGGATGCTATGGAAGGTTCTTGCAAGTTTTTAAGAGGTGTAGGAATAGATGCCTTTGGAGAGTCAATTTGCTTATGGGGGGATGAGCCATTGCTAGACATAGGTGCACGATTTTGATCTTCCTCAGCAAAATCCTTTAGGGATCTCTTTAAGAGTTGCATTAAAGAGCCACCTTTCTTTGGAGATGCATTTGAATCCTTGTGAGGTTTTGACATAGTTGGCTTTTGATTTTCAACTTGTTTGATTTCTTTGATGTGTTGACCTGTTATGTCTTCTTCTTGTACTTTTCTTTGGTATTCCATGTTTCTATGATCTTCAGCTATTTTGAATGTTTCTATATGGGAATACACGTGTGTTGAATACTGTGCAAGGATCCAATTGTCTAGAAGGTGTTTTGATAAGTGACCAACTGTCAATGTAGGTATGATAGAGTGATATGACATGAAAAGATAATTCAAGTATTTATAGATTTGTAAGTTTTTTTGATATTAGTTTGGAGTGCAATGATGATGATTTTGATAAAACCAAGTCCAATAGGAATGATATATCCTATGATATGGGACAAGGTTATCATGATCAAACATTGAAGTTTTGTTATAGAGGATGATAGATCCTGATGAGAAACTATGTTTTGAGTGATCAGTTTATCAAAAGAGGTGTGATGTTGCACTTTGAGATGTTAGATCTTAAACTTGTTGGAGATGAATACTTGAGAACCTTAGTTTGTCTCGCTTTGAATCTGTTTTAACAAAAGATAACTTGACTGATTGACCCGAGAAGATGACCTAGTCTCTATGTTTGACTGTCTGAGAAATGGCTTGTTTTTGTTTTCTGATTTTGGTGCAGTTTACCAAAAATGCTAACAAAATGACCAAAAATGCTGCCAAACATATCGAGAATGCTTCTATACTAACCAGAAACACTGCTATATGGACTAGAAACACTAACAAACTGACCAGAAACATTGACAAACTAACCGAAAACACTACTATCCTGACCAGAAACACTGCTAAATTAACCAAAAATGCTGACAAACTAACTAGAAATGCTGACAAACTTACCAAAAATGCTTCTACAATAACCAGAAACACTTTTATATTAAGCAGAAATGCTGACAAACTAACCAAGAATACTCTCAAACTGACTAGGAACGCTAAGGAACAGACCAAAAATGTTATTTTGTAGTGCAGTGACTCTAAAGTTCAACATAGTGATGTTTAGACTCAGCTAATTGGGTGCTTGAACCTAGGAGATTGTTGTTTTGACCTAATTTTTTAATTTTCAGACTCAGATAACTGATATTTATACCTAGCAAGTGCAAACTAGGAGATCTCATGTTGAAACTTGAGCAATTTGACATTCAACCCAAAAGAGATGTTGTTTAGACAAGGAGAGTTGACATTTAGACCAGGAGAGTTGATGTTTAGACCAAGAGAGATGATGTTTAGACCAGAAAAGATGACGTTTAGACCAATAGAGCTAACATTTTGACCAAGAGTGCTCACATTTAGACAAAGAACTCTATTCTTTAAACTAAGAGAGTTATTGTTTTGACCATGAAAGTTGTTGTTTAGACCAAGAGAGTTATTGTTTAGACCAAAAACTTTGTTGTTTAAACTAAGAGAGTTTTTCTTTAGACTAGAAGACCTCATGTTTAGACTAGAAGAGTTGTTTTTTAGACCAAGAGAGTTGTTTAAACCAAGAGAGTTGTTGTTTAGACAAGAAGCTCTGCTATTTAGACCAAGAACTTTTAAGTTTAAACTAGTGATGTTAGAACTTAGACAATGGTTATTTTGACCCTAAGAGTTAATGTGCAGAATGAGAAAATTGATGTTTATACCTAGCAAGCTCAACCTTGGAGAGTTAATATTGAAATGTGATAAAGGAAACATTCATACAAGGAGAGCTAACATTTGGACTGTGAGAGCTACTATTTAGACCAGGAGAGCTACCATTTGGACTAAAAGAGCGAATATTTGGACTGAAAGAGTGACTGTTTAGACTGAAAGAGAAATTGTTTGGACCATGAGAGCTACTGTTTGGACCAAAAGAGCTATTGTTTGGACAGTGAGAGATATTGTTTGGACCATGAGAGCGATTGGTTGGACTATGAGAGCTACTGTTTGGACTATGAGAGTGACTATTTGGACTGTGAGAGCGACTGTTTGGACCATGAGAGTGATTGTTTGGACTACGAGAGCTATTATTTGGACCACGAGAGCTACTATGTGAACTGTGATAGTGACTTTTTGGACCATGACAACGACTGTTTGGACCAAAAGAGCTAATCTACAGTGATACTTGCAAATTTGATAATTTGAAGTTTGAGTTTGCATTATTTGTTGTATTTCAATGGATGATCTCTTGACCTAACTTACAAACATAGAATTCAGATTGTATTTGTATACACCTAAAAATGGTCTGAAGATAACTAATTAAATAAGCAATTATTTAATTAATCCCCCTTCCTAATTTAATTGAATTCATTAGGAAATTTGATTAAATTCTCCCTTTCATCTACTTATTGATAAATCTAAGGATTTATTTAATAGATTCATTTCAATGGTCCCCTTTGATTAATTAGTTCAAATTAATTAATCCTCCCCTCACTTTAATCAATTCTTCTAATCCTCTAATTAATTAAAACAAATCAATTTATGAGTTGTTGAGAATTAATTAGTATTTTCCTATTATTTGAATTTTTAAATTCAAATTACCCACATGCCTCCTAACCATCCCTCTAACCTAACTCATTCCCCCTAACCTTGGGTTTGCCTAACCCTATCCTATCTTGCATATTCTAACCTCCTTATCCTAACCTCATATGGTGTGGATATTTTTTTCTTGAGAGACATGGAACTTTGGCTACATGTATCCTCCCTTGGACACTTTCTCTTTTATGAGCAAATCTCCTTGACACTTATCATCACAGAGATGACAAGTGTCTCTTCCTCCAACCTCTTCTTCCACCTCCTCCAATTTCACCCTTGATATCTTTAGACTCAATCTTGACCATTGATTCCTGCCACCTCACCCCTAGCCTTGGAAATCCTATAAATATCCCTCATTTTGGAGCAATAAGGATCCCATCTTATTTCATCTTATGCATTGTTACTATAGGCATATCCATTCTAGAATATCATTTGAGCATTATTATTATAGGCAAATGCATCTTAGATTTAGTTTAATTTGATCATTTTCTAGCATAATTGTTGAATCATGTAGCTTAATCAATCTCTTTTCTAGCTTAATTGCATCATCATCATAGCTTAATCATGCATATCATTATCTTAATTAGTCTCTTGGATCAATCTATCATGATCAATCTCATGTTTGCATATCATTATCATTTCAAATCCTCCATCTAAGTGTAGTCAAGTTACTAGGATTTCTTATCCAGATCCGAGAGCAAATCCATACTCGCACCTCTTAGGAGGCGATAGGTCGCTTTGTCATGGTTCATCTTTGTTTTCTTATTATTTGCTAACCATGCTTGTAATGATCTATTGAGTGTTTGTGTTGTAGCTGCAGGTATCACAACATCACAAACAGGACATTTTGGCGCCCACCGTGGGGCCATAAATCTCATTTTTGGCCTCTCAAGTATCATCAAATCTTCATTTTTGGCTGGCTCGGAATCAAAATCTCATACGAGTTCCTTTTCAACCTCGTATGAGTTCCTTTGTGAACTCAAATGAGAATTTGTTTTGACTTGTACGAGCTTTTAAGGATACTAAATTGTCGTACGAGCTCTGTTTTGCACTCGTACGATCACAAAAAGACACTCGTATGATCACATAAATGGCGTCATACAAAATTATACTTCTTTCTTTTCAAAGCAGTTTGCATTTTAGGGTTTTCATGCTTCAATTTGGTTATTACTAATGCTAACCCTAGTGTGTTTGTGATTTTTTTGGCAACCTAACTAGTTTTTACATAATGATCGTCGAATATTATGCTTGTCAAAGTTTCATTTCACCAAAACACATAATGACTACTAATGCATCTATTTTGTAGGTTTCCTAAGAGGACTCAACCAAACTTTATGTCTTCTTTAAGTTTTCTAGGCACACTTGATTTTGCTAATGGAAATGAAAAATCACGTATTATGTGTTTTGATGATAGGCAAGTATGCTCTCACATTTCTTAGGTGATCAGAAAGCTAGACTCATCCTTTGCTTTCATTAGTGCATATCTTTAGTGGGCCTACCCTCCCAAGGAGCTAATAACTCTTAGCCATTAAAGCCAGTGAGAGGGGAACGACCCAAGTGGGAATGGCTAATGCCGAGTAGTCCAATCCACTATAAAATAAATGTGATATGATGAAAATAAAGTCAATGGCAGTGCTCAAGAATAGACCTCCTTCGTACCTTTGGGTATATCAAACCTTGGTTTTCAAGGCTGGGAGACCTCTTAATTGAGTATTATACCCCGACGCGCCGAATGCATCCCTTACTAGTTCTAGTTAAATTAGAAGCTACCCAATTCACCTCCGAAAGGGTGATAATCTTTGTGCAAGAGAGATAGTAACTCTCCCAAGACACTTGCCATATCGTGCCCCCATTAACATTTGGAGTCAGATAATACGACATTGAGGATCCATTGTGTGAGACTCAGTGGTCACATTTTGATTAGCTATTGGGTGTGTACCTAAGATTGCAAGAAAAAGTTTTCTCTCTCAGCCAAATTCCTTAGGTAGCGTAATGTTCTTGAGGTCACTTATCATGTCGTGTGTTTTCTGTGTCTCCATACCTAAAACAAAAAACTAGATATTTAAAACTAGAAAACATAAACAAAACATCAAACTTCAATGATTAAAAATCTGTCCAAACAACATTTTTTACCTCTGTTCTATCTTGATTCGTAAGAGCTTGTGTTTTTTCGTATGATCCTTCTTGTTTGTTTTATGGTTTAGAAATTATTGTCGTACGAGGCCCATGTTTTATCATTTTCTCAGTGGGAATTATTGTACGAGCTTCTGCATTGTCATATGAAATTCCTAATTTGTCATATTGGCCTATATGTATTATCATCTGAAGCTGCTTAAACTATTGTATGAATTTTTGTCTCTATTGGTCTAGAGTTGTCTTCTTGTGCATCTTTTTCGTGTCTGTCATATTTGCTTGGTCAATTTATAGTGATCATAAATACCTGTTATCTGTCATTTTGTGCTTAGATTGTCTTCTTGGTTTACTCGGTCAAGTTATCATTTGTCAAATTGGACTCTAGAGATAGACACCTCAAGATTTTCAAGTATTCACCCTCAACAAGTTCAAGATCTAAACATCTCAAAATGCATCATCACCCTATTTGATAAACTGATCATGCAAAACATAGTTTCTTATCAAGATCTATCATCCTTTATCACAAAACTATAATGTTTGGTCAAGATAATCTTGTTCCACATCGTAGGATATATCATTCCTATTGGACTTGGTTTTTATCAAAATCATCATCATTGCACTCCTAAACTGATGATCAAAAAACTTGCAAACTTTTAAAAACTTGAACCATCTTTTCATGTCATATCACTCTATCACATTTACATTCACAGTTGATCACTTATCAAAACAACTTTTAGACAATTGAATCTTAGCACAATATCTAACACACGTGTATGCCCATTTTAACCAAAGCTCAGAGATGAAAGATCACACAGACAAAAATCGAAACATTGCAAATAACTGAAGAACATAGAACCATGGAACACAAAGATGAAATACAATCTGAAGAAGTAATAATAGAACAACATGTCAAAGACATTAAAAAATATCCCCGATTCGATAAATTTATGGAGAAAATATTGGAGGGAGACAAAGAAAAATACTTCCTAATGTTAGCAAGAATTGGTGCTACACTCCCCCAAGATTTTTATATAAAAAAATTGACACAAGAAAAGTGACCCTCCTCCTAGTAATGAATAATATGAGGATATTTTTAGTTTTAAAATGAATGACACATCAATTCCTAGTAACATCAAAACTAATGAGGAAACTTACATTCCCAAAAGAGATGAAGTAGGAATTCTGAATACCGTTCAATCCAATGAAGATACAAGAAGGGGTAGAGATGATACAAGAAGAGACCAAGATCCTCCTATAATACAAAATCATGGATATGCAAGAGCAAATCATGTTGATAATCCTATCACAACTCTCACGCAACAAATACAAACACTGCAAACACAAATTCAAGATATGTAGAGAGGAAATGTTAGAAGATACTCACTTCAAGAAATTTGTCCTTATCCATTCGACATAAATCTAAACATGATACCATTTTCTATAGGTCTTAAAACTCTTAGATACAAATAAATATGATGGAAGCATTGACCCTCAAGATCATATACAAGAATTTTGCACAATGAGTATGGAGTTTGCACATGAGGATACCTACTTAATGAGATTATTTCCAAAAATCTTAATGGACTAGATATGGAATTGTTCTCCAAACTTCCACCTAGAATCAGATCATTTTCAGAATTGGTGGATAAGTTTGTTTCACAATACTCTTACAGCATATAACATGAAGTAACAATGCTAGACCTATGTAAGACCAAACAAAAGAGTGGAGAACCTTTCATGATATTTTTACAATGATGGAGATGATTAGCTTCACGATATCCTTGTATAGTGCCAAAGTATGAAAAAATGAACATATTCATCGACAACCTAAATGATCAAATGAGTTATCATCTAAAAATGCAAGGAAACCAAATTTTCAGAAAGATGATTGATAATGGAATCAAAATGAAAGAAGCCATGATAAAGAAAGGTGAATTGAAAATATACAAAGATGGAGTTCATCCTCCTAACAACACTAATAACAACAATCACAATGATAAGCCAAAGTTTTGGAATAGAAATCGTAATATCGTCAATGATGGAATAGTGGATAACAACAATGTGAAACCAAAGCAACTGGTTTTTAATTTATCCCATCAATCAGCAGTGGCTCAGCAAAATAATCATCACCAAAAAGCAACTATCAAAAATTTCTTTCGAAGGCAATTTACAAACATTGGTGAACCCCTTGGGTAAGCACTAAAGACACTTCTCGCAAACAAATTGATTGCCTTGCTAGAAGAAAGGAATTATTAACCTCAAGTAAAACCACCTTGGTGGAATGATAACCATTATTGAGATTTCCATCAAAACAAGGGACATCACACAAATAATTGTCAGCATTTGAACATGTCATCCAAGATTTGATTGATAATGGAGTAATAATTATGGATGGACAAACAACAAATGAATCACATACAACTTTTAAAACTCTGCTTCCAAACTATGAGAAGGGTGAATCATCAACAACAAATAATGGTAAGGGTAAAGCGAAGGTAAACTACGCTCATACATATGATAATGTGGTAAATGTGATTGTAGTTAAAGAAAAGTGAAATCAAGAACCTACTCATGCTATCACAAGAAGCAAAGATAAAGTTGTTTTGTTGAGTCCTACAACAAACACATCATCCACTACCAAATAATGCAATCTAGTGGATCAATTATAGAAAATACCCACCCAAATATCCATCTTGGAACTTTTAAAGCTTTCACCTGCACACAAAGAAATTCTTGAATGAGCATTAGTAGAGACCACAATGTCTAAATATTTGGATATAGATCAATTCAAAACCATGGTCAGACACCTCACAACCCCTCACTACTTATCATTCATTGAAGAAGACGACATGTCCTTGCAACATCCCCATAACACTCCCTTGCATACCGAAGTCATCATTCATAAGACATGAGTTAAATGCGTCCTAATAGATGGAGGAGCTGGTTTGAATATTTTCTCTTTGAATCTAGTCTATGCTTTGGGTTATTCAGAAGATGCAGTTGATCCCTGAAAAAAGATCACCATAAAAGCCTATGATGAGGAAGAGCATTCTTCTAAAGGAATTGTGATGTTACCCATTAGAGTGGGACCTTTGCAAAAAGATACAACATGCCAAGTTCTAGACTTAGACTTATCCTATAACATACTCTTGGGGAGACTCTGGGAACATGAAATACAAGTTGTGCCATCAACATATCATCAAAGCTTAAAGTTTCCCTACAATGGGTAGGAAATCATGATATCAATAGATTCAAATCCATTTCAGTATTGTAGTAATCTCAAACCATCTCAAGAATTCATTGTTCCTCATAATAGAGAGGCATCATCTTCCAACACACAATCTAAAGAAAAATTATTTGCCTCAATTTTGTCGAGTATGGAAATATAAATGCAGCTAAGAGATCGAGGGAATGGAGAATATTCAATATCACAATTACCACTTTCTCCTAAATCCTTTGTAAAACCATCAAACTCTTAACAACAACCAATTGTAAAGCATCTTCCGATATTTGATGGAGCATTTGTTAGCGCTGGAACATTATCAGAGGAAACAGAAGACAAAGATGTGCTACAATGGCTATACAAGGATGAAGAAGTTCAACAAAAGATCAACAATGTCCGCATACCTATAAAAAAAAGTATGGAAAAGGATTTAACATTCTCAGAAAAATGGGATACATTGGAACAGGTCCTATAGGGAAAAGAAAACAAGGTATATAAGAAACTATCCAACCTTACACTCAACAGACTATAGACAAAATAGGCTTAGAGTATGGACAAGTCACTCTACTAGAAGACACATCTTTTATCCAACAACAAGAGGAATATGAAAATAGACAAGAACAACTGGCAATTGAAAGAAAAGAAACATTAGCTAAGAAATAAACATAAGAAAACATGAAATGGGAGAAGAAGCAAGCTTCAAATCAACAAGAAAAAAAACTAAAAGCACCTCTCAAACAACCTTAAATCTCAATCAAAACAAGCATGAACCTAGTACTAATCAAGGAGAACTCATAGCAAGGTTGACAGAACTCAATCTCAGTCCTGAGGAGGTTGACTATGAAAGAAGAAAAGATATAACAAGAAACTCTGAAGAAATAAATCAAATACTATATGAACAAATCTGTAGATTGTAGGCTACAAGTGATATGGATTCTAATGAATGGGAATGGGATTCCTATCACTCTAAAGAATTAGCTGAAGAAAATTGCTTTGAAGGAGATGTAGGAGTCGATGTAGTTCACATGTATGCAGGGAAAAATTTAGGAACTAGCTCACTTGAATTAGAATCACATTCGGCTAACTTGGACTTAATCGAGGACGATCAGGAGCTTCTTGTGTGAGTTCATTCTGATGAGAGTACCGTTATAGACATTGACATACATATTGAAAACTTCGATACATCCATCATGACTCTTGATACTTTTGAAACATCTCAACCCAATGACCCCCTACCTATAATCCACCCTGGACTTATTGATTGGGAAAATGAAGGACATACTGCCATGGATACCTTTCCAAATGACCATGCCATATATGTATATATTAATGCAATTGAACCCGCAACAACTCTCACCAAGAATTTCAGCAATGCATCTTCCAGTCAAGTGGGTGCCAAATCTCCTAGTCACAAAAAGAGAAATAAAGAAAACAATATCAGGTCTAATGCTGAAAACTATTTCTTGGCAACATTAGATCAGGATAAAGTAAAAAGAAAGGACATGTCTAATGGTGAAAACCTCCTTGAGGTGCTGAAAGATGGGAGATTTGACACTTTACCTGCACATTATCAAGAAAGGTCATCAATTTTGATCAAACCAACAGAGGCATTTAACATTGGGACAACATAGCAACCAAAGATCCTACATCTAGCAACTTCTCTATCAGAAGAAGAAATGCAATAATATATAAAATTCTTCAAACGATGGCAAATCAATTTTGCCTGGTCATATGCAAACATGCTAGGGTCGGATCCCAAGCTTATTATGCATCACTCGAATGTCACTCCCAAAGCTAAACCAGTTAAATAGAAGTTAAGGAAAATGCATCCACATATTTCTCTCCTGGTCAAAGCAGAACTAAAGAAATTATTGGATGTATGATTCATCAGACCTATAGCATATCCTCAATGGGTATCCAACATCGTTCCTATTTCAAAACCAGATAAAAGCATCAGAATATGCACATACTTCAAAGACCTTAATAACTCATGTCCAAAGGATGACTTTCCTTTGCCCAACACTGACATCATTGTAGATTTAACTGTTGGACACTCCATGTTCTCTCTAATGGATGGTTTCTTTGGATACAATCAGATCAAAATAGCACCTGAAGATCAAGAAAAGATAGCTTTCACATGCCCGTGGGGTACTTTCTACTGGAACATCATGCCTTTTGGACTAAAGAACGCAGGTGCTACATATCAAAGAGCTATGACAATAATATTACATGACATGATGCATACATTCATGGAAGACTATGTGGATGACATCTTGGAAAAATCATACAACAAAAAAGACCATATAGGAATACTAGAAAAGATCTTTGACAAGTTAGAACAATATAAGCTATGACTCAATCCTAAGAAATGTGCCTTTGGTGTCACTTTAGGCAAGCTATTGGGATACATTGTTTCAGCTAGAGGTATCAAAGTAGATCCAACTAAGGTAAAAGCAATCATGGAGATGACATCTCCCAATAATATGTCAACTAAGATCACTCCAAGGAAGACTCCAGTCAATCAAAAGATTTGTTACTCAACTGGCAAATAAATGTCAACCATTTACTTATCTATTGCACAAAAATATTCATTTCAAATGGGACCATAAATGTGAGGATGTGTTCAACAAGATCAAGGTATATCTCATGCAACCACCCATCCTAATGTCACCAATTCCAGGAAAGCTATTATTACTCTATGTATCTACCATCTAAGCATCATTAGGAGTTCTGCTTGCACAATAGGATAATGAAGAAAAAGAACAAGCCATCTGCTACATCAACAGAACATTAGTGGGATACAAGATCAACTATTCTCCAATAGAAAAAGCATGCTTGGCGGTAGTTTTTGCCTCTCAAAAATTAAGACACTATCTATTATCTCAGTCCATCAAGTTGATAGCTAAAATTGATCCATTGAAGTATTTACTCAGCAAGGCAACATTAATAGGATGACTAGCAAAATGGATCATGATCTTGAGTGAGTTTGATATTGAGTGTGTTGACAAAAAAACTATAAAAAGGACAACTCATTGTAGATCAACTAGCTGAGGCACCACTTCAGGATAATTGTCCTTTGCAGATTGAGTTTTCTGATGTTGATATCCTAACAGTCACAACAAAAACATGGCAATTATACTTTGATGGTTCATATACACAACATGGATCAGGAGAAGGTATTCTATTCATCACACCACAAGGTCATACAATTCCAAAATCATACAAATTAAGCCTTCCATGCACCAACAACATAATAGAGTATGAATATTTGGTTACAGGTATCAAAATGGCTATAGAATGGAATATTACACAACTTCAAGTCTTTGGAGACTCTTAGCTCATCATCAATCAAAGTAATGACGATTATCAAACAAAAGACAAAAATTTGATGCCTTATAAAAAGATGGTTGTTGATATCAAGAAATACTTTGTAGAAATAACTTTCTAGTAGATTCCAAGGAATGACAATAAAGCAATGAACGCCATGGCTACACTTTCTTCTCTCCTTCAAACATAGGAAAATCAACAATGTTATGAATTCTTGGTAGAAGAGTTGTTTTACCCTGCTCATAATTGTCCTGATTCCCAAACTATTTGTCACCTTGTTAAGCATGATTCCTCCCACTACGACAAAACTTACACATACCTAAAAGATAATATCCTCCATCCTGACTTATCAAAAAATCAAAAGAGAAACTTTATTCACCAATCCTCCCATTATACTCTCGTCGCGGATACCCTATTTAAATGAGGTCTAGACCGTACTCTTTCAAGATGTCTCGAACAAGAAGAATCTAAGAAGGCATTACATGAAGTTCATAACAAAATTTATGGCACTCATTCAAGTGGTCTTACCCTTTCAAAAAAACTCATACGCTTGGGATATTATTGATCAACTATGGAACAAGATTCTTTACAGATAGCTAGAACATGCAAACAATGTCAGATCCATGGGAATTTGATTCATGCACCAACATAAGAACTTCATGCTTTGGCAACATCTTGGCCTTTCTGTCAATGGGGTCTTGATCTAGTAGGAAAGATAAATTCTTCTTCATCCAATGGTCACAAATTCATCCTTGTAGCTACAGAATATTTCACAAAATGGATTGAGGTAGTACCTCTCACAAATATCATAGAAAAACAAATTGCTGCATTTATCTTGAACTACATCATTTGTCGCTATAGAATACCCATGACCATTATCACTGATTTGGGCGACCTTTCAAGAATCAGGATGTACAAGAGCTATGTGAGAAATTTAAAATCCAACACAGATTTTCCACACCCTACTATCCACAAGGGAATTGACAAGTAGAAGCATCAAACAAAACTATTTTGAAAATCCTCAAAAAGACAATGAATGATGCTGGAAGAGATTGGCATATTCAATTGAACCCTTCTCTATGGTCCTATCATACTAGTATCTACACACCAATAGGTTCCACACCTTTCTCTCTTATTTATGGATCAAAAGCAATAGTGCCAATAAAAGTAGAGATGCCTTCTCTATGAGCATCATTAAAAGGTCTTATCCTAGATGAAGAACAACGAGTGTCTAGACTGTAGGAGTTAGAATCAATCCATGAACGAAGAAAAAATGTCTTTGATAATTTAAAGGTATATCAGTCAAGAATGTGCCAAAGTTATAATCACAAGGTCAAACCACTAGTCTTTGAAGTTGGGGAACTAGTACTCTAGGAAAATCCATGCAACCAGGTAAATCAAGAAAAGAACTTAGGAAAGTTTGAACCAAACTAGTTAGGTCTGTTTGTGGTCATAGTAGTATTTGGGTCAGGAGCATATCAGCTATCAACACAGGATGAAAATCAGCTTGAAGAACCATTCAACAACATGCATCTAAAGAAGTTTTATGTCTGAAAAAGAAGAAAAATCCAACAACAGTGAAAAAACAGAAAAATCCAAAAAAATGTGAAAAAGAAGAAAAATCCAAAAACAGTGAAAAAGCAGAAAAATCCCCAAAAAATGTGAAAAAGCAAAAAATCCAAAAACAGTGAAAAACAGAAAAATAAAAAACAATGAAAAAACAGAAAATCCAAAAAATCAAATATGAGAAAAAGTGCAATAAAAACAAATGGTGAAAACCTGCCAAATAGGCACTATCTATTCGCTAGCTTTTTCATCTATTAGTTCATGCATCCTTCCACTTGCATTCATTCAACACTGTTCATATCCATAATAAAGCCTTGTCCATATGCAGGCATCCCGGGTGGCTTCTCGCCATGGTTTGGATCATGTTAGGACCCAGAGGCAACTGAGAGGGGGGGGGGTGAATCAGTTGTCTATTAATTTCAACTCAAATATAACTTAACCAAACTTAATGCATAATACTGGTAAACCAAACTTAATGCCGGTTGATAGTTTAATAGTTAATAATAGCACCAGTGAATTTTAATGCATGGAACATAAAGACAAATAACATCCACAACACATAATACAAATATTTGTACGTGGAAACCCTGTAAGGGGAAAACCACAGTGGGAAACCTTACCCACAATCAAATGGTACTACTGCAGATAGTATGTGTGTACAAATGGGGTCTGCACATGCAGAAAGGCCAACTGCCTAGAGCTCACTGCTCAATCACAAAATGGGAGTCACACTAACTACAATTGGATGGTTAGATCCAATGATAATGTACTGCTCAAAATAGCATCTTCATATGTTGGATTCAGTACTAGTTAAGCTCTGATTGTCTTCTTCATACCTTCCTTGAATCTTCAAATGATGTCTACGTGTATAGCTCTGCTTATAATTGCATATACCTTATTACAATCCTCTACCACACCTTACCTTAATCTCACAAATGAGATCTTACATATATACCAAAGCCTAAGACCAAATGTGTAGGTAGGCTCACTAAGAATATTACAATTAAATCAATTACAAATGAATCAATATGCGATGCATCTTGTCGGCTCAATGCATTTACAATAATAACCAAGTAAACAAATTATCTCCATAATGTGAGGTGCTGATCTGGAATAGATAACGCTTGTCGGTCCATAACCTAGACCTATTTGCTGGTAACAACAAATATGCAAACTTGATTAGACCAATAACCAAATCACCAAAACCAAGTGTGCAAACAATTTCTTTGACATAACCAAGTAATCTCCAGATGATAACATATCATCCTCAGTGTCGGTGAACAATATAACTTGCCGGTGAACCAAATACCGGTGACTGTGCATAAGTCACTGAACATGCCAGTGAACATAACCAAAGATCTTTAGTGCTTATTAGTGTATACAAGTGTTGATAAGTGTTGACATCAATGACAAAACCAATGCAACACATTCATAATACCAACAATCTCCCCCTTTGGCATTGATGGCAACACAAGATGGAAAAACCATCTAAGTACCAAAGCAGAAATGCCAAAAACCAAAAACCAACAATCTCCCAAAGAGATCAATTTCAAGAAATCAAAATACATAATATTTCTCCCCCTAGGAATAATCTCTCCCCAAAAGATAATGTGTTTTTTCGTAGACATCTCTCCCCCTTTGACATCAAATGCCAAAGCAATACAAAACCAAATACAATTAGTTCATAGAACTTATTACAAATACCAATTGTTATAACCAAATTTCTCTAATATACTTCCCCTGAGAAGTAGCTCTCCATCATCAAAGCCAGAAAAAGATTTCTCTGTTAATTCTGCCAGTCTGATGCCATGCTTCAATTGTCTAAGTTTCTACCAGTGAGGGTATAACTCCAAGCTGCTCTCTGAGATATTCAAAAGTTTCCTTAGGCAAAGGCTTAGTAAAGATATCTGCAATCTTCTCTTTAGTATTCACATAAACCAATTTCACTTCTTTTGCTTCAACATTCTCTTTCAGGAATTTGAATTTGATAGAAACATGTTTAGTTTTAGAGTGAAATATCGGATTCTTAGATATATCAATTGCTGCCATATTATCATATTAAATGATTATAGGTTCTTTGCATTTTACCTTTATGTCCTTCAACATTTGCTTAATCCATAATACCTGTGTACACTTAGTTGTTGCTACAACATATTCTTATTATGCTATTGATAATGATGTACAACTTTGTTTCTTGCTCAACCATGAAATTAATCTGCTACCAAGAAAAAATACTTCGCCGGTGGTGCTCTTTCTGTCATCTACATCTCTTGCCCAATTTGCATCTATGTATGCACATAAATTAAAATTTTCATCTTTAGGATACCATAAACCAAGATTTGTTGTGCCCTGTAGGTATCGAAAAAATCCTTTACACTATTGATTCATGATTTTCCTTAGGATTACTCTAAAATCTTGAAACAATACATACTGCATTCATAATATCAGGTCTTGTTTGTGTCAAATATAGTAAACCTCCAATCATAGATTTATATCTTGTCGGATTAACAGGTGTTGATTCATCCTTCAATGATAGTTTATCAATTGTAGTCATAGGAGTACTTACCGGTTTAGAGTTATCCATACCAAATTTATTTAGTAGTTCTTTGAAGTACTTTGATTGATTCATGAATATACCTTTATCAGTTTGTGAAATTTGCAATCCTAAAAAGAATTTTATCTCCCCAATCATAGACATTTCAAATTCTTCCTGCATCTTATTAGAAAAGTCTTTAAACAATCTTTCTCCTCCAAAAACGATATCATCAACAAAAACTTCAATAACCAAGATGTCATCATTAGTCACTTTGTAATATAAGTTGTTGTCAGCACTACCTTTATTGTAAACAAGTTTCAAAAGATATTTGTCCAATCTAGCATACCAAGCTCTAGGAGCTTTCTTCAATCCATATAAAGCTTTCCTTAACCTACAAACCATATCTTTGTCATATGTCAAATAAAATCCATCAGGTTGTTCAATGTAAACTTCCTCTTCAAGATCACCATTCAGAAATGCACATTTAACATCCATTTGATATACTTTATAGTTCTTGTTTGCTGCAAAAGCTAAGAATAGTTTGAGTGCCTCAATTATAGCTACTGGTGCAAAGGTTTCATTGTAATCAGTTCCTTCTTTCTTTGAATATCCCTTACACACTAATCTTGCTTTGTTTCTAATTACCTTACCATCTTCATTAATTTTATTTATGAATACCCATTTAGTTCCAATTACATTTTTCTTTTTAGGTCAGGGAACCAATGTCCATGTGTTATTCTTTTCAATTTGTTCCAATTCATCTTCCATAGCCTTAATCCAATGTTTATCTTCACATGCCTCATTAATAGTTGGTTCAATTTGAGAAATTAAGCATTCCTCTTCATTTCCCAGTCTTCCTCTATTCATAACACCTTTGATACTTATTCCCAATTATCTGACTTTCAAAATGATTCAATCTTACATACCTGGGTGTATTCACTTGCTGCTATTCTTTAGTCACTGTGGAATTCTCAGATGATGCCGGTGTGATTGGATCAACATTTTGTACTAGTGTACTCATTGTAGGTTCATTTGTGATTATCTCAATTGCCAGTTCAGATTCCATAGACCTTGAGTTACCTCTAAACTATTCATCAATCTTCACATTTATACTCTCAATGATTTTCTACAATCTCTTATTAAAACATCTATATGCCTTGCTCTTAGATGAATAACTAAGAAATATTCCTTCATCACTTCTAAGATAAAATTTGCCAATATAATCACCTCTCCTAATATAACATTTGCTTCCAAAATTTTTGAAATATTTGAGAGTAAGAGTATTACCAAACCATAGTTCATGAGGGATCTTACTAGTTTCACCATTGATGTGAACTCTATTGAATGTGTAAACAATTGTATTCATTGCTTCTCTCCAATACACATGAGGTAGGTTTTCTTTTGATGTCATTCTTCTAGCTGCATCCAGAATAGTTTTGTTCTTCCTTTCCACAACTCCATTCTTCTAGGGTGTCCGAGGTGCTGATAATTGTCTTCTGATTTCATTCACTTCACATAATGTATTAAATTCCTTAGATGTGAATTCACCTCCTTGATCTGATCTCAAACATTTGATTTTCTTACCGGTTTCATTCTCTACCATTGCCTTGAATAGTTTGAATTTCCCAAAAGCTTCTGATTTCTCCCTGAGAAAAGTAACCCAACACATTCTAGAATAATCATCAATGATTATCATAAAATATCTATCTCCTTGTAAACTTCTAGTTCCTGCCAAACCACATAAATCAGTATGAATTAAATCAAGAACGTTATTGGATTTTTCTGGAATACTCTTAAAAGTTGTTCTAACTTGCTTTCCAAATTGACATTCCTTACATATTGGATTGTGAGGTTTAACAATCTTAGGTAAATCCCTTACTGCCTTAGTTGTACTAATTTTCACAGTGCAATCAAAATTTACATGAAAAAGTCTCTTATGCCATAACAAACTTTCATCAATATGTGCAATCAAGCATGTTTACTCATTGTTCTTCAAGTGAAAGATATTACCTCTAGTCTGATTATCAGTTGCAATTTCCAAACTAGTTCTGTTTAAGATTTTGCATTTACCATTCTTGAATTGTAACTGAAATCCCTTCTCAACTAATTGACCAACACTCAAAAGATTATGCTTCAAACCTTCAACATAATAAACATTGTCATTATTGTGCTTACCATCAAAAGATATAGTGCCTTTTCCTCTGATCAAACAAGCTTTATCATCCCCAAATCTTACTAGACCTCCATTGTATTCCTGAAAGGTTAAGAATTTACTTTTATCACCAGTCTTATGATATGAACATCTGAAATCAATGATCCATTTATCCTTTTCTTCAATTTTAGCTACCAAGGCCTACTCTACTAGTTGTACAGTAGGTGTCGGTTGATCTTCTGTTATTGCAACAAAATCCCATCCATTGTCTGTCAGTTCCTCATCAGAATCATCAGTAACTGCTTCATCAACATAGTAACATGATTTGTCTCTATTCTTCTTTAATCTATATCTTTGATATTCATGGTTAGGCTTATATGTTCTTTTAGCTTCTTCTTTCAATCTTGCATGTCTATTAGGACACCTAGATGCCATATGACCAATTTTATTGTAGTTAAAACATTTAAATGGTGCTTTACCTTCATACTTACTTCCAACTGGACCTTTAGGCATTTTCCTTGCAAATAGTGCTTCAAGCTCTTCAAGTTCTTTATTCTCTCTTCTGATTTCTTCAAGTTCTTTAGCATAGAGTGCTTTCCAAATCAGATTTTTCAGATGATGATGATGATGTTGCAAATGATGATGCTTTGAAAGCCAAATTTGTCTTGATTGTAGCAACATGACCAAATTCCTCAAGTTCAAAAGCTGAAAGTTTTCCAACCAAGGTATCTCTAGATACTAATGTATTAGGCATTGTTCTCAATTCATTAATAGCAGTTACTTTCACTTTGTATGCTGGTGGTAATGCTCTTAAAACTTTAGAAATAATTTCATCTTCACCTAAGCATCCTCCACAACATTGTATACCCACAACAATTTCATTAATTCTTTCCATAAAAGCAAAACTCCTTTCATCTTCTTCCATTTTTCAGATTTTCATACCTGACCCGGAAGCATTCCAGTTTTGCAATTTTGACAGTGGTATCACCTTCATTCAATGTCTCCAATTTATCCCAAATAGCTTTAGCAGTAGATCGATCTCATAATCCCATGATTTTTTGATCTGATAATGCGCTAAAAAGTGCTTCTCTTGCTTTGCAATCATTCTCCTGATATTTAGCCAAGGTAGGTGAATTAGGTTGACTTTGTGTAGGACCAACATAGCCATTCTTTGTACCATCCCATATGTATTTTCCAATGCAATTCATATGTGTCTCCATTTTGATCTTCCATATGCCATAGTTAATTCCATCAAGTTTCAAACTGTCCTTCCTGAAATAGCTAGCTACCATAGAATCTCCTCAAGCTGTTAAACTTCTGCAAAAAGAGGACTTGGCATTGATACCAATTGTTAGGACCCAGAGGCAACTAAGAGGGGAGGTGAATCAGTTGTCTATTAATTTCAACCCAAATATAGCATAACCAAACTTAATTTATAATACCAGTAAACCAAACTTAATGTCGGTTGACAGTTTAACAATTAATAACAGTATCGGTAAAGTTTAATGCATGAAATAGAAAGACAAATAATATCCACAACACATAACACAGATATTTGTACGTGGAAACCCTATAAGGGGAAAAACCACGATGGGAAACCTTACCCACAATTAGATGATACTACTACAAATAGTATGTGTGTACAAATGAGGTTTGCACATGCAGAAAGGCAAACTGCCTAGAGCTCACTGCTCAATCACAAAATGGGAGTCACGCTGACTACAATTGGATGGTTAGATCCAATGATAATGTACTGCTCAAAATAACATCTTCATATGTTGGATTCAGTACCGGTTAAGCTCTAATTGTCTTCTTCATACCTTCCTTGAATCTTCAAATGATGTCTTCATGTATAGCTCTGCTTATATTCACATATACCTTATTATAATCCTCTACCACACCTTACCTTAATCTCACAAATGAGATCTTACATATATACCAAAACCTAAGACCAAATGTGTAGGTTGGCTCACTAAGAATATTACAATTAAATAAATTACAAATGAATCAATATGCGATGCATCATGTCGACTCAATGCATTTACAATAATAACCAAGTAAACAAATCATCTCCATAATGTGTCGTGGTGATCTGGAATAGGTAACGCTTTCGGGTCCATAACCTAGACCTATTTGCTGGTAACAAAAAATATGCAAACTTGATTAGACCAATAACCAAATCACAAAAACCAAGTGTCCAAATAATGTCTTCGACATACCCAAGTAATCTCTAGATGATAATAGGTCATCCTTAGTGCCGGTGAACAATATAACCTTTCAGTGAACCAAATACCGGTGAATGTGCATAAGTCACTGAACATGCCGGTGAACATAACCAAAGATCTTCAGTGCTGATAAGTGTTTACAAGTGTTGATAAGTGTTTACATCAATGACAAAACCAATGCAACACATCCATAATACCAACAGATCATTGGGTATCATAATGAATTTGTTTCTAGGCTTGGGGCAAAATCCTGCACCTAGCTGGGGGCAAAATTTTTTATCATTTTGAGCTTAATCAAACAAGTAGAACAACAGTTAGACAACTCTTATCAAGTGAAAAATGAGACATATCCAACATTGAACACAAGATAAAATTATCAACCATCAAACTATCACAAATTCAGTCTAGGCACATTGATGATATCTTTTGGATAATGATTTTAACATGATTGTTCAATTTTTCTATCTTGATTTTCGCTATCATGATTTCTGAGTGACTCCAGGATATCTTTGACTAGAGAAATAAGGAAGGAACATGATATTTTTATTGTCTCCTATCTGTAAATTAATCATTAATATGTGCAAATTTGTCTCAGGACATGATCATCAGAGTATCATCAAAGACATTTCCGATTTGCGTATTGAAATGATTAATACTGCCTATTTTACACAAGCAACACTCAGGTCATCTTGGTTCAATTATACCTCAATTCTTGTGCTAACTTGCCATATCGAAATCCATGAAAGTTGTGCTTAGGTCATCATGGTTTAATTATATCATTGATGTTTGCACTTACTTCCCACATTTAAAAAAGCTCAATGATGACAAAATGCAATAACCCAGTGATTGGTCCGGTCATAGCTTTGCATTTAATTTGCATTGGAATTTGCATTTAGCTTGCATTTCATTCTTGCATGGGATCTCACATGCTCATTTTATCCAAGGTTAAATCTATCGCAGGAATCATCAAGGTATCATCATAAGTGTATACGTAATCAAACTGATGACTCATCTTTATCCACATATTATCGACTAAACGAAAATCTTATATTTCCCCCTCAACAAAACCAACATCATCTTATCTAAATCTTTCTGTAACTTGATATCAACAAATTGTCATTTCTTTATCCAATCAATCTTATCAATTCTATCAATCGATCACATCTAATATATTCTATCGTGTCTTACACAAGATGTATCTTTCCTGAAACTAGACGTTCTGATCATGTCTTATATAGGATATATCATTCCTGAAACTAGACGCTTTGATCATCTTCATCTTATATAGGAGGTGTCATTCCTGAAACCAGATTGAATCTCGATCTTATCAATCTAGTCAATCAAGCTTTATAAATAATCAAGAACCACATCACCATGATCGTAGAACTCACATTTTCATCAACCACAGTTGTAGAAATCAAATCATTTATAATTGAGATATCAATTTCGCAAAATACCAAACACTCCAAAGATCAATTATCTCAATTGATCTCCCGAGGGGGCATCAACGTATCACAATTTATCAATCAAAAGCTGGGGCATCCTGTCGAACCAATATCATCATCAAAATGAGATTATTCTTTGAATCAATGTGTCATCACATCTCGCTTCAAACAGAGGCAAAATGTATAAACCTAAAAATGGTCTTAAGATAATTAATTAAATAAGCACTTATTTAATTAATCCCCCTCCTAATTTAATTGAATTCATTAGGCAATTTGATTAAATTCTCCCTTTCATCTACTTATTAATAAATCTAAGGATTTATTTAATAGGTTCATTTCAATGGTCCCCTTTGATTAATTAATTCAAATTAATTAATCTTCCCCTCACTTTAATAAATTCTTCTCATCCTCTAATTAATTAAAACAAATCAATTGATGAGTTGTTGAGAATTAATTAGTCTTTTCCCATTATTTGAATTTTTAAATTCAAATTACCCACATGCCTCCTAACCATCCCTCTAACCTAACTCATTCCACCTAACCTTGGGTTTGCCTAAACCTATCCTATCTTGCACATTCTAACATCTTTATTCTAACCTCCTATGGTGTGGATATTTTCTTCTTGAGACACATGGCACTTTGGCCACATGTCTCCTCTCTTGGACACTTGCCCTTTTATGAGAAAAGCTCCTTGACACTTGTCACCATAGAGATGACAAGTGTCTCTTCCTCCAACCTCTTCTTCAACCTCCTCCACTTTCACCCTTGATATCTCCAGACTCAATCCTAACCATTGATTCCTACCACCTCACCCCTAGCCTTGGAAATCCTATAAATATCCCCATTTTGGAGCAATAAGGATCCCATCTGATTTCATCTTAAGCATTGTTACTATAGGCATATCCATTCTAGCATATCATTTGAGCATTGTTATTATAGGCAATTTCATCTTAGATTTAGTTTAATTTGATCATTTTCTAGCATAATTGTTAAATCATGTAGCTTAATCAATCTCTTTTCTAGCTTAATTGCATCATCATCATAGTTTAACCATGCATATCATTAGCTTAATTAGTCTCTTGGATCAATCTATCATAATCAATCTCATCTTTGCATATCATTATCATTTCAAATCCTCCATCTAGGTGTAGTCAAGTCACTAGGATTGCTTATCCAGATCTGAGAGGAAATCCATACTCGCATCTCTTAGGAGGCGATAGGTCGCTTTGTCATGGTTCATCTTTGTTTTCTTAATATTTGCTAACCATGCTTGTAATGATCTATTGAATGTTTGTGTTGTAGCTGTAGGTATCACAACATCATAGGCATGATAGTATTTTTGTCCCAAAGGACACATAAAGTGTATCTTCAAGAAGCTTTAAAGAAAGCCCAAGTTTTCACGGGTTTTGAACAATTGACAATACATCATTTAGTCTATCCTAAGGAGATTGGCTTCATTATTAGTTCTTAGCCCACACTTGGTACCCTGTCAGCTCACATAACCTTGTCACCCCCTAAAGGGCGCCCCTATTTTTGCCTTTGCGAGAGCTAGTGGAGTCCCATTTTGAGCCTAGCAATAAGGTCTCAAAATGGGAGTTCACAAATACGTTGAAGAGGGACATATGGTGAGTGTCTTAAGGAGATATTCTTCCCCCTCCATGCACTAAGAATTTAATAATGTTCAGATGTAAACTGGGTAGCTTCTAATTTTAAATGGAACTAGTAAGGGATCCGTTCGGTGCATCAGGGTATAAAATCAATTAAGAGGTCTCCTAGCCTTGAAAACCAAGGTTTGATATACCTGAAGGTACGAAGGAGACATATTCTAGAGCATTTCCGTTGAATTGATTTTCATCAAATCACATTTATTTTATAGTGGGTTGGAGTACTTGGTGTTAGCCATTCCCACATGGGTCGTTCCCCTCTCACCGGCCTTAATGGCTTTGGCCTTATACGCTCCTCTGGAGGGTAGGCTCGCTAAATATATGCATTATTGAAATGAAAAGATGAGTCTAGCTTTCTGATCACCTAAGAAAGGTGAGAGCATACTCTCCTATCATCAAAAACACATAAGACATGTTTGTTCATTTCCATTGTAATTAGTCTATGTGCCTAATTTATCAAAAATGAGTACAAAATCCCGTGGATGGTGAAATGTTTTATGACTCTTATCTTTCACATCAAAATAAGTACCTACAAAATCAACAAATTGTAAATTAGGTTTAGGAAAATGACAGTCCAGAAGCAGAAGTGAGGAATGTAAAATACCACATTAGAAAAATCAATGAAAAACTAAAAACGCTATCAAATGTTCCAAGAACACTGCCCAATTAACTAAAAATGCTATTCTGAACACTAGAAACGTTGCCGAATTGACCAAAAACATTGTAGAATTCACCAAAAGTGTTGCAGAATTGACTAGAAGTGTTGCAAAACAAACTAAAAGTGTTGCAAAGAAAATCAAAAGTGTTGAAAGACATACCAAAAGCACTGCAAGACATACCAAAAATGCTAA
Source organism: Cryptomeria japonica (assembly GCF_030272615.1). Classification (NCBI taxonomy): domain Eukaryota; kingdom Viridiplantae; phylum Streptophyta; class Pinopsida; order Cupressales; family Cupressaceae; genus Cryptomeria; species Cryptomeria japonica. The sequence goes on from NC_081414.1 coordinate 636,199,921, forward strand.
AGTACAGACTTAAAGCACTAAAGTACAAAAAAACATAAAAATAGAGTTGTAAAATCTCTCAAAAACACTATTTGAGGTGTCGAAATGCTACAAAAGAGGCCAAGAATGCGAATATGGAACCCAACAGAGCTAATCTATGCGCCGAAAGAGCTAATCAACCTATCAATGAGATTTCTTGCAAGCAAATTTGTTAAAGATCAAAAGGGCTATGCACCATGTTGAGTGCCAAAATGTCTTGAGTGTGAAGTAAGATACATGCAGCTACAACACAAACACTCAATAGATCATTACAAGCATGGTTAGAAAATTGAAATCAAACGAATGATAAACCATGGCAAAGCGACCTATCGCCTCCTAAGAGATGCAAGTGTGGATTTTCTCTCAGATCTGGATAAGCAATCCCAGTGACTTGACTACACCTAGACAAAGGATTTAAAATGATATGATGTGCAAGCTAGATGAATATATGATTATGATAGATTAGTACAAAAAACTAATTAAGCTAATGATATGCATGATTAAGCTAAATGATGATGCAATTAAGCTAGAATAGAGATTGATTATGCTATATGATTCAACAATTATGCAAGAATACGATCAAATTAAACTAGATCTAAGATGCAATTGCCTATGATAGCCATGCTTAAATGATATGCTAGAATGGATATGTCAATAGTAATAATGTCTAAAATTATATGAGATGGGATCCTTTGTACTCCAAAATGGGGGATATTTATAGGAATTCCAAGGCCAAAGATAAGGTGGTAGGAATCAACGGTCAAGATTGAATTTGAAGATATCAAGGGTCGAATTGAAGGAGATCGGAGAAGAGGTTGGAGGGAGGGACACTTATCATCTCTATGGTGACAAGTGTCAAGGAATGTTGCTCACAAGAGGCAAAGTGTCTAAGGGAGGAGACATGTGGCAAAATTGCCATGTGTCTCAAGGGGAGAATATCCAACCCATAGGAGGTTAGGATAAGGAGGTTAGGATGTGCAAGATTGGATAGGGTTAGCTAAACCCAGGATTAGGTATAATGTGCTAGGTTAGGGGATGGTTAGGTTAGGTGGTGAAAAGTTAGGAGGCAGGTGGGTAATTTGAATTTTAAAATTCAAATAATAGGAAAAGGCTAATTAACTTTCAACAAACTCATAAATTGATTTGTTTTAATTAATTAGGGGATTAGAAGAAATGAATTAAATGGGGGGAGGATTAATTAATTTGGATTGATTAATCAAAGGGGACTATTGAAATGAACCGATTAAATAAATCCTTAGATTTATTAATAAGTAGATGAAAGGGATAATTTAATCAAATTGCTAATGAATTCAATTAATTTGGGAAGGGGGATTAATTAAATAATTGCTTATTTAATTAATTATTTTCAACCATTTTTAGGTGTATACAGATGCTATCTATGAATTCCTCTCTATTATCTTTTCCTTTTATATTAGTATTTGTTTGAATATTTTTTTCCTTTTGAGTAACTTATTTTTTCTTATCAATTCGATTTCCATGTGTATCTCACTACTAAACTATGTGTTCAGTTGATGAAGACACTTTTTTTAAAATGATAACATGCTTTTATTATAGGTTTTCTTCTCCAAGAACTTGTGATTTTAAAAAACCTTAGTTGCACATTTAATATTTTTAGGTAAACGAATCATTATTTTCCATGTATTTGTGTCAAGAGGTGTGTAATCTCTTCCCTCCCATCAAAGCATGATTTTGGAAAATCGAAATCACCACTTTCATCTCTTTATTTAGTTCTAATATGTCAAAAAATTTATACCCATACAATCTTTCATATGTTTCTTTGACTTTGGTGTCCATTACTTATTATTTCCTTAGGTTCATTTTAACACCTATATGAAATTTTCTCCATCTCATGGTGGTTAGGTGTTTTTTTTTTTTAATTCACTTCATTTCAACCTTTTTTTATCCTTCTGATTTTCTAATTCCTTATAACATTAGATATTATACATTATAGGCACTTGTGTTATTAATAGATGCCAATATAAGATGTGGCATACTCACAATGCACTGCCATCATGTTATAGTTTCCTATATTGTGGTCATTTCTAAGTATTTTATCACTTATCACCTTCACAAGCTAATGGTAATAGCTCACAATCAATCCAAATAACGTGTTAGCCTTTTCCTCTTGCCTCCTATCTCATTTTGAATTTAATATTTATTTTTTCTCTCTGAAGTATGTTGGATCTCTTGCACTCTCAGGCTCTCTCTCCAACATTTTTGTAATTTACTACAACTCGCTTTATATTATTTTCTCTCCTAGAATTTTTTTTTTCAATATATATACTATATTTTTGTATTCTTCAAGATTTGAAAGGTGATATTAGTATTTTATTTTCATTACTCCCATTGTTCCATCTTCTTACCATTAAAGAAAGTATTTATTTTATTTCACTAAAGCACCTTGGGATCTTCACATCCCTTCTCTCTCTTTCTCTCTACCTTCCAATATCTCCCATCATAGTTCCAATCATTCCCAAACACACTAGGGACAATATCACCCACATATAATATCTTAAATTAATTATCAGATCTATTATGTAGGTCAAAATACAAAAATATGGTTTTGATGTAAAGAAAAACCCTTATATAGTCCAAACAACTTTTTTTTTTTTTTAAGCTACAAGTTGTTTTAATAGAAGATATCCAACTGCTTTGGAACTTGGTGATATCATCTCCTTTTGTTTCCTTTATCACTTATCTACCTTTTAAAAATAAATGTTTTATGTTTTATCAAAATTCTCTCTTCGTATCATTTAGTGTCTAGTTTGTGTCTTAAGTATTACTTCAATTTTATGTAGGCCAACTTTTCCTTTTATATAAAAAACATTTTTTGAATCTTCATAAGATTTTTGTTTTATGATGATCCATATTATAAGTAGCACAAATGGCTATTTGATGTATTGGCATCAGAGAATGAATTTCTTCATATTGAAATAGGTTTCTATCTTCACCCTCTCTTAATTTTGATAAAAAAAAAATCAAACATCTTTTTAATCTTCAATAAATAATATTTTATTAAAATTTCATTGTTTTAAAATTTTATGCCAAGAAAATTAAGTGTATATACTCTTTCCTTGTACTACATGGTGATCTCCACTGACCAAAAATATTAAGGCTTCCTTTCTTCTAGGAGCTTACCTAAGAAATTCATCATCTTAGAGGTAAACACAAAATCACATGTTCCAGAAGGGCATATGAATTTGAGAGATTTGAAAACTTTCCCATTTGAGAATTTTTTTTATTCTAGTTTATTTTAAAAGAACTTTATACCTTGAAAATTGATGGAGGAGAGTGGCTTACCCTCTTGTAGTAGCTATATATGTTGACTAGAAGACTACTAAACAAAAGAATGTGGAAAATTTTAATGAAAGAAATGAATAATTTTGTTGTTTATCTCCATATAATTTCTTTTTAATCTTCAACTTCAAGATTACATATTACATGTTCGAGGGCATTTAAATAATGCATATAAAAGATCTTTTATTCAAACCCAACCTTAAAATGAAAATTTTAAAATTGAAATTTGATCGAATACTAATCTTTTCTAAAACCTTTAGAAACTCACAAAATATATATTTATTTGAAAATTTGTTATGTTTTGATATTTGAACACATTTATAATTAATTTATTATCTAATCAAAATTTGAAATCTGAATAGATAAAGCATATTCAATTTGGAATTGTAAAAGGAACAACCATTTACAATTAGATATTAGATACTGATGTTCTTTCATTGTTTGATGTTCTTTATCATGACAATAAATATCATCCGAACAAAGAGATTTGCCTAGAAGAACATAATTGTTTTGATTTGATGATCTCCCAAGGTTCTTAAATATTGCCAATCCTAACCAACAACAATCAAGCAAATCAAATACTAGAGATGTTGAATTCACCTTTCCGTACCCAATTATATTCACATTTTTGTCTTTAAAATGATTATTAATATCTTGAGAAGCCTGCACCATGTCTTTCAGTTAAATTGTAGTAAAAATCTGCACCGGCTGTGACTTCCCTCGCTAGGGAAGTAAGGAGTTCAGCTCGCTTGAGTTGATAAATGTATGAAATATATTTTAATTTAGATATATTTGAATATTAATATTTATGTAAGGTTATAAATTGTGATGATTTTTTTTTATGATCAACAATATTACTTTTATAATTATTTTGTAAATTTATTGTGTCTATCAGAGATATTAAATTTCTACAGTTCATGATAAATATTATGCTAAGCTTTTGGATTAACTGTGTATGTTTTGTTATCATTTAATAATTATTTTGTAAATTTATTGTGATATTTGTCAAACAAAAATATTTTATTTCTTGTGTCATACAATATCACTTTTATAATTATTTTCTAAATTTATTGTGCCCATCAGAGATATTAAATTTTTGCAGTTCATGATAAATATTATGCTAAGCTTTTGGATTAACTGTGTATGTTTTGTTATCATTTAATAATTATTTTGTAAATTTATTGTGATATAGTTGTGGAGCAAAAATATTTTATTTCTTGTGTCATCTCTTCTCTTATTTCTTGTTATGTCTTGAGATTGAATGGATTAGCAACTAGTTTTGTGCTAAAAATATTAAGGTTTTCTTATTTCCATATGTTCCTTCTCATTAATTCCAGTTAGTTACTATCATGATTTTCAACTCTAAAAAAATCAAAACTGTTTAGTCATACTACAACAAAATGTCATAAAGTTGAGATCACTTGAGTTGATAATATATGAAATATATTTTAATTTAAAGTTATTTAAGTATTCATATTTATGTAAGGCTATAAATAGTAAATATTCAATTAATTTTGTGATGACTTCCCTTCATGGTCGACAAGATTACTTCTATAAATTATTTTGCAAATTCATTGTGATATAATTGTTGAACAAAATTGTTTTATTTCTTATGTTATCTTATCTCAAATTTGTTGTTATGACCTATAAAATTTTGACTCTATGATTAAATGGATAAGGCACTAGTTTTCTACTAAAAAAGTCAAGGTTTTCTTATGTCCACATGTTCCTTGTCATTAATTCAAGCAAGTTGCTATCCATGTTTTCAACTCTAAAACATTCACAACTTTTGAGTCTTACTAAAATGAAATGTCATTAAATTGACCACAGGGGCTTCACTTAGTGAACCTGGGTTATATCACATGCATTCATGACATATTAAAGAATCCCCCTATTTTCAAAAAATATTGCCATAAACTTCATTTTTTTCACCCCCTCCCATTATATAGCCTTAATTAAAAGCCCCCTATTTTTGCCAGATATTGTATTTTTTCATAACCCGAATTAAAACCCCCTTATTTTAACTGATAGACAATATATTGTACCCTCATTTGTGAGATATTAAGTCTCCCAATATGAATGCACATGATATAATATTGCCTAGCAAGTGAAGCCACTATGAAGTTGACCTTCTACATGTCATGGTGATCTTACAAGTTACATGTAGACTCATTTGTCACCTCATCTTGTTCAAATAAAAAATATTAATTTATGCATCATGAAGTCTTGTTTGTAGGTTTTTGGACTCTTTTGAAATGTCAAGTCTCTTATTAAGTAAAAGTAGTTAAATTGTGGTTATTGTCACAACTAGTTTGCAGCCAAGTTTGATCTCTTAAAATTATCACACATTGGTTATTATAGAGATATTTTTTCACTAATTGATCTTATACGAATGTGATTAAATTAAATCAATGCTAGAAAAGTAAATTTTCAATTTAGTTTGATTGATATATCATGTTAGGTTACCTTTAAATGTATTAATTTCTCTCATATCTTGAAATTTTATGATGTAGGAGCATCCCCTATTCTTGGCAATCTTGCATCAACCAAAAACATTTTCTTTTGTTTTTCTTTTTGTTTGCAATTTCAACATTTCTTTCTTCGTTTCTTTGCATTTGCACACCAGTCCTTGCAGAGCTGGATTTTGCTTGTGGATGTGTTCATCTACCTTTTATCCTAAGTTCGTGGGAAGTTTTGATCTTTTGCTAGCAAGTTATCGCTTCTAGAATCTGGAATAGTTTTCTAGCTCAGAGCACCCTGGACCTATTTGCTAAAGGAGAATCTTGTAGATATATCCCATAACTTGCAAAGCCTAATTTCATTGCTTCCAATGTACCTTGGCATGTGGCTGACCTTCCCTTAGGTCTACACATCATTCTTTGTTGTTTCCTGAGGGATTCCTTTGGCAAAGGCCGACCTAGTTGTTTTAGACGTTACATCTTCTTCATCGAAATTTGTTCCATCTTGGGCTGATGCGAATCTTCCTTGATCTAGGAAAGTCATATAAATCAATGTAATCAAGCAGATAGACATAAGTTTTTAGGTAAGAAAATAGAGTTAGGAGTTCTGAAGTTGGCTCACATTCTTGCTTGAGCTTGAATACTATATTTGAGAATGTTTGTAATCAACCCTATGTGTCGAATCTCGTAAGCTTGCATGTTGTTGGCTAGTTGTAATTGAATTCATGATATGATATAATTTAGATTTTGTATTTCCTCCATCGTGTTGAGTTGTTTGTGTTGCATTTCATTTCTTGCATGGTTCAGACTGTTCTCTTTGAGGACTTACTCCTACTGTGACTGCACCAAGTGGTATCAGAGTGATTTTTCATTTTGGAGATTGCAAAGTCCTATAAGAAATTTTGTTGTGGGGTGGCGGACTGTGGATCTAGCTTGTAGTTGCAGAGGATTGACATAATGATGGCTTGAAGAGGAAATGTTAGAGGTGGTGGAACACATGGAAATGCAGAGCCTGGTGTGATGGAAATATTGAGAGCAATTGTACTCCAATTGGAAGCTATTGAAATGGCCTAGAGAAGAGGTCTACATATTGAGGATGTTAGCGAATATGAAGAAGAAGTAGGAGCGAATCCACCAACGAATGATCCAAATGAAGAAAGGTTCATAAGAGCCTTAACAAGAGAGAATATTGAACCACATTTTAACCCACTAGACTATGATGGCAAGTTAGATTCAAATGAATTACTCGATTGGATTATGAACATGGAGAAGAATTTTAATTTGGAGAACACTGTTGAAGATAAGAAGGTGAGATATGCTTGCACTAAGTTGAAAGGACATGAACCTCTTTAGTGGGAACATTTGCAAGTAGATAGACAAAGAAGAGGTAAAGAGAAGATTAAATCTTAGGAACAAATGGTTAACAATTTGAAATCAAAGTTCATGCCTATCGATTGTCAAATAAATATGTTATAAAAGTTGCATAATCTGAAGCGAAAAGAGTTTAGTGTGAAAGAATATACCAAAGTATTCTACAAGCTGAATATCAGATTCATACATACTAATGATGAGATTGAAAAAGTTGCTAGATGTTTGAATGGGTTGTGGTTGTCTATACAAGACAAACTCAGTCTAATCAATTTGCAAAGTGTTGAGGAATCTTATCAATATGCCCTAAAGGCGTAGGAGAAGTTGAACAAGAGACATGACTAGAAGCAAAGAGGTAGAGGAGGAATATTTCAGGGAGGAAGATTTTGATGAAGGAACTATATCAAAGGAAGAGGAACCAGAGTGGATCAAAACAAGGACAAGGAAGCTAACAAAGATTTTAGTACATACATGAAGGATGACAAAAAAATTTACCAGTGAAGAGAACCTGAAGGTTATCGAAATGCAGGTTATGAAAAGGAAGACAAAAGATAGGATAAGAGAGTTTTTAGAGGAAACTGCTTTAAGTGCGGAGGAGAAGGACATCATGATTTTGATTGTAAGAAGACATAAAACAATACAAGAGCAAGATTAGTGGAAGAAGAACCTACCAAATCAACTAACAGACTGGAAGATGGAGAATGGTTGGTGAAGAGGAGAGATTTGTGTTGGAATACAATGAACCCAAGAATACTAAGAGGGGAGGGTGAATCAATGTTCTATCGGTAACACAAGATTTTAATCTTTTATAGGATACACATATAAATAGGTAAATGAAGAAACATATAACATGAAGCAAATAAACCAGCCACATGAATAAACACCATAACACACTGAATTTATACATGGAAAACCTCAAAGAGGAAAAACCACAGTGGGATTTGTGACCCACAATATCAACTCACTAGCCAAATGAAAGATATTACATAGCATGGGGGTGTGCACATGCAGGAAGGCACATTGCCTAGAGCACACTGCTCAACACAAAAAGAGTCTCACTGACTACAAGCTTCTACTAAGATAAAACAGTACTGGTGAACTCACAAAATGCATCTACAATGCCAAAAGGAGTTCTAGTCAAAGCTTTGTTCTGTACCGGTTCATAAATCCTAAATCCTTCTACCGATATCTCCTTTCCTCTAGGAATGCTTTACAAACCATCTACTAATCATATCATGATATTACATTTGCATACAAATGAGCTACATACAAATCCTTCACATTACATAGTTCTTCTACCATGTCATATACATTGTCCTATATGAAAATGACCTAATAGACTGACTTATATACCCTTACAAACAATACACCTTATGTCGGCTTAAAATACAAAAGATATTCAATGTCGGCCCAATATAATAATTACAAAATGATTTACAATAAAACCTTTTGGATCCAGATTGATGTTAGCTTTACTGAAATGTTGGATGTCGGTGCCAGTGTCGGTGATGACCTTGAATATTCTAATATCGGTATCCATCGGTGTATGCCTTCAAATGTTGGTATATGTAGGTATATGCCTTCAATATAATCTTGTTGGCATCAATGAAAACATATGATTCCAATGAGTGTCAATTGCCAACAATCTCCCCCTTTGGCATTGATGGAAACACTCATATGAAAAATGGATTCCCTGCCAGTTCAACTGAAAAATGAATCATGCTCCCCCTAAGATAATTGACCTTGACAGCAATATACTCACCCTATCCTCCCCTTAGGATTACATACATAATTTTCACATAAATATACTCCCCCTTTAGCATCAATTCCAAAGACCGGTGAAACAATTGAAAGAATAATTATAGATTACTTTACCGGAGCTTGACCAATCTCAAAATTTCTGGGTAATCTTTTTCTAGCAACTATACATAGGTATCCCAGATGGTTTTGAATGTTTTAGATATGGATACAAGTCCACTTAGTAAATGTGCTAGTGTTTCTTTCTCTATGACTTTTGTCGATATGGGCTTTGCAAGCATATCCATACATTCCCTCTTATGTACACCAAGTGAATCCAATCTTGGACTCACCAACCTCTAAGACTCCTTGCTCTCTGAATGATCTTGTCTCTTTCCTTTTCAAAAGCAAAAACTTGGTTCTCCAATGTCAAAATGTGTCCACAATGGAAGTTGTAAGTGAAGTTAGTCCATCAAAATAATTAGCATTATTAGTTATCTTTTCATGTAATTCCTTTAATTTTTGATCTACATTAGCTGTAAGAATTTGTATATTACAACAGACCCTATAGATGTTAGTACATTATTTCAAAGAATTTTCAATGAGTACAAGTTTCTCTTCAACCTACCTCTTCTCTGTCTCAATAATCTGGTCAAAAGTAGCTTTCTTGGCCTGAGTAAATCTTTCAAGTGCTTTCTTGTCATAAATTTGCTGCAATGCTTCAAAGTTTTTAGATATATGCTTTTTCAATGCCTTAAGCTTGCCGAAAGGGCTTGCTTTATTTTCAATCATACAATTAGGAATCAATCTATGCAAAACTGTTATTGATTGATCTATTATTCCTTTGTTTGCAGATCCCTCAGACATTAGATTTTGAGTAGCCATCATCATTAGCTCTGTAGGACTCATCTCTGTAATTGATTTCTTTTCAACTTGAGAAGTGTCAATTACCAAAAGTTTTATAAGGGAATCAACTGGCGGTTTAGTCTCCTTTTCATTATTTTCTTTATCCTCTATCAGTAAATCTCTTTTCTCCTCCTCTAATGCACTGGTGGCTTCACCATTTGGTGTAGTAGCAGTTATTGCCATTGGAATATTATCCACAATATTATCTATAACTTGTACATTATCTATATTACCTTTCCCAGACTATACAAATGTAGTTTCTTCTGGTTTAGTCTGTACACTCTCATTAGTTTTGGGTTTAACTACCAGTTCACTCAAAATTTGATCTAAACTTTCCAAAATTCCTTTCGCTTTAAATTTATCTGGAATGGTGGGAGTTGTTTCCTTAGAAAATTCTTCTTGAGAGGTGAGAAAATGAGAATTCTTTCGGAAGAATTTAGTCCAACCATCTCTGGTCTCATTTACTATCTCATTGACTCTACCCATCATTAGGCCTATTTTTTGAGTTTTGTTGCTAAAGACTGTTCTGTTAGCAACATCTATACATCTTTTCATCCCCTCATTATTTATAGAGCCACACATATTCAAAATTTGAACTTCTCTGATTTATCGGTCTCTCTTGATTGCATCTAATCTCCTTGCATCTAACTTATTGTACAATGATAAGGGAATTTCTTTCAAAATCTCTACCAAAGCCTTCTTATATATGTCTATATATAACAAGATTGCTTCTTCTATTTCATTTTTCTCATTATCTTCTAAATATTCATCAAAATTTGACATATTCTTCAACATTCCATCTTTAGTTATCTCATCAATCAATTCTATACAAGTCATTGTGGGCATGATGGTAACATTACTAGATTCAATTACTTCATCTATCGCACTCTTTCTCTTCTTTTTGGGGGTTGCAGGAGCGGATGGAGTGGGCCGTCTCTTCTTTTCTGGAGGTGTGGGTGCAGTTGTTACCTTTCTAACTAGCTTCCTCCTTAGTTCCACCTCCTTCTCCTCTACCGGAGGCTTGTCAGCTTTCTTCCTCTGTGCCTTCTGAATGTAAGAGGTTGATTATCCTCTGGATCAGAGTTAGAAGTGATAGAAGAAATAAAAGTCTCAGGCCTTTTCACCTCAGGAGAACTTGCTGTTGCCAGTTGATCTACCAATTTAGATCCAGAACCTAGTTTTGTATCTATCATGGGCATTACATCCTGAACAAATGGAGACATTTTGTCTATCTTCTTTTCTCTTATTTTCTTGTTGAAATCAATCTTAGCCTAAAGAGCCCTTTTCCTCTGCAGTGCCAAAGTGTTCAACCTTATTGTCCAAAGGAGCTTCAATAAACATTTTAGCATATAACTCCAAAATGTTGTCATCTACCTCATAACCTAATTCAGTGACCCATATAGTTCTAGGTTCCACTACTTCCATCAATGTCTCATTTTTTTTACCATGAAGCAAATACCAATGGATTATTTCTCCACAATGTGCTTGCAAATTCTCTCCCTTAGTCTCATGTTTTCCTGAAAACTTTTGAAGTAGCCCCAAATCTTCTCATCCCTATTACTACCAAGACTAGTGATTGCATCTTTGATTTGCATACCTAACAGTATGTCATGAGCCCAGCACTTCTTTCCCAAACCTAGTAGCTCATTCATGAAATATAACACCAAGCAGACAATAAGATTGCCAAATCAGAATGTTCTTTTCTAACACTTTTGATCTTGCCAAGATTATTCATTAATTCACTCCTTAACCATTCACACAAGTTATACTTTTCATTATTCTTTATCATCTAGTGTGCAACATGGATGCAGGAACTGGCAATAGAGTTCAATCAACTTGATTGAGTTACCTTGTAGCCGATGATCCTGATGGAAAATTTCACATTTGTTTCTTTGATGCTGCTGACCCTCATAGATCTGCCATCATGGGTTGCGTCAGTGAGCTTCTCAACCGTAGTGGTGGAGATCTTCTTTCCTAGTTCCTGTCCAACTTTGCATAGGCCATTGATCACTTGAATAGCTTCTTTGGTGATCATGTGAGGTCAGTCCAGCTAGATGAATTCATTATGGACCCTTCTTATAACATATATGATCACTTCATCCTTGAATTCTGGTATATATAGGATTTTGGTTAACCCTAGATCCTCAATGATTTGATATTCAGGTTTGATTGTACCAGAGCTACCTAGTATCATATATTGATACAGCCCCTTGATTTCCTATGTTCCTAAATCCTCCAAGGTGCAGTGAATATAGGCCCTGACATCTTCTACATAAACCACACCATCGGTAACCCTTGAAAACGCGCTAGTAGAATCTTCCTTCATAGAAATTTGGGGAACTTCCTTGAAAACAAATCTAAGCCTATCCTTAACCTCAACAACAGTGGTATTTGAAATAAAAGTAGGAGCAGATGATGATACAAATGCCATTTCAAAGAAATACTTAGAAAACAGTCGTCGGTTGAAGGGTTTTGATTACTTCTCAGATGACTACTAGAAATTCTTTGTAATGCCTTTGCTCACTCTTGATTGCCTGTGATTTGCCTTTGCTTCGCTCTGGTTTGCTTGAGTGTTGGGTGAGTGAAAATGAGTCCATTTTCCCTTTTTATTAGCAAGTAAACCCTAGTTCATCACTGTCATAAATGCTTAGCGATGAGCCCTATCAGATGCCTATTTCACAATTTTATACTGGATAAACCTCCATCAATAATCAATACCACTCCTCAGATCTCTTCCAGATCTCTTCCGAGGAATATGCAATATTCGCAATGAATTTTCCAACCCATAAGGCATATGCCTCAGTTACAAGTTGAATTTCTTATCGGTGCAAGAATGCTCTAGTCTACCAGTGGAGTTACAGGTGTAGTTACCAGTGTAGTTGCATCTCCACTTGGTTCTTCAGATTTTCTAACCCATCTCTTAGTGTGATCTTGTTGTATTTCATCTACCTTCTACTTTCCTTTCTCATTTTCTTTATCATTGCTAACCGGTGTAGACTTAATTTTGCAGTACTTAGCAATATGACCTATTTTCCTACATGCATAACATGTAACATTTTTATTTTGAATCGCTTTGGTATATCTGGTATCATTCCTTGACCTACATTGATTAGCCAAATGACCAAAATTTCCACATGCATGACATTTAACATTCATTTGGCAATCTTCTGACTTCTGAACATATTTCTTGCAATTTGTCCATTGACCGGGAACTGAGTTATAGTTTTGATTTGCTCTATTTCTACATTGTTTAGCCATATGCCCAAATTTATTACAAACAAAGCACCTACCATTGAATTTATAAGCATTAGATTGCCTTACCAATTTCCTATGGTCTGATGAGTTCTGCATACTGGTTGTTTGATCTTCATTTGCAATACCAAAGCTTTCACCTTGTACAAATCCATGTCCTCTATAATCATCATTCTACCTTTGTCTTTTCAATAAGTCACTCAACTGTGCAGCACTAATCCTGAATTTTTCTTTATACTCACCTGTAGTTGTCAAATCATCTCACACAGTAGTTATTTGTCTTTCCAGCTCTTGTTTATTATTCCAGGAGTGTGCCAAATCAGTTCTCAATAGATTATTCTCATGAGTCAATCTGCCACATTCATCAAATTTGTTCTTCAGAGATATAGCAAGATTTTCTTCCTTCTTCTTTCTGTCCTCAATATCTTTTGATAACCTCATACTCAGGTCTTGCATTTCATTCTTCATGAGCATTTTTGCTTGACTCAACTTCTGACATTGTTCCTTAAGTGCATTTTTCTCTTCATCATCCTGGTTTTGCAAAAGTTCCTTTGTCTTAGCTTGAGATGATGATAACCTTTCTTGCAGACTAAGAATGAATTCATTAGTAGAATTCAAGTCATCTTGTAGTTTCAAGTTCTTCATCCTTTCAGCATCATAGTCCTCAAGTTCCATCTCAATTTTCTTCTCCATAGCCATGTTTAATGATCTTCCTCAAGATATTAAACTTCCTTTGAGGTACCAAGCTCTAATACCATTTTTTGGAATACAATGAACCCAAGAACATTGAGAGGGGGGGTGAATCAGTGTTCGGTCGGTAACACAATATTTTACCCTTTTATAACATACACATATAAACTGGTAAATGAAAAAACATATAACATGAAGCAAATAAACCAACCACATGAATGAACACCATAACAAACTGAATTTATACATGGAAAACCTCAAAGAGGAAAAACCACGGTGGTATTTTTGACCCACAATATCAATTCACTAGCCATATGAAATATATTACATAGCATGGGGGCCTGCACATGCAAGATGGCACACTTCCTAGAGCACACTGCTAAACACAAAAGAGTCTCACTGACTACAAGCTTCTGCTAAGATAAAACAATACTGGTGAACTCATAAAATGCATCTACAATGCCAAAAGGAGTTTTTGTTAAAGCTTTGTTTTGTACCAGTTCATAAATCATGAATCCTTCTACTGATATCTCCTTTCCTCCAAGAACACTTTACAAACCATCTATTGATGATAGGATGATATTACATTTGCATACAAATTATCTACATACATATGCTTCGCATTACACAGTTCTTCTACCATGTCATATACATTGTCCTATTTCAAAATGACCTAACAGACTGACTTATATATCCTTACAAACAATATGCCTTATGTTAGCTTACAATAAAAAAGATATTCAATGTCGACCCAATAGAATAATTACAAAATGATTTTACAATAAAACCTTTCGGATCCAGACTGATGTCGTCTTTACTAAAATGCTGGATGTCGGTGCCAGTGCTGGTGCCAATGATGACCCTGAATATTCCAATGCTGGTATCCATTGGTGTATACCTCCAAATGTTGGTATACGTTGGTATATGCCTTCAATAGAATCTTGTTGTCATCAATGACAACATATGATTCCAATGAGTGTCAATTGCCAATAATTTGTGCCACACTGGAAATGATCAGGAGCCTTTGCAGAGGAGGAACTTGTTCAAAAGAATATGTAAGGTAGCTGATAAATATTGTAAAGTTATAATTGATAGTGGTAGTTCAGATAGCTTTATTTCTAAGGAGATGGTGACAAGGCTGAATTTGAAGAGATTGAAGCACCCTAAGCCTTATCAAATAGCATGGATTCGGGAATAACATAAGATATTGGTAAGTGAAAAATGTTTGGTAAAATTGAAGATTGGATCTTAGCATGATGAATTTTTGTGTGATATTATGCCTATGGATATGTCATATCTTGTTGGGTAGACCTTGGCAGTATGATAGATAGGAAATGCATGATGGAAGGAAGAACATATACTATTGCAAATGGGATGAAATAGACCTTGTTTCCCTTGGAGGAGCCTCTTAAGAATTAAGTTTGTACCATTTCTAGGATTTTTCTAGTGGATGGAAGGAAATTCCTAGATGGGATGAGACTTGAGAATGTGTGTTTTTCTTTAGTTCCTAAGAAGACTAAAAATACAGATCATGAAGAAGAAGAGGAAATAGAGGAGATAAAAGAGTTGCTGACAGAATATGGAGATATCATTTTAGATAATGTACCTGATGGATTACCTCATGTGAGAAGTATCAGTCATTGCCTATACCTGATTACTAGAGGTAGTTTTCCTAATAAAGAAGCACGTCGAATGACACTAGTATAGAATGAGGAATTAAATAGACAAGTGTAGGAGCTGTTGCAGAAAGGTTAAATCGGAGAAAGTTTGAGCCCTTATGCAGTTCTAGTAGTATTAGCACCTAAGAAGAATAGAGAATGGATAATGTGCACTGACTCTAGAGAAATAAACAATATCACAGTAAAGTACAAATTTCCCTTTCCTAGGATGGATGACATAATGGATAGTTCAAGTGGAGCCAAATACTAAAAAAATATAGACTTGAAGAGTGGATACCATTGGGTCAAAATCAAACAAGGAGATGAGTGGAAGATAGCATTCAAGATAAATGAAGGACTGTATGAATGGTTGGTGATGCCTTTTGGACTGACTAATGCACCAAGTACTCTCATGAGGTTGATAAATGAGGTATTAACAAAATTCTAGACATCTTGATTTTTAGTAAGAGAAAAGAAGAACATATATTGCATTTGAGACAACTTTTGCAGAGGTTGAGGGAAGTTGTTTTTGATTATAAAGCAGCCAAAACTAGGGGCTGACTCGAAGGAAAGAAAAAAAAGCACTATCAGCACACACACACAACTGCCTAGCGGCAATCAACCAATCCCAACTTTAGTTTTCAAAAACAAAAATTGCCTACGCTATTGGATAACCCAAGATCGAAACCAATCTCATCCAACAAGCTCCATAAGCAACAGTAAACAAACATATTGTCAATACTATAGAAACTGTTAAGAGTAACAATATTGCCATGGAACTAGGCGTTCCAACAACAAAAACTATAGCAGAAAAGAAAAGAACCAACCATACAACCTAATTATCAGAACCCATGTGCTTAGAGAGCATAAGCCCAGTCCAGTCATCTTCCAAGAACTGGAACAGTTCCTTAGTGGTGTCTCTTTCAAGCCTGCCCTGATCAACCTTATCCTGGTGGAGAAAGAATAGAGAGGTAACCGACAAGTGCATCACTTTGACGATGAATTTCCCAATTTTGCTAACATAGGACTCTAGGTGTTCCATATTTTTCTTAACACATTTAAATCTTCAGAGATAGCACTGCAACCCAAACACTGTGCTGCCTCTTCCTTCTCCCCACCATCAGCAACAATCTACCTGCCTTTAGAATTCCTTTTGTCCCCCTCAGAGGTGTGGGGTAGGGAAGTGTTATAATGAGGGGAGGTGTTCTTGATATCCTCCTTAATGGTCTCTGAGTCAGGGACATTAGTGCCCAAATTGGAGGAATCTGAGCCCTTCGTAGCCTCCATTTCCTCCTCCCCCTTTTCACTTTTTGCTTTCTCATAATCATCCTCTTCTTTGTTAGCATAATTCTTTCTCACGGTGATTTGCTTCATCTAGGGTTTATTAGCAAATCTGTGGGATCTTTGCGAGGTGATACCATCCTCCGCATCAGACTCAACAAGAAGGATTTTGGATTCCTTTATGGGTTTCTTAGAGGTGGGTTTCGCAGTAGAAGGGATTGACAAGGTGTCATCGACTTTTTCAAAGACTTTTTGAGGCCTTTTTTAGAGCCCTTAGGGGGACCTAGAATGAAGGGGGTAGGTTGAACCCAGATAGTTTTAGGGGGACAAAGAGCCTTATGATAATTGTATAGCCGAAACATTAGCCCCTGGTGGAGGATGGTAAAATTACCCTCTTGAATTATACAATTGCAAACATCTTTAACAGTAGATTCAAGAGCATGCAGTAGGAAGAAAGGAAAAGAAATGGTGTCATGGTTGCGAAAGTGATTGAGCAACGGAAATGATAATAGTAGAACACCACATACCTTCCCTCAAGGGTGAGGTATTTCATTATGATTTTGCAAACCTGATCCCATGAGTAGGGTAAACATTCCCTATTGAAACCCCCATGCATTATGGCCGGTTCCTTGCCCTTTTTGAAGAAGCAGTTCATGTTGTTCTCATTTGCAATCCTACTGGTTTTCTTCCATTTATTGCCTTCAGTAGAGAGACCCGTAGCTTGGGTGATAACTTCCTCACTAATTCCAAATGAAAAGTCCTCCATGACCACCCTCTTGTCCTTCTAGCTATTGGCAAACTGCATGGAGAGGTTTTTGTCGAACCCCTTCATGGATTCCATGAACAGGATGATTCCTCCTTTAGCATACATCCAAATGCACGGGTTGTTACAAAAATAGTCATCAATAATGTACGGTTCCACCTAGACTAAATCTCCCCCCATAATAGCTTCCTCTAGAGTGAAGTTGAGATACAACGCAAGCCTGGAAAGAGAAATGCAGAGGGAAAAACCAGAGCTGGAGTTAAGAGAAAACAACCAAAAATTAGCCAAAATATTATGCAAGGTGCAAAAATTATTTTTAGCGGTGTTTCCCAAGGCATGCATCTGCTAGCTTCGGGAAGCATGCGAAGGGAAACCTCTTGATATCTCCACCAACTTGCAAAGATCATCATTATGAAGAGATCTTAGTTTTCAGTTAAGGTAATAATTAGAGTCCTTGTTGTGATTAATGATCAAAAGTTGGCACTCCAACCCATCGGCGACGCATAATTAGGTGGCTAGCCACGTCAACATCGGGCAGAGAAGGTGGGAACCACTTGAAGCCAGCATGGCATATCCCGTACAATTTGAATTTAAATTTCCCACCAACAGCATAGCATAGCAGCCGACCCAAAGCAATCTATTGAGAAGGAGGATGTGGCACTTCATTGATGGATAAAGGCAATTTGTTTGTTCCTAATAAGGTCCTTCTTCTTGTCACTAAGAGATTCTAGGTGTCTCCAGCACCTCATACCTTTTATCTTCAGCCCTGTCATAGCTAGAGAGTCTGCCAATGCATTCCCCTCTCTATAGATATGTTGAATTTGAAATTCCTCCAGCCAGACTATCATGGACCAGATGTCCTTGATGACGTTGTTGATCATCTAGCTGATCCCTGAAACACCTTTAGTGGCCTCAATAATCAGCTTAGAGTCCCCTTCAATGATCTTTCTTTTGTCATTGATGCCAAGAGTCATCTTAAGCCCCCAAAACAGAGCAAGGGCTTTAGCCATGTTACTTGAGATAGAGTCAAAATTCCCCACATAGGCCAAAACCAGGTTGCCCAAGTTGTCCTTAATAATTCCACCCCTTTTAGCAGAACCACTGTGAGCAACACCGTCAAAATTGAGCTTGAGCCAAGGGGGGGGCGGTGTTGACCATCTGGTATTAAGCCTCTCCATCTTTTTCAAGTTGTCATATCGAAGGAAGCTATCTGGAAAATTCTATGTTTTAATCCAACTCCGATCCAAAACCATAGGGGTAGATTGCAAAGTTCTCCACTTGTTGATGAGGGCATTTTCCCTGAGGTACTTCTCAGCTATGTGAGTCGTCATGTCAACCGAGCTATTGGTGTCACAAAAGATCCTATTATTCCTTTCCTTCTAGATATGCCAACAAGCGTGGGGAGGAATGAGTCTCCAAAAAAGTCTAATTGGCAGGTGAGTGGAGGGGCATTTCCAGTTGCTGATAAACTATTGCAAGTCTTCCAAGAATGTCCAAACCAAATTAAATTTCTGTAGAAATTTGTACTAAACCCTAGAAGCAAAGGGGCAATGAATAAAGAGGTGATTTATGCTTTCCTCAGCACAATTACACATAACACACTTGTTGGCAAGCAAAAATCCCCTCCTCTTCAGATTATCAATAGTAAGGATCTTCTCGTGAAGGGTTGTCCACTAGAAGAAGTTAATTTTAGGGATGAGCTTAGAGTTCTAAACTTCTTTCCAGTTGTAGCAATCATTCAAGGGGGAAAACAAGAGATTATAGACCGATTTAACACTAAAAGTCCCTGAGGGGTTCGCAGTCCAAACAAGTTTATCAGTGTGAGTGAAATAGGGGATTCGAATCCCCTTAAGAAGGGATTGTAGTTCTTCAGCCAAATGGATCCAATGGGGGTATTTCCCAGACTATCAGTGAGCCTTAACTAGCAGCGGGAGGGAGATATGTAGTTTATCACAAGGGAGCCAAACAAATCCTTGAGGCAACTGAACCGAGAGGAGGGAGCTCATTGGAAGAGAGAAGGGAGGGGAAGGGGGTGTGATTGAAGTACATGGCCCTCATAATCATACTCCAGTCATTTTTGCCCTTTATAAGGCTCCATTCGATTTTAGTCAACAAGACCTTATTCAGATCAAATATTTTTCTAATCCGAAGGCCTCCCATGACCTTCGGTTTGCACACCTTCTCCCAGTTGACTAAGCTAATTTTGGCCTTCTCCTCCAATCCCATCCACAGAAAGCTTCTTTGGATTCTCTCAAGTTTCTCAGCCATAGTATTGGATATCTTGAAGAGAGAGAGAAAGCAGACAGGAACACCTTGAAGAGAGGCCGATAGGAGCTGGAGTTTACCTGCACTACTCAGAGTTTTTCCGGTCCATCCAGAAAGTTTCTTTTGCATTATTTCAAAGATTGATTCCCAAAAGTGAAAGGTGACCTCCTTGATAGTGAGGGGGAGACCCAAGTAGGAATCAAGGAGATCAACAACACTACAACCTAGGAGTTGCATAAGTTTACCCTGGAGGTTTTTGTCCGTGTTAAAAAAGTAAATCTTTCTCTTGCAATAGTTAATCAGTTGACAAGAGGCAAGGGCGTACTCTTCCAGTAGAAGTTTCCATTCTTTAGCCTCTATCAAAGATGATTAGCTGAAAAGGAAGGTGTCATCCACAAATTGTTGTATAACCATAGGAGGAAGGGTGGAAACAACTTTCACCCCCAAGATTCTACTAGTCCTGATCAGATTGGAGAAATTCCTACTAAAGACTTCAGCTACCATAATGAACAAATAAGGTGAGGGAGGGTCCCCCTGCCTTAGCCCCTTCCCAGTCTTAAAGAAGCCCTAAGGGGTGCCATTAACTATCATCGAATAGTGAACACTTTCCACCGCCACCTTGATAATATTGATAAATATTTCCTGGAATCCCATCTTAGAAAGGAGCGCATACAGGAATTTCCAATCAACTTTATCATAAGCCTTAGAGACGTCAGGTTTGAGAGCCATACCTAGGTTGCGACTTTTATCCATGGAGTGGATGACCTCATGGGTAGTAATGACAACATCAAGAATCTGCCTACCCAGAACAAAGCCTCTTTGAGAGGGACTGATGCGTTTATCAAGGAGGGGTTTGATTCTATTGACAACAAATTTAGACAAGATTTTATAGACTGAGTTACATAGACTGATGGGCTAATAGTTAGTCATGATTCTCGGGTCAGGAACTTTGGGCACCAAAACAATGAAAGTGTTATTCAATTTCTTTAGGAGGTTACTAATGCAAATGAAGTCCCCAATAGCTTTAGTTAGATCATACTTCACAGTTTTCTAGAAAACCTAGAAAAAAGAAAGGGGGAAGCCGTCAGGACCAAGGGCCTTAAAGGAAGCCATAGTAGAAATCACTTCTTTAACTTCTTCTTCAGACACACAACTTATCAACAACTCATTGTTAGCCTCATCCAAGACTCGAGGGATGAGATAGAGGAGTTTATCACTGATCTCAGTAGGTTTACTAGCCCTATCATTCGTGTAGGCATTAGCAAAGTGAAGGGAAATCCATTGACCAATTTCATTATTCCCCACCACTTCCTCATTTTTGTTATTGAGAATGGATCAGATAGTGTTCCTCCTATTATGCTTTGAGGTTGATCTTTGAAAGGAGGTGTTCCTGTCCCCCTCAGTTAACCATTGGATCTTGGATCTTTGCTTATAGTAAATTTCTTCTAGGTTCATGATTTATTTCCATTTGTGTCTCCATCCCTCCTCCTCTTTATGTGTGTCTATAGAGGAAGTCCCCTCCGCAATGGTCCTCTCGAGGTGGTCCAAATTGGTTTTAGCCTCCTTTTTTCTCTTGAAGATATCCCCAAAGGAAGAAAGACTCCAGGCTTTGACCTCCTTTTTGATAATTTCCAACTTTTTAGAAATTCCTAACATAGTTGTATCTTGAACATTGGAGTTCCACCAGTTTTGTATGAATTGTTTGAAGTCTGGATGGGAGTGCCACATGATCTCATACCTAAAGGGTGAGGGACCAGAGGTCAGCTTGTCAAACCAAGAGAGGAGGATCAGGGAGTGGTCAAAGATAGTGCGCGAGAGAGACAAGAGCAAGGAATTGATTCCAATGTTCCACTTAGTAGAGATTAGAAACCTGTCTAGCCTGACCTGAATCAGATTGGAGCCTTTTCTATTGTTAGACCAGGTGAAAGGGTTCCCTTGAAGGTCAATATCAAGTAACTCATTGTTTCTGATGAAGTCAACAAAGTCAAGCATGCTCTCACTATAGTTAGTTAGACCTCCTATCTTCTTAGAAGGATAAAGGGGGGTGTTGAAATCCCCAGCTAACATAAACAATTCATCTTTATTGTTAGTCAGGAAGGTAGTGATTTCCTCCTAGATCAGAACTCGGCCGTGTCTAGTATTAGGAGCATAAATGTTAAATAAGAACCAAGAGAAGTTATTCATAGTGAACCTGGTGGAAAGAAAGTTGTGAGAAGAGCCAACCGCAAGCCCATCCAGCTTTCTCTTATTCCAAAGAGTAGCAATTCCTCCTGAAGCACCTTCCACCTCTCCATAGTGAAAGGCAGCACCTAGTCATAAATTGTCAACAAGTGTAGCAAAATTTTGGTAAGTCATTTTCAACTCCTGGATTAGGATAATATCAACTCTATTGGTGAGTATGCATTGCTTAAGAGCATACTGCTTTTGGGGGTTGTTTAAACCCCTTAAGTTCCATGAGAGGGACTTCATTTATTTCCCTTCTAAGTTGTCCCTAGGATTAATTGCCTTCCACTAGCAATTTCCCTGGCCATTGCCTTAGTTCAGAGGGTCCTCTAAGAGGGTCTGCCTGGTTTAGGGTCATTTCCCACATCCTCCTTCTTATTTCCTCTAGTTTTTCTTTTTGGTTCCTGCCATTTCCCCTTCTCCTTATTCACTGGCGATGACAAGGCAAAGCGACTACCAGTAGAAAGAGTAGTGATATCCCTAGTAGATCTAGTAGCAGACGAAGAGGAGGACGGGTCTAGACCAAACCCTATGGTAAGCGAGGCCCCAATGCTAGTGCTCCAGATATTCCTCCCACAACTTCCCGCTGAGTTGGGTATCAGCTGCACGATTGTTGGTGGAGTGGATACATTGTGCCCTTTCTTCTCCTTGATACTTGCCTCCACTTTGAGACCTTCTTGTTCTATCTTCGCTTGGGGGATCTCTCCTTCTTCTAGCTCCAGGCCCAAGCATCTCCTCGAGCAAGTAGGATCCTTCTTGGAGTTAGGGGTAACTATCATGTTAAGAATACCAACCAAGAAGCGGTATCCATCCTCAATGGTATCTTGAGGACCCACCTTTTCCACCAGGTCCTCAGTCTGATCCACAGTGTTGTCAGAAGATGGGGGGTTAGGGGGGTTACTATTCTCAGCTGTCTCCCCAACAATAATACTTGGGGATGACAACTTCTCCTTTAGCTTTTCCTCTGGAGGTTGTGGGGCTAGACAGTCCGCAATAACATGACCATGTTTACCACATCTTTGACAATACATGAAGGCGTTCTCATAGACAATAGCTTGTGTCCATTTACCCTATTTGGATTTAAGGGCAATGAAATTAGGGAGGGGGTTGTTAACTATTAGATTCAATGACAGTCCCAAAGACCCTAAGAGAAGGGGGTGAATCAATGTCTAACCAGTTAGCAAAATATTTAAATTTATTTATAACTTTGCATCCCAAAACAGTGTACTGGTAAATAAGAATTATTGCAATAAACAGAAATAATAGAGACAACATAGAAACACACCATAACACAAGATATTTAACGAGGAAACCCAGTGTGGGAAAAACCTTGGTGGGATTTCTGACCCACAATATTTACTCACTGGACAATGAATAAATACTACTTACAATGAGGGGCTTGCACATGCACGGAGGCCAATAGCCTAGAGTTCGATTCTCAATAAAGAGGCACACTGACTACAAAATGGATTATCAAATCCAATACAATGTACTGCTCAAAACAACATCTCTCATGCCAGGTTCAGTACCGGTTTAAGCTCAGTCTATAACCAAAACCTTCGCTGTCAACTATATCACTTTATACAATAAAATGTCTCACTCTCTATACCTCTTATACGACTTCCATCTCTTATCAAAATGATCTACAAGATCTCATACATATATGAGTCTTTTACAATATACAATGTTGGCTTTCAAAAGATAATTACATTACAAAACAATTCATATAAACAAAACTTTATCCCATGTCAGGTGGAGTGTCGGTATGCTTTGTTGCCAATGTAATCTGAATGTCGATGAAGTGTCTATCGGTGTCGGTGTCTACTAGTTTATGAAGTTTGTGATATTGGTCATGTAGAAACCAATTGCCAGTGATTTGCCAGTTAGTTGCCATCAATGACAACATCAACTATTCTCATAAGAGTGTAGACTGCCAACAATCTCCCCCTTTGGCATTGATGGCAACACTCACGAGAAAAATCAAAACTATTATCCCAAAACTGAGATCCAAAAAGATGTGCTCCCCCTGAGCAAGATGTCTCCTTTGTACATGCTTTTTTCTCTCCACTACCCCCCCTTTGACATCAATGACAAAGGATGTCATAAATAATCAAAAGAGTACAAAAATGCTACCTCAAGGTTTGTAACTGATTGGTTACAATATGAAAGATGTCCACCAAAATCATATTCAAACTCTGCATAAACTTGTTGCTATCAGTAAGAGTTGCCTCAGTCTGCTGGATCACACTGGTGAGATAGTGTATTTGCTGCTCCGGTAATCATTCTCCTTGAACTATTGCCTTAGATAATTCAGCTCTCTGAGTAATCAAATTATCCAGCCTCAGACCAAGTTTATCCTTTAGTTCTCAGGCATTAGACCTTATTCTTGCCTTCTCTTTCTCAAGTTTTTCCAATTTCTCCACAAAAACTGCCATTTCCTGATCAAAAACTGATATAAGTTCGGATGAACCTATAATGTTATCCGCAATATCATCAATTTCCTTTTTTGTCTTTTTTATCTCCTCATCAATGTCCTTAGTCAAACAGTGAGGTTTACATGCTTCCCTATATAACTCCTTATACTCCAAAATTGTAGAATTGAGTACCAGTAAAAGTGTATCCACATGATCGGTAGAATTCTTTATGGTGTTTTCAAAGAATGTGTTTTTCTCTTTTTCAACTCTCTCCTTTATGGTATCCTCATTCATCTTATCTATGGTTACAACATTATCAGCAATGAATTTGGACAATGTGTCCAATTTCCCTAAAGAATCCTTAATGTGATCTATCTTCTAATTAGGTGCAATCATCTTTAGAATAGGTAATGTGTTATCAATTCCCTTCAAAGATAAGGCATTGAAGCAGTTAATCCTTTTAATTGAATCCAAAAGTACCTCTGTGATATTGGTTGGTTTGAATTTGCCTGTAAATGTGTTTGGTTTTGTTGTAGGTTTCTTCTCAATAGATGTCTGACATATCACCTTCAGTATTTCCTCTTTACTTCCATTAGATGTATCCATTTTGCTTTTATTTTCCTCTAGTGGATCTGTCTATGTCTATGCCTCTACCTTTAATGGTTTCTCAATTTTATTAGGCTTCTCTGCAACTATCGGTGTTACAAACTCAACATGAGCCTCTACCTCAGATGGTTTCTCTATCACTTCTAGTTCTCAGATTTAGGTGCCCTTGTGCTAGTTGTCTTGTCCTCTGTATGTTTTTCAATCACCGATTGCTCTGTTTGAGCTGGTATCTCAGTTTCCTAAGAGTCAACTGTTTGTGCTGGTTTCTATTAAATCTTGTTGTCCTCAACACTATCAAGCTTAACCTCTGTAGTATCTTTGTCCACAATAATTTTTACCTTCTGAGTATCTACATTCATTGTAAAAAGTATCTCCGACTCAGGGTTAGTATTATCATGTGTTATACCTTCATTAGCTATATCTGGTGGATTAGCTGTATGAACCAGTGATGAAGGTGCTAAAGGAGGGGTGTCTTGGGTTGGTGGAGGGATGTTATCTGTTATCTTTATAGAGGGTACACCACCTACTTTACCTTTACCCTTGTCCTTTTGATATACCTTGAATGTTTTCTCCATTTTAGGCCTGCTTCTTTCTTCTTGCTTTTCCTTCTCTACAAAGAATATATCCCATTTATCTGTAGTTTCATCTGCAATTTCTTTTATCCTTCTGGCCATCAAGCTCACTTGCCGGTGTCCACTAACAAATACTGACTGGTTAGCTTCAGAAATAAGCTCATCTATCTCTTCTTTGGAGTCTACCAGATGTATAGCTAAGAGTGCTTCAACATTCAACTTCTTATCCAATTCCATTATAGATAGCCTTTTAGCTTCTAATCTCATGTATAAGTCATTTGGTAACTCATCAATCACTTCTATCAACACTTTCTTGTAAATATCTAAATGTAAAACAATGCTTTCTTCAACTGTGTTTTTGTTAGAATCATTTGAAGTATTATACCATTTACTTACATTAGATAAATTACCTTCCTCTGTAATCTCATTTAGTAGATCATCCAGTGTGGGGGTAACCGGTGTCTGTTTCTTATTAGGTGTAATCTTCTTCTTCGGTTCCCTAACTGCCTGTTGTTTCTTCCTTAGTGTTCTGGTTTTCTTAGGTGAAGGAGAGGGTACCAGTGAGTGTTTTCTCTTCCTTTCTACTCTTTTAAACTCAACAACCTTACCACTGTCAGTATCGAAGGATGTTACAACTAGTGAAACATGTTCTTATTACTACTTATCAGATTGCCATTAGTTTATATTCAAAGTCATACTATATATTCTAGTCGGTTAGTATTACCAAATCATGCAGTCGGTACACACAGAGAAGTCGGTATGAACAGTCTAGTCGGTTACAGAAGAAAGCAGTCACAGAACGCAGTATTCACTGAGTTGTTTACCGAGTATTGTTTCATGGCAACCGAGCAGTAAAGTTAACTCACCGAGTTGATATTCACCGAGTGAAACGTTTTACCAGATACATTGAACCTGGACATGCACATGAAAACGTGTTACAAGATCAAGGCACATCTAACCGTTATTACATTGGAAATTGTACTAGAAGATTATGTATGATTGCAAGGTCAATCTAACCAATGAAATATTTTGTTTAGTTATTCATTCGAGGAATCTTTTTGTAAAGATCGAAGCAATGAATTAGATCACCGCTGTAAGAGATCTATTTATACAGCATGGGAAGAGAGAAATATATATGTGTGTGTATGTATGAAGGAAGACTGTTACAGAGACATAGAGAGGTCACCGAGAAGGTTATCAGTGAATAATCGATGAACAGAGTAAACATAAGGGTTTACCGAGTTACAATATGGGTTACCGAGGTATGCTACAAGCTAGGTAATCTTATTCTAAGCACATAGAATCTGCTATAACATTTCAGATGTAAAGTTGCGGATATTTGTAAAGTCTTATTGTAATATTTTGAAGTTGAAAGAGATACCTTTAATAGGGTAAAAGACTCTAACCAAGTCTATAAATTGTAAATCCTCTAACCAGGTGCAACATTTATATAGTGTTGTGAAATCCTTTAGTAAGGTAGATCTAATAGATCTTGTTACTCCTAACAGGGTAAGCTATCAGAAATAGCCAAATGTAGCTCTAACCGAGCAATCTTTATTTTTGCGGTAGTGAAGTTGTGGGTGCCATCCCCACCACAGTTTTTCTCTCTAACTAAGAGTTTCTGCGTGACCAAAATATATGTGTTATGGAGTGAATCATGTATGATTGTTATCTGTTTGTTTTAACTGAATTTTATGTTACTGCACTATTTTGTTTATGCATAACAGTAAGGTTATTATTGAAGAAAAGTTTTGGAGTACTGAATCACCCCTCCCCTCTCAGTACATTAGCTTTCCATATTGGGCCTAACAGTGCTTCAGGTTGTAGTCCTTCAAACTCACTGGCTGATATACCACTGATATTCATGACACTTTCTTTGATCTCTTTGACCTTCTTGGAGGCATCTCTAATAAATTTTTCTCTTCTCTTTGTCCTTTTCTGCATACATACATTGCTCTCTATAGTTTCTGCACTTCCAAAGAATTTCTCAAATGGTTCCCTTGGTGCATCAAGTAGAGCTTGAGCATATGTTTCCAAAATAGATAGGTCTACCTCATAACCCATCTCAGTAACCCAAATAGTTCTAGGGCTTACTGCTTCCATCCAAGTTTCATCTCTCTTAATAACAAAACAAATTTCCTTGTCATATTTGTCAATTATGCTATGTGGTAGTCTCTCTCTTGCTCTCATCTTAGATTGAAATGTTTTGAAGTAGTCTGAGATGTTCTTAACACTGTTAGTGCCCATACCGGTGAAAGCATCTTCTATATGTTTTCCTACCGGGATGTCATAACCAGAATCCTTGTAACCTATGTCGAGTATCTCCTTGGTAAAGTACAACATTAGGCATACTAGGAGATTACCAAAATGGAAAGTACCTTTCTTGTCTCCCTTAATCTTCTTTAGGTTGTCAATTAATTCATCCTTAAGCCATTCACACACATCAATCTTAGCATTATTGTTCACCATCTCATATGTACTATGAAAACAAAGGCTAGAAACATAATTTAGTCTATTTCCATATGTTGCTTTGTATCCTAGTACCATACTCACATATCTCACATTTATATCCTTGACATCATTTACTCTAAGTGACCTATTATCATATGTGGCTCTGGTTAAATCCATAACTCCTTTGTTAGGTATCTTCTTGGTTTTATCAGGCCTACTACCGGTTGAAGGTAAACTAGTAACTACCTTAATTGCATCCTTGGTTATCTTGTAAATGGACTCTAACCACATGAGTTCTCCTTGGACTCTTCTCAATACAAGTCTGACAACTTCCTTTGGAAATTCGGGAATGTTCAGAATCTCTATAAAACCTAAATTTTCCACAATCTTATGTTCAAGTTTAATCACTCCATTTTCATCGATAATAACCTCATTGAATATCTTCTTCAAATCCTCAATCCCTAGGTTTTCTATGTTGTAATGTATGTAGATTCTAGGGTCTTCTGCAAATGCTACACCTTTCGGTATTTTCAAAAAAGTTCCTACAGAATCATCTTGTTTTACAATCTCGGGGATAATCTTGAATACGGGTCTAGGGTGTTTGACATTTTCCACAATGGTAGGGTTCGAAATAAACTCAGGAACAAAAGATGAGGAAGCCATTTCAAAGATAAATGCCACTTAACCAAAATTTTGAATGCCTGAAAATCACTTCGTAGCTTTTTCCTTAGAATGCCCTTTCTCAGTTTCGCGCTCTCTAATTGTTTGAATGCTTGGTGAGTTCAAAATAAGGGTTTCCCGGTGCTTTATAGCAAAAAAGGTTCTTAAAATTGTATTAAATGCTCACCGGTTAAGTGAAAACTTAACACATCCACTAATAAAGAAGAATTGTATCTTCTCACCATCAACTGAGGGTAAAATGCATGATCTTCAACTTGCTGCAATACCCCCTAAGGATTATTCCTCAGTTAGATGAAGAATCTCCTATTGGTGGAGGATTACTCTGTTCTACCAATGTAGAGATAGTTTCATCAATTCTCTGATCACTCTTCTTGATCCATTGTTTTGAAAATTCTTGCTTTACTTCATCTACCTTTTCTTTGCCCTTCAAACTTGATCCTTTGCTGTTCGTCAGTGAATTCTTGTTTCTACATAATTTTGAAATATGTCCAATCTTGTTGCATGCATAACAGGTTACATTATTCCTCTGAATATCCTTTCCATATCCTTGACTGGTTTGTGATCTGCATTGATTAGATAAATGCCCAAATCTTCCACAAACATAGCATTTCACATTCATTCTACAATTTTCTGAATTATGACCAACTTTGTTGCATTTGGAACATTGACTGATGGGAGAGTTTATATTCTGATTATTTCTAAATCTACACTGATTTGCTCTGTGATCATATCTGTTTCAATTGAAATATTTCCCATTAAATATATAAGCATTAGGTTGTCTTACCGGTTTGTTCTGATCTTGATTGTTTGCAGTACCGAAACTTTCTCCATGTTCAAATCTAAGTCCATTTGTATCTCCATCAGGTTTTTGTATTTTAAGCATGTCATCAAGTTCTTCTAAAATTTTCTTGAATTTGTCTTCATGTTTATTTGCAGTAGCCAACTCATTTTCTAGAATTCCAACTTGTCTTACAAGCTCAACTTTATCATGTTGCATGTGAATCAGATTTGTCTTTAGCATATCATTTTCATGACCAAGTCTCAGATTTTCATTTCCAGCATCATTAAGTCTCCTAGTCAGGTCTTCTTCATTCTTCTTCCTATCTTAAATATCCTTACATAACCTCATAGTCATATCTTGTATTTCATTCTTCATATTGGTGTTTTCTTGTCTTAACTTATTTGCAATGTCTCTAAGAGTTTCCTTTTCATCATCATCATTCTGCATGTTCTCATGAAGTTCCTTTCTTTTCTTTCATGCTATAACTAGATTTTATTGAAGTCCTTTAATGAATTCCTTAGAAGTCCTCTGATCATCTTCAAGTTTGATATTCTTCAATTTTTTGCATCAAAATATTCAAGAGCTTCTTCCAACTATTTTCTTAAGTTCTCCATCTGTACCGATGTCAGAATCTTCCTCAAGCTGTTAGGCTTTTGTAAATAGAGGACCAAGCTCTGATTCCAATTGTTAGATTCAATGATAGTCACAAAGACATTGAGAGGGGGGGTGAATCAGTGTCTAATCAGTTAGCAGAATATTTAAACTTATTTATAACTTTGCATCCCAAAATAGTGTACTGGTAAATAAGAATTATTGCAATAAA
The DNA here is from genome assembly GCF_030272615.1 of Cryptomeria japonica. NCBI lineage: Eukaryota > Viridiplantae > Streptophyta > Pinopsida > Cupressales > Cupressaceae > Cryptomeria > Cryptomeria japonica. Next base: position 636,230,187 of record NC_081414.1, read on the forward strand.
TAGAAATAATAGAGACAACATAGAAACACACCATAACACAAGATATTTAACGAGGAAACCCGGTGTGGGAAAAACCTCGGTGGGATTTTTGACCCACAATATTTACTCACTAGACAATGAGTAAATGCTACTTACAATGAGGGGCCTGCACATGCAGGGAGGCCAACAACCTAGACCTCACTACTCAATAAAGAGTCACACTGACTACAAAATGGATTATCAAATCCAATACAATGTACTACTCAAAACAACATCTCTCATGCCAGGTTCAATACTGGTTTAAGCTCAGTCTATAACCAAAACCTTCACTATCAGCTATATCACCTTATACAATAAAATGTCTCACTCTCTATACCTCTCATACGACTTCCATCTCTTATCAAAATGACCTATAAGATCTCATACATATATGAGTCTTGTACAATATACCATTTCGGCTTACAAAAGATAATTACGTTACAAAACAATTCATATAAACAAAACTTTATCCCATGTCAGCTGGAGTGTCAGTATGCTTTGTTGCCGATGTAATCTGAATGCTGGTGAAGTGCTTGCCAGTGCCGATGTCTGCCGATGTATGAGGTTTGTGATGCCGGGCATGTAGAAAGCAATTGCCGGTGAGTTTCCAGTTGGTTGCCATCAATGACAACATCAACTATTCTCATAAGAGTGTAGAATGCCAACATTAACAACCACATTCACACAAAGGTGAGTAGAAACAAGTCTGGATTTCTGCATCATCACATTGTCGACAACAACAAACTGACCAAACAAGTTACCAATCCATATAAAAATGGTATCGTCCCAAAATCCAGGGGGAGGCCCAGGAGTCAGATCCAAACCGACACGAGTCTAAGGAGGTCTGCACTTGGGTCAAATATTGGCTTCCACTTGGAGAGAGTAAGGCAATGTTTACCATAAGACCATGAACCAGACATAATATAGACGAAGTCTTCTTCTACAGTAAATCTAAAAAGGAAGAGTCCACCAAGCATACCAGAGACCGAGACACTACCTTTGATTTTCCATCTGGAACCAGCCCATCTTTTGACCATATCTATAATGGGTCTGAAGGCTAAGAATCTTCCTACTAGGGAAAGGTGAAGGGAGGAAGCAATATTATCCATGATACTGTCTGGGAGGCAAATCTCAAGGCCCTCCTCACTATTAGTAACTTTTGGCAGCAACGTCAAAATCTCTAACTTGGAGTTACCAACAAGGGTGCCTTTCCAGGAGCTCTTTTGAGCTTTCGTAGGAAAAGGTTCCACAGCCTGAGTCTTGGGATCCTTTTTGGGGAAATCCAAGTTGGGGGCCACCAGTGGAAGCTTCGCAAGCCAGGGGGTCACATACAACACCGCATTGCAAGCATCAATCGAGGGAGCCCACCTAGCTCCTTGGGTGCACAACACAAGAGCTAGATCTAGACAAATCTACAGGTCAACTAGGGGGGGTCAGTATCCGAGGAGGCTTGGACCTCCCCTTCAGAAACGACAGGCATTGCAGGAAATTCAAAAAAATCGCAGAGCGGGAAAAGACGAATTGAATCTCTTAGAATCTCTTTGATATAAGTTGTTGATAATCATTAAGAAGTGTAGTTTCATGAAGGAAGAGCTAGTCTATTTGGGATTTGTGATATATGTGGATGGATTGAAGATGGATCTTGAAAATGAAGAGAAATTGTTGAATGGCCTACACTGGAAAGCATTGAGGAGGTAAGATCATTTCATCGATTGGCTAGTTTCTACCAGAAATTCATTAAAAAATTTAGTTCAATTTGTAGCCCTGTGACAGAAACAATGAGGGGAGATAGAAAGGATTTTAGGCGGACATCTAGAGAAATATAAGAGTTTTGAGTTATTGAAGCAGAAGGTGACAGAGTAGCATGTGTTGGTTTTACCGGATTTTAGCAAAGTATTTTAGGTGGACTATGATGCAAGTGGGAATGGAGTTGGAGTAGTATTAAGTCAGGAAGGAAGACCGATATCTTATTTTAGTGAGAAATGGAATGATGATAGAAGAAGATATTCAGTGTATGATTAGGAGTTTTATGTCATAATCCAAGCATTGAATAAATGGAGACATTATTTGTTGCCTGAGGAGTTTGTGTTTTATACCAATAATCAAGCTTTGCAGTACTTGAACTGTCAAGGTAAACTAAATCAAGGACACATGAGATGAGTGGAGTTCTTGTAGAGTTATAATTTTGTTTTAAAGCATAGAAGAGAAAAGTTAAATAAAGTTGTTGATGCCTTGAGTAGAAGGAGGAACTTGCTACTAGAGATTAGAGTGGAGGTACTAGGCTTTGATGAATTGAAGAATTTGTATCAGGATGACCCATATTTTGCATAACTTTGGAAAGCTTGTAAAGAACTGGTTATGGTGGATAGGTGCAAGTGGTTAGATTATTTCATTCAAGATGTGATGATGTTCAGAGGAACTCAGTTGTGTATACCTAGGAGCTCTATGAGGGAGAATTTGATAAAAGAGAAGCATAGTAGAGGATTACCCATACACTTTGGTGTTGATAAGACAATAGCCTTGGTTAGTGAGAATTTCTTTTGGCCTCAGATTCATAACGATGTCAAGAAATTTTTGTAGAGCTATAGAATTTGTCAACTTGGAAAAGGTAGCAGTCAGAATATTAGATTGTATAATCTTTTGACAATTTTGGAGAGACCTTGAAAAGACGTAAGCATGGATTTTATACTTGGATTACCTAGGACTCAAAAACAAAATGATTCTATATTTGTGGTGGTGGATAGATTCTCTAAGATGACTCATTGCATACCTTGTAAGAAGACAACAAATGTAGTGCATATAGTTGACCTATTTTTCAAGGAGGTGGTGAGACTACATGGATTACCTAAGAGCATAGTATCTGATAGAAGTTCACTAAGTTTGTTGGATATTTTTGGGGGACACTTTGGAAGAAGATGAAGACAGATATGAAATTTAGTTCTACTTTTCACCAACACACTAATGGACAGATAGAGGTAGTAAACAGGAGTTTGGGAAACCTGTTGAGATGTTTAGTTGGAGAGAAAACCAAAGGTTGGGACTTGATCCTAGCACAAGAAGAGTTCCCCTACAACAATTTAGTGAATAGGAAGACCAGAAGAACACCGTTTGAGATTGTTACCCAAATACACCCTAAGGGCATATCAGAGTTGAGGGACATCACTACTGAGGATAAAAGGAGTGCAGAAGTTGAAGAATTCACAGAACATATGAAGATAGTATATACTCAGGTTAAGAAGCATTTGGAGGACATGAACGCCAAGTATAAGGAGAAAAAAAATGAAAAGAGGAGACACAGGGAATTTCAAGTTGGAGATGAAGTGATGGTGTATCTAAGAAAAGAAAGATTTCTTGTTGGAACCTACAATAAGTTGAAGATGAAGAAGCTTGGACCTTGTACAATCTTGAAGAAATTTAGTTCTAGAAATCCATATGAGGTGGAGTTACTAGATATGTTAGGTATTTCACCTATATTCAACATTGCAAACCTTCATCAATATCATGAGGTAGAATTCAGTGAAGATAGTGCAACAGACCTAGAGAAGAAGATGCCCCCAAAGGTACCAAATCAAATTGAAGACATTTTGGATAGTAGAATTGGCTGTAGCACGCAAGGAAAACAACACAGAGAGTATCTTGTGAAGTGTAAGGACAAACTATTTGAAGACTCATCATGGATTTCTCAGGCAGAGGTTGGCCATCTTGGTTCTCCTCTGACCCCTACAAAGTGAGGGACTCACCTTTTTGTATCAACCTCAGATTGTTGATGTAGAAGGATCCTCGGTTCTTGGCAATCTTTCATCAACCAAAAATATTTTCTTTTGTTTTGCTTTCTATTTATAGTTTCAACATTTATTTTTGTGTTTCTTTGCATTTTCACACTGGACCTTGCGGAGCTATATTTTTCTTGTGGATATGTTCATCTACCTTATCCTAAGTTCGCAGGATGTTTAGATCTTTTTTCGAGAAGTTATCGCTTATGAAATCTGGGATTGTTTTCTAGTTCAGAGCATAAGAACTGCCTAGACCTATTTGCTAATGGATAATCTTGCAAATCTTTCTTGTAGCTTGTGGATCCTACTTTCATTTCTTACAACATGCCTTGGCGCGTGGTCAAGCTTCCCTTGGGTCTGCACATCATTTTATGTTGTTTCCGAAGGGATTCCTTTGGCAGAGGCCAACCTAGTTGTTTTACATATTACACCTTCTTCATTAGCATTTGTTCCATCTTGGGCAATTGCAGATCTTCCTTGACCTATGAAAGTCATATAAATCAATGTAATCAAGAAGATAGACCTAAGTTTTTAGGCAAGAAAATAGAGATAAGAGTTCCAAAGTTGGTTCGCATTTTTTCTTGAGCCCAAATATTGTATTTGAACATGTTTGTAATCAAGCCTGTGTGCCAAATATTGTAAGCCCGCATGTTGCCAGCTAGTTGTAATTGAATTCATGATATAATATAATTAATATTCTCTATTGCCTCCATCGCGTTGAGTTGTTTGTGTTGTGTTTCCATTTGCTACACGGTCCAAACTGTTCTCTTTGAGGACTTACTCCTGCAGTGACTGCACCATTTTATAACGTCACAAAAAAATATAAAATCTTGATAAAAAATACTAAGCGACTCTTTGTCAAACTCAACCATATTTGTACCAACACATTTTAAATCTAAATAAAAATTCACAAATATTTAGGTAAATTTAATAGATAGAATTTGCAAATTAGATAATACGTATACCACTCATAAAATTAGAACTAATTCAAATTGAGTAAAATTATAACAATCATACAATATATATATTTTAATTATTTTAAAATTATTAAAATTTATTATTTTATTCAGAATGTGTTCAAATCTAAATACTAAAGTTTGAAAAACAATAATTTTACAAATATATTTCTCAAAAAGTAGGAAATACTTTAGTTCACCACTTCCCCACATTATAACTACCCTACAAGGATATGAAGGAAAAATGAAAGAAAAATGAAAACAAAAACTCTCAAATGCCCTTTGAATTTATAAAAGAAAGTAGGTTCTTAAGAGAGATGAGGGAAAAATGACTCCTTAATCATTTATTTTCACACGTCAAAATCCTACAAACAATAAAGGGAAATGGTACCAAAGCCCTTATAAGGTTGGAAAAGTACAACCCATGCGGATGTAACGCAATTTCTCTATATTGATTAATTCTTCACTTACAGTAAAAATTTAAAAGTTTTAGAGCGAAAGCAAATAATTTAGGAAATGGGGTTTGAAGAGTTAAATATTATCCATAATAAAATTCTCTCTCGCTTGCATCATGTTAGAATTGAATAGTAGAGTAGACATTGATGATGATATAATAAGAGGATCTTTATTAGTTCAAAAGCTCTTTTTAAGATGGATATCGAATAAAGTGACAAAATTCTACAATTCCATTGATAGAACACAAATACCTCTAGGAATTGCATTTTCTTATAATAGAAATGTATATCAAATTATTTTATTTTTTTCTTAAAATTGTAAGCAAATATAGTAATATGGAAAAGTCTTAACATCATGTCCATTGCACTCCCTCATTTAAAGTGGAACTAAATAGCATTTGTCGAACAACCCCACTACTTATGTGAAAATTACAGATTCTAAGAAACACATGAAAAATATAATGCCTTTAAAATATTCATTCATATGAGATAATGAAACATATCATAGACAATATTGAACACTTGATATCACTAAAAATGAGCTTATTTAAATGAATTGTAATTTTTTTCAAGTAAATTAAATCAATATTTTTAAAATTAAAGTCCATAAATATGTGAGTGGCTCATGTACTACATAACAAGGGAAACTTTGAAATAACATTTTGAAAATCATAAATACACAAACAACATATAATGTTTTCAAATGTTTTAGTCTCTCTTGCCCTAGTAGAAACATCTACAAAATGTGAAAGCATATATACGGTATAAGATTTGCTAACAAAATGCTAACCTATTTTACAAACTGGCTTCTTTGGTTGTTCCAAACAATATATTTAGTTCAATGAAGCTCAACATATTTTTGAAGGAGAATAATGTGAAAATTTTAATAAGGACCATTGGTATCATGTCAACAAGTTTTCATTTATCAATAACACATGGGATGACATGATCTAAGGACTAGGTGCCTTAGACAGATGTCAAGAAGGCATCATAAGGAACTAGGATAAATTATTTCCTTAAAAATTATATATTAGGAACATCTACCTATCACTTAATCTTATAAAATGAGAAAGAATACAACTCTATAAGGACCAGCTAAGCGGACTTGTGCTCAATTGGCTACCAGGTGTATATATATTATATATTTAAGGGTAAAACCTTGGCATATCAATCAATTTCAAGCTTTAAAAGGAAAAACACTTTGCATTAGAATTAATATATAGATCACTTGAATTTTTTCTCAATGTTTGATAATCATTCTCCATGCCTATAAACCTAATTGAAAAAAGAAACTTAACATAGAAGAACATATTGATATGATTTGATTATCTAATTCTTAAATATTATTAGTCCTCTCCAAAAAAAAAAGGAAATGAAATGTTATAAATTACATTCACTAACATGAAATCAACTAAGAGCTATAATTTTTTGATGCGGGAGCATCCCCGGTTCACAACAATCTTGCATCAACCAAAAACATTTTTCCTTGCTGTTTTGTTTTGTGTGTAGTTTCAATTTTCCTTTCTGCGTGTCCCAGTTTTGTTTCACCAGATTCTGTCGAGCTAGATTCTACTTGAAGACTTGATCATCTGTCTTGCTTTTAGACCACAACTCATTTAGATCATTTTCCAACAAGATATCGTCATCGGTTCCCATGACAGTTTCTTGTTATCGGTTGTTCCTTTGTTACCGGTTGCCTGAGACCTATTCTGTTGATCTACCGGAACCCATTTTGAAGCTTGCAGAGCCTTGAGCATTGATTTTGATGTTCCTTTGCGTGTGGCCGACCTTCTAAATTTTATCCTTTGGATTTTCTGGAGGAATCTCTTGGCGGAGGCTGACCTTGTCCATTTTGCACGTTAGGTATTGTCCTTCGGGTTCTGATCCCTTTTGGGCCGACTGGATCCTTTGGATATATATATATATATATATATATATATATATATATATATATATATATATATATATATATATATTTGTAATCATGCTTTAGAATGTAATAGAATTAGAATCAATCAGAGTATCGGATAGATGGACTGTGCCTAGAAGATAGATCTTTCGATTCAAGGTCCCGGTTGTGACCTATTCTACCAGCCCTTTGTGTTGGTATGTTGTAACCCGGTTGTTACCGGTTGGATGTAATCAGATTTCATGAAATAAAAGTATCTATTTCGTATTGCCTCCACCATATCTGTGTGTGTCTATTGTGTTTACTCTTGCTGACCGGTCCAGATTGATCTCCTTGATGTACCTCCTCATCGGTGACTGCTTCAAGTGGTATCAGAGCGAAGTTTCATTCTGGAGGTTGCGTGTCCTGAATTTTGTTGTAGGGTGGCTGATTGCAGATCCGACTTACAATTGCAGAGGACTAGGTTGAATCAATGGCGCAAAGAGGAACTAGGAATGATGGAGCGCATGGGAATGCAAACCCTGTTGTGATGGAGATGTTGCAAGGAATAGCAGCCTAGAGAAGAGGCCGACATATTGAAGATGTAAGTGAAGATGAAGGCGAAGAAGCCTCGGCAGAACAAGTGAACCTACCGGTGGTTGGTCCAAATGAAGAAAGGTTTTTGATGGTTTTGATAAGGGCGAGCACTAAACCTCACTTTAACCCACCGAAATATGATGGGAAGTTAGATTTAGATGAATTGATGGATTGGATATCAGAGATGGAGAAGTATTTTGATTTTAAAAACACTGCAAATTAGAGGAAAGTGAAATATGCCTGTACCCGGTTGGAAGGTCATGCATCTCTTTGGTGGGAGAATTTGCAAGTTGATAGACAAAGAAGAGGTAAAGAAAAGACTAGGACATGAGATCGAATGATTGCTAAGTTGAAATCAAAGTTTGTCCCGGTGAATTATCAAGTGGATTTGTTCCGGAAGTTGTAGAATCTGAGACAAAAGGAATCTAGTGTGAAGGAGCACACCGAAGCATTTTACTAGTTGAACATCTGATCCATACATGTTGATTATTAAGTTGAAAAAATTGCAAAATATTTGAATGGATTGCAGAAGTCTATACAAGATGAACTCAGTATGATCAATTTGGAGAGTGTTGAAGAGGCTTACCAATATGCACTAAAGGCTGAAAAGAAATTGAACAAAAGACATGAGAATAGATAGAGAGGTAGAGGTGGAAGGTTTACCGGAGGAATATTTCAAGGAGGAAGAGGTTATACCAAAGGAAGAGGAACTGGTACAGATCATAACAAGGACAAGGAAGTGAGAAAAGAAGGTAATTCATACTAGAAGGATGATATAAATTTCTACCGGAAGAGAGAACCAGATGGTTACCAAAATGAGAACTTTGGAAGATCAGACAAGAGGACATTTAGAGGAACTTGCTTTAAGTGTGGAGGAGAAGGAAACTGCACATTCAAATGTAAGAAGACAAAGGCTACCGGAAGAGGAGCAGTGGTGGAAGAGAACCCCATCGGATCAGACAATAAACTAGAAGATGGAGAACTGTTGATGATGAGGAGAGCTTTGTGTCATACCAAAGGAGATGAAGAACCCTTCCAGAGGAAGAATATGTTCAAGACCAGATATAAGGTATCTAGTAAGTGTTGTAAAGTTGTTATTGATAGTGGTAGTTCATATAATCTTGTTTCAGAAGAGATGGTGAATAAGTTGAAATTGGAGAGATTGAAACACCCTAAGCCTTATCAGATAACATGGATTCAGGATGGACATAAGTTAGTAAGTAAACATTGTTTGGTAAAATTAAAAATTGGGAATTATCATGGTTAATTTTTGTGTGATATTATGCCTATTGATATTTGTCATCTTTTGTTGGGAAGACCTTGGCATTTTGATAGACATGAAATACATGATGGGAGGAAGAATACATACACTATTGTGGCCAATGGGATGAAGCAAACCTTGTTACCTTTGGAGGAACCTTTGAAGATTGAAGTCTGTACAAATGCCAGAATTTGTCTAGTAGATGGAAGGAAATTCATGGATGGACTAAGACACGAGAATGCGTGTTTTTTCTTAATTCCTAAGAAGAAATAGAGATCGGAATCAGAAGAAATAGAGACATAAGAGATTTGTTGATAGAATATGAGGACATCATTTCAGATAATGTACCTGATGGATTACCACCTGCTAGAAGTATTAGTCATTGAATGGACTTGGTTCCTGGAGCTAGTTTGCCTAACAAAGATGCACACTAGTTGACACCAACAAAGAATGAAAAACTGAATAGACAAGTGCAGGAGCTATTGTAGAAAGGTTTGATCAGGGAGATTCTAAGACCTTGTGCAATACCAACAATATTAACACCTAAGAAAAATGGAGAATGAAGGATGTGTACCGATTCCAAAGAAATAAACAAAATCACACTAAAATATTGGTTTCCTTTGCATAGGATGGATGACATAATGGACTGTTTGAGTGGAGAAAAATACTTTACAAAGATAGATTTGAAGAGTGGATATCATCAGATCAGGATCAGAGAAGGTGATGAGTGGAAGACAACATTTAAGACAAATTAAGGACTATATGAATGGTTGGTGATGCTTTTGGATTGACTAATGCACCGAGTAATTTCATGAGGCTGATGAATGAGGTATTAAATTTTTCTTTTGGTAATTTTGTTATTGTGTATTTGGATGACATTTTGATTTTCAATCAAACAAGAGATGAGCATTTGTTTTAGTTAAGACAAGTTTTTACAAAGGTTGAAAGAAGAAAAGTTGTTGATCATCATCAAGAAGTGTACTTTCATGAAGGATGAGTTAGTCTATTTAGGATTTGTGATGCCTGAAGATGGTTTGAAGATGGACCCTAAGAAAGTGAAAGCCATTGAGTGGCCTATACCAGAAAGCATTGGAGAGGTAAGATCATTTCATGGATTGGCTAGTTTTTATCGGAAGTTTATCAAAAAATTTAGTTCAAATTGTAAACCTATGACTAAGACCATGATAGGAGATACGAAGGAATTCAAGTGGACCACCGGAGCAAACAAAAGTTTTGAATAGTTGAAGTAGAAAGTGACTGAGAAGCCTATGTTAGCTTTATTGGATTTCAATAAGACATTTTAAGTGGATTGTGATGCAAGTGGAACAACAATAGGAGCAATTTTGAGTCAAGAAGGGTGAGCAGTAGCCTATTTCAGTGAGAAATTGAATGATGCTCGGAAGAGATATTCAGTGTATGATTAGAAATTTTATGTCATAATTCAAGCCTTGAAGAAATGGAGACACTACTTGTTGCCTAAGAAGTTTGTGTTGTATACAGATCATCAAGCTTTGCAGTATTTGAATAGTCAGAGTAAGTTGAATCAGAGACATATGAGATGGGTAGAATTCTTACAGAGTTACACCTTTGCGTTGAAGCATAGAAGTAAAAAATCTAACAAAGTTTCTCATGCATTGAGTAGGAGAAGGAATTTGATAACAAAGATGAGAGTGACAGTATTAGGTTTTAAAGATTTGCAAACCTTGTATGATGAAGACCCAGATTTTGCAGAACCTTGGAAAGCGTGTAGAGAACCAGTTATGGTTAATAGGAACAAATGGATGGATTATTTCATTCAGGATGGGATGTTATTTAGGGGAGTTCAGTTGTGTATACCTAAGAGTTCCATGAGAGAGAACCTAATAAAATAGAAACATAGTGGAGGTTTAGTTGGACAATTTGGCATTGATAAAACAGTTGCATTGGTGATTGAGCAGTACTTTTGGCCTCAGATTCATAAGGATGTTAAGAGATATGTGCAGAGTTATAGAGTTTATCAAGTTGTAAAAGATAGTAGTCAAAATGTGGGATTGTATAAACCTTTGACAGTATCGGTAAGACCTTGGGAGGATATAAGCATGGATTTTGTACTTGGACTGCCTAAGACATCGAGAGGGAATGATTCTATATTTGTGGTAGTGGGTAGATTTTCAAAGATGGCTCATTTCATACCTTGTAGGAAGAGATTAGAAGCATTACATGTAGAAGACCTATTTTTGAAGGAAGTGGTGAGATTGCATGGATTACCTAAGAGCATAGTTTTAGACAGAGACACTAAGTTTGTTGGTTATTTTTGGAGACACTTTGGAAGAAGATGATGATAAATTTGAAGTTCAGTTCTACTTTTCATCCACAGACTGATGGATAGACAGAAGTTGTTAATCGGAGTTTGGGAAACTTGTTGAGATGTTTAGTGAGAGATAAAATCGAAAGTTGTAGAGTTTGCCTACAATAATTTAGTGAATAGAAGTACCATAAAAACACCTTTTGAGATTATTATCGGAGAGCATCCTAGAGGAATATAAGAATTGAGAGATATTTGTAGTGAAGATATGAAGACTTCAGAAGCAGAAAATTTTGCAGATCACATGGCAACATTGCACATTCAAGTTTAACAGCATTTGAAAGACATGAACAACAAATATAAGGAGAAGGCAGATGAGAAGAGGAGACATAAGGAATTTGAAGTTGGTGATGAAGTGATGGTATATTTGAGGAAAGAGAGATTCCCTGTGGAACTTATAATAAGTTGCAAATGAAGAAGTTTGGACCTTGTAAGATTTTGAGGAAGTTCAGTTCTAGAAATGTATATGAAGTGGAGCTATTGGATAATCTAAGTATTTCACCTATATTCCACATTGCAGATCTTCATGAGTACCATGAACCAGAATTTAAGGAGGAAAGTGTTGTAGACCTTGAGAAACAATTTCCCTGTAAGATACCGGATCAGATTGAAGAGATTTTGGATAGTAAGATTGTACGTAGTACCCAAAATAATCAATACATAGAATATCTTATGAAGTGGAAGAGCAGACCGGTTGAAGATTCATCTTGGATTTCTCAGGAAGAGGTAGACCACCTTGGTTTTCCTTTGACTCCAAAAAAGTGAGAGGCTCACTTTTTCATTAACCCCGGATGTCTGATGCAGGAGCATCCCCAGTTCACAAGAATCTTGCATCAACCAAAAACATTTTTCCTTTCTGTTATGTTTTGTTTGTAGTTTCAGTTTTCCTTTTTGTGTGTCCCGACTTTCGCTCACTGAATCCTTTGGAGCTAGATTCTACTTGAAGAACTGATCATCTTTCTTTCTTTCAGACCGCAACTCATTTGGATGACTTTCTGACAAGATATCGCCACTAGTTTTCATGACAATTTATTGTTACCAGTTGTTGTTGTTGGCAATTGACACTGACATTAGGAGGCATTCATAGACAAACATCGACAATATTGGAGTATCCAGGGTTACATTGACACTGGCACATACACCGACATCTAGCACTTCAGTGAAGTCGACATCAGTCTTGGACCCCCAGGAAGTTTTATTTGTAAAATCATTTTTTAATTATTAAGGAAGACATTGTATATCTTTTGTAATGCATTGTAAGCCAACATAAGGCATATTATTTGTGAAGGGTATATAGGTCAGTTTGTTAAAAGGTGATGTGATAGATTGTAATAAGAAAATAGGAAACTGTGTAATGTGAAGTATATATATGTAGGTCATTTGTATGCAAATTTTATATCATGCAATGATATGTAGATAGTTTGGAAATCATTCTTGGAGGAGAGGAGATACTGGCAGAAGTGTTCAGCATTTATGAACCGATATAGAGCATAACTATAACCAAAACTCTTTTTCGCATAGCAGATGCATTTTGTGAGTTTATTATTACTGTTTTATTTTAGCAGAAGCTTTTAGTCAATGAGACTCTTTTGTGATAAGAAGTGTGATCTAGGAAGTGTGCCTTCCTACATGTGCAGGCCCCTCATTTTATGTAACATCTTTCATATGGCCAGTGAACTGATACTGTGGGTAACAAATCCCACCTTGGCTTTTTCTCTTTGAGGTTCTCCATGTACAAATTATGTGTGTTATGGTGTTCATTTATGTGGATGGTTTATTTGCTTCAAGTTATATTTTTCTTTATTTACCGATTAATATGTGTATGTTATAAAAGGGTAAAATCATATCTTACCAGCAGGACATTAATCCCCCCCCCCTCTCGGTTTTCTTAGATCCCAACAATTCGTATCAGAGCCTAGTTCCTCGAAAGAAGTTTAACAGCTTGAGGAAGATCCTGAAACCAGAATCATTGAACATGGCTATGGAGAAGCAACTTGAGATGGCTCTTGAAGATTATGATGTTGAAAGGATGAAGAATTTAAAATTTCAAGATGAATTGAATTCTGCTAATGAATTCATTCTTTTCCTGCAAGAAAGGTTATCATTAGCTCAAGCTAAGAGAAATGAACTTTTACAAAATTAGGATGATGAAGAGAAAAATGCACTTAAGGAACAATGTCATAAACTGACTCAAGCAAACATACTCATGAAGAATGAAATGCAAGACCGGACTATGAGGTTATCAAAATATATTGAGGACAGAAAGAAGAAGGAAGAAAATCTTGCTATATCTTTGAAGAACAAATTTGATGAATGTGGCAGATTGACTCCTGAGAATAATCTGTTGAGAACTGATTTGGCACACTCTTGGAATAATGAACAAGAGCTTGAAAGACAAATAACTACTCTAAGAGATTATCTTACTACTGCAAGTGAGTATAAAGAAAAATTCAGGATTAGTGCTACACAGTTGAATGACTTATTGAAAAGACAAAGGTAGAATGATGATTCTAGAGGACTTGGATTTGTACAAGGTGAAAGCTTTGGTATTGCAAATGAAGATCAGACAACTGGTATGCAGAACTCATCAAACCATAGGAAATCGGTAAGGCAATCTAATGCTTATAAATTCAATGGTAGATGCTTTGTTTGTAATAAATTTGGGCATATGGATAAACAATGTAGAAATAGAGAAAATCAAAACTACAATTTTGTTCCCGGTCAATGTACAAATTGCAAGAAATATGGTCATAAATCAGAAGATTGCAGAATGAATGTTAAATGTCATGCATGTGGAAAGTTTGGTCATTTGGATAATCAAAGTAGGTAAAGGAATGACACCAGATATGCTAAAGAAATTCAAAAGAATAATGTTACATGTTATGCATGCAACAAAATAGGTCATATTACTAAGTATTGCAGAAGCAAGACTCAACCTGTTATAAATGATAAAGAAAATGAGAAAGGAAAGTAGAAGGTAGATGAAATACAACAAGATCACACCAAGAGATGGGTTAGAAAGTCTAAAGAACCAAGTGAAGATGGATGTACACCGGTAACTCCACCAGTAGAACAGTGCATTCCTGCACCGACAGGAAATTCCATCGGTAACTAAGGCATACACTTGAGGGGCTGGCAACTCTATTGTAAATATTGCATATTCCCCAGAGGAGATCTGAAAAAGATCTGGAAGATATATGGAGAGTTGTCTTAATCATTGATGAAGGTCTACCTGGCATAAGACTATAAAACCGACATCCGGTAGGGTACATCGTGAAGCATTTATGATAGTGAAGGATTAGGGTTTACTCACTGATAAAAGTGGAAAGTGAATTCATTTTCACTCACCCAGCATTCAAGCAATCCAAAGTGAAGCAAAGGTGAATCTCAGCCGATTAAGAGTGAGAAAAGGCATTCTGAAAGGATTTCCAGCAATCATCTGAGAAGCAATCAAATCTTCATATCGGCGATCATTTTTCAGGTATTTCTTTGAAATGGCATCTGGATCAGCTGCTCCCACTTTCATTGAAAATCCTACCATTGTTGAAGTGAAGGATAGGCTGAGAGCCATTTTCAAGGAAGTTCCCCGGATAGCTAAGAAAGAAGACTCTGTGGGTGCATTCTCTAGGGTTCTCGACGACGTGATGTATGTTGAAGATGTAAGGGCATATATTTGTTGCACCTTGGAGGATCTAGGTACAGAAGAGATAAAGGGCATGTATTAATCTGTGATATTGGGAAGCTTCGGAATAATTAAGCTAGAATATAAGATCATCGAGGATCTAGGGTTAACCAGTATCCTGTACATACCGAATTCAAAGATGTGGTGATTAGATATGTTCTAAGAAGGGTTCACAATGAGTTCATCTAGATGGATCAGCCCTACATGATCACAAAGGAAGCAATTCAAGCAGTCACTAACTTACCCAAAGTCAAACAAGAACCTGGCAAGAAAATTTCCACCACTGCGGTTGAAAAGCTCACCGACGCAACCCATGATGGAAGATCTATGAGGGTCAACACCATCAAAGACACTGATGTGAAATTTGTCAGCATGATAATTGGCTATAAGGTAATTCAATCTATTTGACTAAACTCTGTTGCCAGTTCCTGCATTCATGTTGCACACCAAATGCTAAGGAATAATGGAAAATATGACTTATGGGAATGGCTGAGAAGTAAACCAATGCCGAATCTTGGAAAGATTAAGAGTGTTAAGAAAGGAACTTTTAGGTTTAGAAATCTTATTGGTTATTTAATGCTTTACTTCATAAATGAGCTACCTGGTTTAGGGAAGAAGCATTGGGCTCATGACATACTAGTAGGTATGCAAATCAAGGAAGCAATCACAGGTCTTGGTATCAATAGGGATGAAAAGCTTTGGGGCTATTTTAAAACTAGTGATAACTTTAAGAAATCCCCCCTCAAAAAAAGATATAAAATCTCGCCGAATATTTATTTATTCTGGATAAAAATAATATTTTTTTATTGGCGAATCTTTCATTATTTAAAAGAAAAATATTAATTTTATTAGCGAATTTTTTTACATCAATTTTTTTTTCTAGAAAATCTTGCCAAATTTTAGAAAATAATACGAATATGCATTAGTTACTCTTGAGAGTAATTTCATTTAAATAATTAAAGTCTAATAGAAAATTAGAGGTCTAAGGTGGAAAACATTAATGAGTTTAAAGGGTAGACACTACTTTATTTAGTTACTACCATTAATTTAAATTAGTCTAATAGACCTCTTTGTATTTTGTTAGATAAAATGTACTTAAAATTTGTAATAATCATGGATCCAGAATTGTTTTTATACCATTAATTTCCATTGAGGTCAATGATTGAAAAGCAACTCAACCCCCATGAGCATTACAACTTGTAGGTACAATTTATCTCATAGAATGCAATGATGGTCATTAGATTATATTTTGAATCAATGGTGACAACTAAAGATTGTTGATAAAACCCTAAAGTAACTAATAATTATGATGTATTATTGGTGAATTAATTTACTTTTCACAATAAATTATAAAATTTTGGCGAATCTTTGAGTTCAAAAATTCAATAAAATAAATTCTTTGGCGATTTAAATAAGACTAAAATAAAATTTTGTAAAAATGTGGCGATTTAGATCACCTTAAAACTTGAATTATTAGCCAAATTTTGATTTCCAAATTTAAAAAAATAGCCAATTGGCAAATATTAGCCACTAAAAAATTCACTGTTCAAAACATTTCAGGAAAATATGAGATAGGGGGAAAGAAGATCAAAGCACATTGTGGATAAGTACTCCATTGATATCTGTTTTATGGTGAAGACTGATGAAACTCTTATGGAGGTAGTAGAACCTAGGACCGTATGGGTCACTGAGCTTGGATATGAAGTGGATGATAGCATTTTTGAACTTTATGCAGAAATACTGCTTGAAGCTCCATTGGATGGTAAGACAGAACACTTTGGTACTGCTAAAGGAAAGGCTCTTGAAGTGAATATTGGCTTCGATAGGAAAAAAAGAGAGAAGAAAATTGATAAGATGTCTGTATTTGTACAAAATGTAATCCATAAGATAGACACTTAACTAGGTTCTGGATCCAAACTGGCAAAGGAACCGGTAATGGTTAGTGCTCTTGAGGCAAAGAGGCCTGAAAATTTCATTTCCTATCACTTCTGACTCTGATCCAGAGGATAATGAGCTTCTAGCATTCAGAAGGTTACAAAGAAAGAGAGCTGACCAGCCTCTGGTAGAGGAGAAGAAGGTGGAGCCAAGGAGGAAGCTTGTGAGAAACGTAACGAAACCTATTGTACCGCCACCTTCGGCAAGGAAACCTATTCAGAAGAGGAAACTAGTCACGTCCACTCCAACAACCCACAACAAGAAGAAGAAGAGTGATGATGCTACTGAATCTGGTAAGGCTACAATGACCTGTGCTGAATTGATTGATGAAATAACCAATGATGGAATTTTGAAGAATGTGTCCATTTATTATGAAGATTTAGAGGATAATGAGCAGAATAAGATTGAAGAGGCAATTTTGTTACACATAGATATATATAAGAAAGCCTTAGTAGAAATTTTGAAGGAAATTCCTCTATCACTCTACAATAAATTAGATGCTAGAAGACTTGATGCAGTCAAGAGGGATAGAGAAATTAAGGAAGTAGAACTTTTGGGTATGTGTGGTTCAATAAACAATGAGGAAATGAAATGATGCATTGATGTTGCAAACAAAACAATTTTTAGTAGCCAACCCCAGTAGATAAGCCTAATGATGGGCATGGTAAATGAGGTAGTAAATGAGACCAGAGATGGTTGGACCAAATTCTTCCAAAAGAATCCTGATTTTCTCACCTCCCAAGAAGAATTTGTAAAAGCAACAACTTCCACCATCCCAGACAGTTCTAAAGGGAAAGGCATTTCGGGTAGTTCAACTCCAATTTTGAATAAACTGACAGTAACTATAAGTATACATACACCACCAACAGTAAAAGAGAATGTACAGTCAATACCGATAGAGGCAAATTTTGAACAAGGCAATGTACTGGGTACTGACAATATTGTGGATAATACTCCACCGATTGGTGCTAAGGAGGATAAGGCAAAGGGAACTGAGACTATACCGGTAGTTAATATTGATTCCTCAACAAAGGTTTTGGAAATTGATACTTCTCAAGTTGAGAAGAAATCAAACATTGAGATGAGTCCCACTGAGTTAATGATGATGGCTACTCAGAAACTAATAAAGGAGGGATTGACAGATAAAGGAATATTAGATCACTCAATCACACTTTCGCACAGACTAATTCCTGATTGTAAGATTGAAAATGAAGCAAGCCCTTCCTGAAAGCTTAAGGCATTAACTGAGCATATATCTAACAACTTTCAATCTTTGCAGCAAATTTCAGACCGACAGACACTTGAGATATTTACTATGGCTAAGAGAGCCACTTTTGATCAAATTATTGGAACAGAGAACAAGAAAATTGAAGGAAAATTGATTCTTATTGAGAATTGTTTGAAACAGTGTACAAATATCTGCAGGGTTTGTTGTAACATAGAAACTCTTACAAGAAATGTAGAGAGCAGATTAAAGGAGTTACATGATAAGGTTGCCAATATTGCAAATTCTTTTGATAGATTAACCTCACTAACAACATCTGTTAATGGACAAATTTTGTCTTTGGAGAACCAATTTTTTTCTTTTGAAAAGGAAAGAGACAAGATCATTTGGAGAGCAAGGAGTCTTAGAGAATTGGTGAGTCCAAGATTGGATCCACTTGGTATACATAAAAGGGAATGTATGGATATGATTGCTTAGCCCACACCGACAGAAGTCAAAAAGAAGGAAACATTTGCACACTTACTGAGTGGACTCATATCCATATCTGAAACCTTCAAGAGTGGTTGGGATACATATTTACAGTTGCTAGACAAGGATTACCTAGAATTTTTGAAACTGGTCAAGCTCCAATAAAGTAATATGTATTTATTCATTCTTTTTCTACACCAAATTCTTTCAGTTCTTTCACCAGTGTTTGGCATTGATGCCAAAGGGCAAGTGTATATAATGTGAAAAATATCAGACATAAAAATATGGGAAGGATATAAGAAACAAGTGTATTGCTTAGGGGGAGCATACTTCAAGTTGAATTGGCAAGGAATCCATTTTTCACATGAGTGTTGCCATTAATGCCAAAGGGGGAGATCGTTGGCAATTGATACTCATTGGATTCATATGTTGTCATTGATGGCAACATGGCAACATGGTATCTTGGAAACAAGATTCATAGGGAAGCATACACTAGCATACACCAGCATTAGGAGGCATTCACTGGCAGACACCGACATTGGAGTATCCAGTTTTACACCGACACCGACATCCAACACTTCAGTGAAGTTGACATTAGTATTGGACCCAAAGGAAGTTTTATTTGTAAAATCATTTTGTAATTATTAAGGCCGACATTGTATATCTTTTGTAATGTATTGTAAGCCGACATAAGGCATATTGTTTGTGAAGGGTATATAGGTCAGTTTGTTAAAAGGTGATGTCATAGATTGTAATAAGGATATAGGAGACTGTGTAATGCGAAGTATATGTATGTAGGTCATTTGTATGCGAATGTTATATCATGGAATGATCTGTAGATAGTTTGGAAAGCATTCTTGGAGGAGAGGAGATACCGGTAGAAGTGTTCAGGGTTTATGAATGGGTACAGAGCATAACTATAACCAAAACTCTTTTTGGCATAGCAGATGCATTTTGTGAGTTTATTATTACTGTTTTATTTCAGCAGAAGCTTGTAGTCAGTGAGAATCTTTTGTGATGAGCAGTGTGCTCTAGGTAGTGTGCCTTCCTGCATGTGCAAGCCCTTCATTTTATGTAATATCTTTCATATGGCCAGTGAACTGATATTGTGGGTCACAAATCCCACCATGGTTTTTCCTCTTTAAGGTTCTCCACGTACAAATTCTGTGTGTTATGGTGTCCATTTATATGGATGGTTTATTTGCTTCAAGTTATATGTTTCTTCATTTACCAGTTTATATGTATATGTTATTAAAGGGTAAAGTCACATCTTATTGACAAAACACTGATTCACCCCCCCTCTCAGTGTTCTTGGATCCCAATAGTTCCTTTCTTACCGGTTGCCTAAGACCTATTCTCGTGATCTACCAGAACCCATTCTGGAGCTTGTGGAGCCTTGAGCAGTGATTTCGATGTTCCTTGGCGTGTGGCCGACCTTCTACATTTCATCCTTTGGATTTTTCGGACGAATCTCTTGGTGGAGGCTGACCTTGTTCATTTTGCACATTAGGTCTTCTTCTTAGGTTCTGATCCCTTTTGGGCCAACTGGATCCTTTGGATCGATATATATATTTGTAATCATGCTTTAGAATGTAATAGAATTAGAATCAATCAGAGTATTAGATAGATAGACTATGCCTAGAAGATAGATCTTTCGATTCAAGGTCCCAGTTGTGACCTATTTTACCAAGCTTGTGTGCCGGTATGTTGTAACCCGGTTGCTACCGATTGGATGTAATCAAATTTCATGCAATTAAACTATTTGTTCTGCATTGCCTCCATCATATTTGTGTGTGTTCGTTGTGTTTACTCTTTCTGACTGGTCCGGATTGATCTCCTTGAGGTCCCTCCTCACCGATGATTGCTTCATTCTTACACCCATTTAATAAGAAAACCATTGTTTACTTTTAAAATTTGTCTCTAACATGAACTTACTCTAAGACAACATAGGTAAATCCAATCAGCCTTAAACCACACACACTAAGCAACATATTAAATCTAGAGAATATCAACCAAATCAATTATGAATATTTAACACTTTAAATTTAAAAATCAAAAAACCACCCACCCCAGCCCCAGCCCCAGCCCTTCCAAGGCTGTATTTCTAACACGTTAAAACAAATACATGGTCACGAAAGAAATATCAGTAACCAATAAGACAACTCGAATTGGAGATCCGTCTGCAACTGAAATCTTTTCATGACATAAGACCGTATGCAGATATTGCTCATGCACCACCTCATCCTCTTCTATTCATACAAAATTCCACACATTTCTCAATCACTTGTATTCCTAGTCAAATCTAAACTACACTCTTTAATACGCATCTATTTCTGCAAAGTTTTGTATTGTTTTTCAAGATCTAAACTACACTCTTTAATACCCGTCTATTTCTGCAAAGTTTTGTATTGTTTTTCAAGATGCCTTAGCAATGCATGCCGTAAACTATGACTTATTTTATTCAAGAAACGGAGCTTTTATGCAAGCATTAGTCACTCATCAGTACTGACCATTTCTGTGGAAAACTATACTTAGGTAGGCGTGAGAGGACTAAATGTACGTCTGAAGTAATGAATGCACTTCTCTCAAAGTCTTTATAGATACATATTCACATTTTTGTCTCTAAATTGATTAAACATCTTTAGAAAACCTGCACCAGAAATCTTTTCACTAAACTTGTAATAAAAATTATTGAAATTATCTGCACCAACTGTGACTTACTTGGCTATGCATGTCAGGACTCCACCTCGCTCGAGTTGATAATGTCTGCAAGATATTTTGATTAATTGTAATTTAAATATTAATTTTTATGTAGGGTTAAAAATAGTTGAACTTCGATCAATTTGGCAATGACTTTTCTCATGATCGATTCTATAAATTATTTTGCAAAATATTTGTGATATAAATGTCAAA
This sequence comes from Cryptomeria japonica, assembly GCF_030272615.1. Classification (NCBI taxonomy): domain Eukaryota; kingdom Viridiplantae; phylum Streptophyta; class Pinopsida; order Cupressales; family Cupressaceae; genus Cryptomeria; species Cryptomeria japonica. Next base: position 636,251,702 of record NC_081414.1, read on the forward strand.
CAAAAATATTTTATTTTTCATGTGACGTCATTTTTATTATTAATTTTAACAACCCATAAACTTTTGATTGTGATTGAATTTATAAGACACTAATTTTCTACTAAAATTATCAAGGTATTCTTATGTCCATATGTTCCTTGTCATTAATTAAAGCTAGCCACTATCCTTATTTTCAACTCTAAAATATTTAACTATTTAGTCTTACTAAATTGACATGTCATTAAGCCAACCTCCCATGTGTCATGTTGATCTTGCAAGCTTCATGTAGAGTCATTTGTCAATTCATCTTGTTTAAACAAGAAATATCTATGTATGTCTTATGAAGTCTTGTTTGTAGGTGTTATCAATCATTTTGAAATGTCAAGTTTCCTATCTAGTAAAAATAGTTAATTTGTTTAAAAAGAGACATTTTTTTTTCACTAATTCATCTTATATGAACTTGATTAAATTATCTCAATGATAGAAAAGTGAATTTCCAATTTAGTTCTATAGTACATCATGTTAGGGTAATTTTGACGAAAAAGTACTAAATCACCCCTTGTCAAGTTCAAACATATTTGTACCAACACTTAAATCCAAGTAAAATTTACAATATTCAAATTGAGTAATATTCATGTGATTCATAAGGTGTGAACTAATTTAAAGTACTTAAGATTTTGAAAAAAAATATACAACAAAACTTTTGTTTACTTTTAAAATTTGTTTTCAATAACTTGTCCTATCACAACTATTGCTGAATTGATCACCTTTCCCTACCCAATTCTCTTCCAAGGCTGTTATTTTAACACGACAAACAAGTGCATGGTCACCAAAGAAATATCAATAGCCAATAAGCCAACTCCAATTGGACACCCTTCTGGAACTGAAATCTCCTCATGACATAAGATATTGCCCATGCACCACCTCATCCCTCTCTCTTCATACAAAATTCCACACATTTCTCAATCACTTGTATTCCTAGTTAAATCTAAACTACACTCTTTAATACCCGTCTATTTCTGCAAACTTTTGTATTGTTTTTCAAGATGCCTTAGCGATGCATGAGAGTAAACTATGTCATATTATATCCACTCCTGACCATTTCTGTGTAAAAATATGCGCAGGTAGGCGTGAGAGGACTAAATGTACGTCTGAAGTGGGCTGGAGGAAGCGTATTGAATGCACTTGTCTCAAAGTCTTTATATATACATATTCAGATTTTTGTGTTTGAAATTGATTATAACATCACGAGAAAGGCTGCACCAGAAATCGTTTTCAGTTAAATTGGAATAAAACTTATTGAAATTGTCTCCACCGGCTGTGACTTACCTGGCTCGCTTGAGTTGATATTCTATGAAATATATTGTAATTTAATTACAATTTAAATATTAATTTATGTAGGGATACAAATAGTTAAATTTATTGCGATATAATTATCAAACAAAAATATTTCAGTTTTTCTTGTCATCTCTTCTCTTATTTCTTGTTATGACCCGTAAACTTTTGACTTTATGATCCAATAGAGAGAAGACACTAGTTTTTTGAGTGAAAATATCAAGATTTTCCCGTGTCCATATGTTGACCTCTTAAAGATTAAAAATCTTTTGAGTCTTACTAAAAGGACATGCCATTAAGTCAACCTATGACATGTTATGTTCACCTTATAAATTTTATGTAAATTATTTGTGACTTCATCTTATTGAAATAAGAAACATTAATGTATGTCTAACGAAATCTTGTTTGTAGGAGTTCTCAATCATTTAGAAGTGTCTAAGTTTCTTATCAAATAAAAATAGTTAAATTTGTGGTTATTGTCACAATAAATTTGTAACCAAGTTTGATCTTTGAAGCGTCACACTTTGGTTTAAATACATTTTTTTTCACTAATTGATTTTATATGGAAGTGATTAAATTATCTTAATGGTAGAAAAATAAATGTTCAATTAAGTTCGATGTAAAATCGTCTTTAAATGTCAAAAAAAAAAAGAGGTAGATTCTTAAGGGATGTGAGGAACAAATGACTCCTTATCGTTCATTTTTCACACATCAAAATCCTACAAATAATGAAGGGAAGTGGGATCAAAGCCCTTCCCAAGGGTAGAAATCTAGAACCCATGGGGATGTGAGGAAAGTTCTCTATATTAGTTAATTCTCTACACAAAATCAAAATTTGTAACTTTCAAGGCAAAAGTAAATAATTTTGAGAAATGGGGTTTGAAAAGAGTTAGACTTGTGTATATAATGTTGTCATTGATGTCAAACCTTTCATCCAGTTTTGGACCAGACAATGTTTGAGGCTCAGATATTAGTCCAGAAATTATGGACGTTATAGATGTTATGGTAATGTAACTTGTATGTATGTGCCCTTCAGATGTTGCGGTTTTTGTCAGAAGTTATTGTGCAGCATGGACAACCCTAGATGATGATTTTTGTGGTTTCATTGAGTTTTCATTAATCCTGACATCCTAGTGTTAGGAGTTCTTAATTATCCTGATACTAGTTATGTGTCCCAGTGTTAGTAGCTTTGGTAATTATCAGATGTATCTCTTTGAGCTTTGTGTTGTGGTTTCCTTGGTTCATGTGGAGTCTACTTTTTGGAGATATTGGGCTTGATCTTATGATAACGGGTTGGTATTCTTGGGCCTGGATGATCTTGCCCCTTTCTAATAATCTCGGTATATGCATTGGTAATTGAAGTATGAAAAGGAAGCATGTAGAAGTCTTGTGGAGGCCAACATGAGCATATTGGTAATGTGTTGGGCTTGGCTGACACACTATTTTGCATCTATACCCTTCGGTATATATATACACATCGATATGTAGTGGTATGATAGATTGAATAAGGTGAATGTATGAGTAAAGTTGAGTGATGTGCGAAAGATAGTTGGCAATGAAGATAGCAGAGTGTGTGAAGTGTGAGTTGTATACAAAAAAGGAAATTAGTGTTGCAGTAGTGCATTACTCCTTTACTGGACCTACTGCAGGACAATTCTACAAAGATCTCTAATTGAATCTACTATAGAGTTTGAGATTTGTAATTTGACCTTAAACTTGGAACTAATCCCATGCATTTGGAGATGCAAACCTTTGCAGTTCAACCTTTCTAGTTGTAGTGAGCACTTCAATAGTTAGCCATATTTTGTATATATGTAGTGAGTAGTCTGACAGTGAGCCATTTTTGTAATTTAGCAGTGAGCTACCTGATAGTGAGCAAACCCTTTTTAAACTCAAACTAAAACTAGTTATATTCTCCTAAGAGTTAACACTGCAGGGTTTTTCCCATTTGGGTTTTTCACATAGGTGATTATCTTGTGGTTGTGTTCTTCATGTTTATTCTACATTAATTGCTCTATATCAGTCAAGTGTGTTTCATAATAATTACAATTGGTGAAAATTTTATTATTTTTGAATCTGCGGGAATATTGATTCATCCCTCCTCTTAGTATTTTGGTGCTTTCAACCTAATCAACAATTGGTATCAAATATTTGGTCTCTTCTTTGAAAATCTTAATTGCTTGAGGGAGATCCGTATTGGTTGAGTCATGACACCTATACGCTTGGGAGAAGATTTTTAGATGGATGATGATTTGAAGACAACTCTTGAAGATTTAGAAAGCGCTGAATCATATATTGAAGAATTGAAGGAAAATGTGAAGATAGCAAATGAATGCACCTAGAAGTTCAAGTGGAGACATAAGCAGGTTAACAATCAGTTGAAACAGGCAAATGAGACTATCAAAGATCTGATGCAAAAGATTGAGGAAAAGGACAAGATAGAGAAGCTCTTGGAAGAGACATTAAAGCTAAAATATGAAGAAACTGAAAAGCTTTAACAAGAGGTAAAGAACCTAAAGGAAGAGAATTAGATCCTTGATAGCAATAAGTTCCTGGAAGATTTGATCAGTATGCAGCAAGGTAATTCAAATAAAAATGGACTTGTCTTCCAAACCGATATGTGCCTAGATCAGAATGACAAATAAGAAAACAAAGAAGTCAAAGAGAAGAAGCCAGAAGATGAGAAGAAATCTCGGAATCAGAAATCAAATACAAGAAGACCATTGGTCCAACCGCCTAATGCACAAAGGTACCCATCTTTTAATGGCTATTGCTTTAAATGCAATAAATTTGGACACACGACAATATTTTGTAGAAGAATTTAGTGTTATGGTTGCAAGATGTTTGGAAATAAAGTATGTCTTTGTAGGAATCATGTTGTGAATCAGCATTCTAATTCGGTTGTTGCAAACAAGAAGAGTTACAATTTTCATAGATACTGTTATATTTGCAATAACTATAGACATAAAGCCAGTCAATGCAAATAAAAATCACACTACGTAATAATTTGATGCAGCAGCATCGGAGTAGTTCAAAATGGCACCTTGATTTTGATCCCAGTGAGACATCGATCCCAGTATTGGTGTGCTCTTACTAGTTGGTTTTGCAGTGTATGGAATCGAGTTGCAGGTGATTTCCATAACTTGCGGATCATTGAGCGATGTTGTTTTGGGTCTTGTTTGATGTTCCTAGAGGACCGCGTGAATTTTTATATACTTGAAGATGTTCTTGGTGACTTCGACTGACATGTTATCATTTACACATTTCATCATGAAGCAGTTGGTCTTTGGACAACTTGATCAAGTTGTTATTTATTGTGGATGGTATAAAGGGAAAGTTTAGAGATTCATTTTAGGGACAAAGGACAAAGGTAAAAGAAAGGAGATACCGAGTGAAGATGTAGTTTCCAGAGAGATTTTGTTCTGGGGGGACTGAATTTCAGAGGGACTGTAGTGTTGATCAGTGCTAACATTGCAGACTATTACTGGAGACCTATTTGTCGAGTAGAAAATCTGTGGATCTTAGATTTGTGTTACATGGATTGTTTTGTAATCCTGGGATGCAGTCCAGCATGTGTAGCCGTTGAAGGCTTATGTAATTCTTTAACTGATTGTTATGATGGATTTATTTGTTACCGGTTATATCTTGTCTTACTTCTACCAATTAGGGTTGCTTACCAATATCTTGCATAGTGTTTTGTGTTATGACGATATCTTTTAGGGTGATTTGTGTTATGAGTTGTAAGGCGGGGATGTCCTTCATTGGATATCCCTACCTTGACTGCATCAAGTGGTATTAGAGCTGGTTTGTGAACTTTTTGATCGAGGAAGACCCGATTATGTACTAGTTGGTTGGAAAGGAAGTTGAGGTAGCTTGTAGAGTTGCTCAGATTGCCGAACGTGAGGCAGTACAAGGCTTGCAAGTAGACCATCAAACCTAGAGCTTAAGTTTGAGGCAGTTAGTGGGTGGAGACTTGTATAGATCGTGGAACCAAGGCAGGTTGTAGGGTGGACTGGTAGATCACTGAGGAGAGGCAACCGAAACCTGTAGTTAGACCGCCAAACCCTTGAGGTAGTTGCAAGTACCTACTGACAGATCACTGAATCGGATCAAGTGATGGGACTCACTTTTCAATTAACCCCAAGAGTTTGATGCAGGAGCACTGGAGTAGTTCAAACCAACAACTTGATTTTGATCCCGGTGAGACATCGATCCCAGTATTGGTCGGGTATTGGTATGCTCTTACCGGTTGGTTTTGCAATGTATGGAATCGCATTGCGGGTGATTTTTGTAACTTGTGGATCATTGAGCGTTGTTGTTCTGAGTCTTGTCTGATGTACCTAGAGGACCACGTGAATTTTTATGCACTTGAAGATGTTCTTGGTGATTTGGGCCGACATGTTATCCATTGCACATTTTATCATAAACCGTTTGGTCTTTGGCTGACTTGATTGAGTTGTTATTGCTTGCAGATGGTATAAAGCAAAAGTTTAGAGATTCATTTTAGGGACAGAGGATAGAGGTAAAAGAAAGGAGAGATCGAGCGAAGATGTAGTTTCGAGAGAGATTCTGGTCCAGGGGAATTGAAGTCTGGAGGCACTAAAGTCCGGATTAGTGCTTACAGTGCAGACTATTATCAAAGACCTATTTGTCGAGAAGAAGATTTGTGGATCTTAGATTTGTGTTGCATGGATTGTTTTTTAATCTTGGGCTGCGGTCCTACATGTGTAGCCATTGAACACTTATGTATTTCTTTAACTAATTGTAATGATGGATTTATTTGTTACCGGTTATATCTTGTCTTGCTTCTACCGGTTAGGGTTTCTTATCGGTTATATCTTGTGATCTGTTACTGGTTGTCGATATCTTATATAGTGTTTTGTGTCATGCTAGTATCTTTTAAGGTGATTTGTGTTATGAGCTACAAGGCGAGGATGTCCTTCATTGGATCTCCCTACCTTGACTGCGTCATATTTGAGAGGAAGTTTGTTGGTTGTTTCAAATGAAAGTAGATTGGACATTATGCTAATCAATGCAGGAATGGAAATAAGGAAAAATTTGTTCAAAATAATGTGATGAAGAATGATGAATGCAAGAAGGAAAATTTAGTCTAGAGAAACAAGAGTGACAACAAAGGAAGTGAGCCTGAAGTACCAGAATCTGGTGTAGGCACCCCTTCCTCCGATAATTAAGCTTAGAGCTTTGGGTCAGGGGGAGTTTTTGATCTGAAAGTAAAATCTTCTATTCTCCTCGTCTGAATGGATCATGCCACTAATCCGACATGAGAGTGCTTGAGTGGTATCCAATAATCAAAGGAATCTTTATGACATCATCAAAAAGTCAGTTCTTAGTGGCAAAACCCTAATCAAGTATCTTTAGGAAGATAAGTATCATTTTTTGAGTTCATTTCTTACACATCATTTATTTTCTTGATAATATTATGAATAGTAGAGCAATAGCAGAGTGAGAAGCAACAACAATCATGGAAAGAAAATTGATCATCAAAGAATCTAGCTAGAAGGGATTTTAATTTGTGGGCAAGGTGGTCCTGGATGATTTTAGCCCAGAGAAGATCAAAGTTGTTGAAGGAAGTTTGAAGGATGATGAATTGGAGAGGGTAAAAGTGTTGGGTGGAAAAGGTTTGAATCTATGGATCAAATTCTCCGGGTTCGAAAATACAAAGGTTATCAGGGTAATTCTTAGCCATGTACGAGATAATTGCATCATATTGGACAAACACTATCCAATCACAAAGGAAATCATTTCTAGGGTCACCGACTTGTGTGATAGAGAATAAGTTCTTGCAAAGAAGTCGATCTTGAATGGAGAAGTGGAAGCTCTAACTGGCGTAAAGGGTGATCAATGATCTCTAATCATTGTTGGTATTATGGATGTGTTGCATTGGTTTTGTCATTGATGTCAACCCTTATCAACACTTATCCTTCTGGAGATCTTTGGTTATGTTCACCGGCAAGTTCAGTGACTTATGTACAGTCACCAGTATTTGGTTCACCGATAGGTTATATTGTTCATCAACAAGTTATATTGTTCATCGACACTGAGGATGACTCATTATCATTGAGAGATCACTTGGTTATGTCGAAGACATAGTTTGGATACTTGGTTTTGGTGTTTTGGTTATTGTTCTAATCAGGTTTACATATTTTTTGTTACCAGCAAATTGGTCTAGGTTAAGGACTAGCATGCGTTATCTATTTGAGATCAACATGACACATTATGGAGATGATTTAATCAATTGGTATTGTTGTTGAGCTGACATGATGCATCACATCTTGACTTACTTGTTGTAATTGATTTTATTGTAATATTCTTTATTAGCTGACCGACACATTTGGTTTTAGGTTTTGGTACATATGTAAGATCTCATTTGTGAGATAATGTAAGAAGGTAGAAGGGAGAAAAGGTATATGGTTATGGTATTGTAACATGGTGTGTGCGAATATTGAAGATCATATGAGCAGACCATAGAGAAGGAGATAATTAGAGCTTAACCAGTACTGAATCCAACATTGGAGATGATACTTTGAGAAGCACATTATCATTGGATTTAATCATCCAATTGTAGTTAGTGTGACTCCTATTTTGTGATTGAGAAGTGAAATCTAGGCGGTTGGCCTTTCTGCATGTGTAGACCCCATTTGTATACACATACTAACTGTAGTAGTATCATCTGATTGTGGGTAAGGTTTCCCACTGTGGTTTTTCCCCTTACAAGGTTTCCACGTACAAATCTTTGTGTTATGTGTTGTGGATGTTGTTTCTCTTTCTGTTTTATGCATTAAGTTTCACCGGTATTGATATTAACTGTTAATCTGTTAACCGACATTAATTTTGGTTTACCGGTATTATGTATCATGTTTGATTAAGTTATATTTGGGTTGAAATTAATAGACAATTGATTCACCCCCCCCCCTCTTAGTTACCTCCAAGTCCTAACAATTGGTATCAGAGCTAAGTTCTCAATTGCAGAAGTTTAACAACTTGAGGAGATTCTATGGCAACTAACTTTTTCAGGAAGGACAGTTTGAAACTTGATGAAAATAACTATGGTATATGGAAGATCAGAATGTGGACACCTTATGAATTATGGTTTGGTAATATTCCTACTCTTGAGTACTTAAGAAAATTTGGAAGCAAATGTTACATTAGGAGAGATGAGTATATTGGTAAATTTGATCCTAGAAGTGATGAAGGAATATTTCTTGGTTGTTCATCTAAGAGCAAAGCATATAGATGTTTTAATAAAAGATTGCAGAAAATCATTGAGAGTGCAAATGTGAAAATAGATGAACACTTTAGAAGAAATTCAAGGTCTATGGATTATGAATCGACAGTTGAGATAATCACAAATGAACCTATATAGAGTGCACTAGTACAAAATATTGATCCAGTCACGCCAGCATCATCAAAGAATTATACAGTGACTGAAGAACAACAGCAAGTGAACACACCCAGGTATGTAAGATTGAATCACTCTGAAAGTCTGATAATTGGGAATAAGTATCAAGGAGTTATGACAAGAGGAAGAGTGACACATGAAGAGGTATGTTTAATTTCTCAAATTGAACTAGCATCTGTCATTGAGGCATGTGAAGATAAACATTGGATTAAAGCTATGGAAGATGAATTGGAACAAATTGAAAAGAACAATACATGGACATTGGCTCCCTGACCTAAAAATAAAAATGTAATTTGAACTAAATGGGTATTCAGAAATAAACTTAATGAAGATGGTAAGGTAATAAAAAACAAAGCAAGATTAGTGTGTAAAGGCTATTCACAAAAAGAGGGAATTGATTACAATGAAACCTTTGCACCGGTACCTAGAATTGAGGTAGTCAGATTATTTCTTGCATTTAGATCACACAAGAACTATAAAGTATATCAAATGGATGTAAAATGTGCATTTCTGAATGGTGATATTGAAGAGGAAGTTTACATTGAACAACCTAATGGATTTTCATTGACAAATGATAAAGGTATGGTTTGCAGATTAAGTAAATCTTTATATGGATTGAAACAAGCTCCTAGAGCTTGGTATGCTAGATTGGACAAATATCTTTTGAAGCTTGGTTACACTAAAGGTAATGTTGACAGCAACTTATATTTCAAAGTGACTAATGAAGACATCTTGGTTATTGAATTTTTTGTTGATGACATCTTTTTTGGAGGAGAAGATGGATTGTGTAAAGACTTTTCTAATAAGATGCAGGAAGAATTTGAAATGTCTATGATTGGGGAGATAAAATTCTTTTTAGGATTGCAGATTTCACAGACTAATAAAGGTATATTCATATGTCAATCAAAGTACTTGAAGGAATTATTGAAGAAATTTGGTATGGAAAACTCTAAAACAGTAAGTACTCCTATGACTACAACTGATAAACTATCATTGAAGGATGGTTTAGCTTGACTGTTAATCCGACAAGATACAAATCTATGATTGGAGGTTTACTATATTTGACACAAAAAAGACCTGATATAATGAATGCAATGTGTATTGTTTCAAGATTTTAGAGTAATCCTAGAGAAAATCATGAATCAATAGTGAAAAGGATTTTCCGGTATCTACAAGGCACAACAAATCTTGGTTTATGGTATCCTAAAGATGAAAATTTTGATTTATGTGAATACACCGATGCAATTTGGGCAAGAGATGTAGATGACAGAAAGATCACCACTGATGGGGAATTCTTTCTTGGTAGCAGATTGATTTCATCGTTGAGCAAGAAACAGAGTTGTGCATGTCATTATCAATACCAAAATCAGAATATGTTGTAGTAGCAACTAATTGTACTCAGGTATTATAGATTAAGAAAATGTTGAAGGACATAAAGGTAAAATGCAAAGAAACTATAATCATCTATTATGATAATTCAGTAGCAATTGATATATCTAAGAATCTGGTATTTCACTCTAAAACTAAACATGTTTCTATCAAATACAATTTTTTGAAAGAGAATGTTGAAGCAAAAGAAGTGAGATTGGTTTATGTGAATACTAAAGAGTAGATTGCAAATATATTTACCAAGCCTTTTCCTAAGGAAACCTTTGAATATCTCAGAGAGAAGCTTGGGGTTATACCCTCACTGGCAGAGACTTAGATAGTTGATGCTTGGCATCAAATCAATAGAATTTACAGAGAAACCTTTTTCCGGCTTTGATGGAGGAGAGATACTTCTCAGGGGGAATAGGTGGAGTAGTTGGTTATAACAGTTGGTATTTGTAATTGGTTATATGAACTTGTTGTATCTGGTATTTGTATTTCTTTGTTATTTGATGTCAAAGAGGGAGAGATATCTATTGAAAAAAAACATTATTCTTTGGGGAGAGATTATTCATTGGGGGAGAGATACAGATTCTGCATTTATTTTCATATCTATTCTGGAGATTGTTGGTTTTTGGTTTTTGGCATTCTATTTTGGAACTTAGATGTTTTTCCATCTTTATGTTGCCATCAATGCCAAAGGGGGAGATTGTTGGTATTATGGATGTGTTGCATTGGTTTTGTCATTGATGTCAACACTTATCAACACTTATCCTTCTAGAGATCTTTGGTTATGTTCATTGGCAAGTTCAGTGACTTATGCACACTCACCGGTATTTGGTTCACTGGCAGGTTATATTGTTCACCGGCAATGAGGATGACTCATTATCATCTGGAGATCACTTGGTTATGTTGAAGACATGGTTTGGAGACTTGGTTTTGGTGTTTTGGTTATTGGTCTAATCGGGTTGACATATTTGTTGTTACCGACAAATTGGTCTAGGTTATGGAATGACATGCGTTATCTATTCCAGATCAACACGGCACATTATGGAGATAATTTAATCAATTGGTAATGTTGTTGAGCTGATATGATGTATTGCATCTTGGCTTACTTGTTGTAATTGATTTTATTGTAATATTCTTTATTAGTTGACCTGCACATTTGGTCTTTGGTTTTGGTATATATGTAAGATCTCATTTGTGAGATGATGTAAGAAGGTAGAAGGAAGAAAAGGTATATGGTTATGGTATTGTAACATGGTATGTGTGAATATTGAAGATCATATGAGTAGACCATAGAGAAGAAGATAATCAAAGCTTAACCGGTATTGAATCCAGCATTGGAGATGCTACTTAGAGGAGTACATTATCATTGGATTTAATCATCCAATTGTAGTCAGTGTGACTCCTATTTTGTGATTGAGTAGTGAGCTCTAGGCGGTTGCCCTTTCTGCATGTGCAAACCCCATCTGTATACACATACTATCTGCATCATCTGATTGTGGGTAAGGTGTCCCACTATTTTTTTTCCCCTTATAGGGTTTCCACATACAAATATTTGTGTTATGTGTTGTGGATGTTGTTTCTCTTTCTGTTTCATGCATTAAGTTTCACTGGTATTGATATTAACTATTAATCTATTAGCCGACCTTAAGTTTGGTTTACCGGTATTATGTATCAAGTCTGATTAAGTTATATTTGGGTTAAAATTAATAGACAACTGATTCACCCCCCCTCTCAGTTACTTCTGGGTCCTAACAATCATTAACATGATCATCAACCCTAGGGTGAGGTATGTTGCCTATGACATCACTTATAAAATCTATTTTTGAAATAGGGAAGGAACCACCTTGGCAATTGCGGTATATATGACACATATGCTTTTAATAGAGAAAAAATCATTTGACTTGTGTGAATTGTCAAAACAATTATTGTTTGAAAATATTAAGATGATGAAAGAGAAGAATTATGCTTTTCGATTTGGGTCATTACTTGTGAGTTTGGCTACGTACTATTTAGAATCCCTTCTGGCAAAAGACAATTTCATTTGCGAGTCTGGTGATCCTATTGCAAGACAAATATTTTACTACTTTGGCTAACAAAGAGGAAGTTTGCAATGGTCATTTCAAATCATTTGTGGATATGTGGAGATTTAGCCTGGTTTCTATGTATTTCTCTTCCGGTTCTGGAGATTAGTCCTCAGGAAAGAAGAAAAGGAGACAAGCTATTCCTACTAGTGTTTCAAAGCCAAAGAGAAGCAAGATGGAAAATGTCATGGTAATTGAAGATCCAAAATCCCTTGTAGCTAAAGGAGTTTTGGAAGCTCATGAGTAGGAAGTTGGAGACTCACATGATGAGTCTATTTTGTTAAAATTGGTTGACAATGTACATGGAATTCAAAAGATTCATGTGAAATGGCTTACCTAGGTCAAGTTAGATAGGATTAAGAGCACTCTAATGAAGCATTTGATCCAGAAAAACATCAGTCTAGAAGATATTAGCAATCTACTTCCAGAATCTTTGAATGAGGTCCTAAAAGAAAGAATGTTTGTGCAGGAAAAAGGCCTAGATATGTAGAGTCTGTTGAATGAATAGATTGATGCACAAAATAACTTGTCAACATGTATAGAGGAATTGAGAGATTGTATCCGTAGTGCAAGAAGAGTCTACATATATTGTATTTCTTAGCCGGTAGCTGATGTGAAGCACAAAGGTAAGATTGATGCTATTGAAGATGAATTGACAAGTCTAGGGAACTCTTTCAATTTTTGAATGATAAGGATGGTGAGTAGAGGAAAAGAGTTAATTCTCTTCAAGTTGAGATCCTTCTACTTCAAAGATAAAAAGAACACTTCGTGAGTATGTTTTGGAAGGTCAAGAAAATTGTTGAACCTAAGTGATCCAAGAGCATCCCTAGTTCTTGGCAATCTTGCATCAACTGAAAATAACATTTTCTTTCAATTTGTTTCCTATTTTGCAGTTTCAACATTTCATTCTACATTTTTTTGCATTTTCTCACCGGATCTTGCAAAGCTGGAGTTTGATTGTTAATTTGCCTTATCCTAACTCCATGGGATGTTTGGATCATTTTTCAGCAATTTATCGGTTTCAAAATCTGAGAGAGTTTTCTGGCTTAGAACATCAGAACTGCTTGGATATTTTTGGCTATTGGTGGATCTTGCGGATCATTTTTTATAACTTGCAGAGCTTCTGTTCATTGTTTCTAATATTCCTTAGCATGTGGTTGACCTTCCCTTGGGTTTGCACTTCATTCTTTGTATTTTTCGGAGTGATCTCTTAGGCAAAGGCTGACCTTGTTTTTTTACACATTTCTTCAGTATTTGTTCCATCTTGGGCCGATGCGGATGATTCTTGATCATATAAATCAATGTAAATGAGCATTAGAATTGAGTGATTATAAAATAGGAGAATAATTCTAAGGTTAGGAGGTCCAGAGTTGGCTCACATTCTTTCTTGAGCCGAATGTTCCATATCATGCATGTTTTGTACTCAAGACTGTGAGCCGAATCTTGTGAGCCTCCATATTGTCAATAGTTTGTAACTGATTTTCATGATAAAATAAAGTTTGTTTTGCATTGCCTCCATCATGATTGTGTTCTTTCTGCTCTATAAATCTTGTTGCATGGTCTAGAGTGTTCTCTTTGAGGACTCCCCCACCGTGACTACACCAAGTGGTATCAGAGTGATTTTTTCATTCTGTAGATTGCAGAGTCCTGTTCGATTTTTTCGTAGGGTGGAAGATTGAGGATCCGACCTACAAGAGTAGAGGACAGGTGTAAAGATGGCCAAGAGAAATGCTAGAGGTGTTGGAGCGCGTAGAAATGTAGACCCTTCTTTGATAGAAATGTTGAGAGGAATGGCCCAGAGAAGAGGTCGACATGTTTAATATGTAAGTGATGACGAGGAAGAAGAAGTAGTTGGAGAAAAAGGAGCAAATCCATTGGTGAATGATCTAGATAAAGAAATATTTATAAGAGCACTATCTAGAGTGAATATCAGACCACATTTTACCCCACTGGATTATGATAGCAAGTTGGATTTGGATGAATTGTTGGATTGGATCATATGGAGATGGAAAAGTACTTTGATTTTGGAGGCACACTGGAAGATAAGAAGGTAATATTTTCTTGCACTAAGTTAAAAGGTCATGCATCTCTTTGGTGGGAACATTTGCAGGTTGATAGATAGAGAAGAGGTAAAGAGAAGATTAAATCTTGGGAGTGAATGGTTAGCAAGTTGAAATCAAAGTTTATGCATGTCAATTATCAAGTGAATCTATTTTGGAAGTTGTAGAAACTAAAGCATAAGGAATAAAGTGTAAAGGAGTAAACTGAAGCATTTTACAAGTTGAATATAAGATCCAAACATACTCATGATGTGATTGAACAAGTTGCTAGATATTTTAATGGGTTGTGGATGTGTATACAACATGAACTCAGTTTAATCAGGTTGCAAAGTGTTGAGGAAGCTTATCAATATGCCTTGAAGGCAAAAAAAAAGTTGAACAAAAGACATGAGAAAAATCAAAGAAGTAGAGGTGGAATGTTTTTCAGAGGAAGATTTCAAGGAGGAAGAAGCCATTTTGGAGGAAGAGGACCCTGTACAGATCAGAATAAAGACAAAAAATCTAATAGAGATGGTAGTTCATACCAGAAGGATGATACAAATTTTTACTGAGGGAGAGAACCTGATGGATACCAAAATGAGGGTTATGGAAAAGAAGATAGTAGATAAGATAAATAAATGTTTAGAGGAACATTCTTTAAGTGCAGAGGAGAAGGACATTGTTCTTTTGAATGTAGGAAGATAGAAAATGTAACGCATGGTAGAATTCATCTTCAAATAAACAAAGCTATAAATTAGAAGCACAAGGGAAATCACGAATCCATATCTAATCAACCAATCTAACAAACTATAGAATGAAAAGACACAATATCAAGAAATAGGAATTAAGAATGAAATCAATTAAAGCTCCCTATCCCAAGATTGCATATTGCTTCAATTGCTCTTCTCCTCTTCGTGGTATGATGGCTCTAAGATATTGCGCCGGTAACCTGCAAGTGACACAAAGATTCAAAGCTAGTGATTGTTGAAAATGGAGATTGGATGCTCAATTTATAGAAAATTGGATGAGATTGATTGAAAGATGGAACAGATTGATCAAGAGGTGTGAACTTAGGTGAGTTCAAATGAAAATTGATAGTTGAACTATTGATTGTAGGCGTGAAACTCAATAAATTGAATAGATTAATTGAGTCAACTGACTGAGAAAAAACTGACTGAAGGAAGAAAAAAAATGATTGGAGGAAATAAAGAAGATGACACAGAAAGCTTAATTTATAAAAAACTAACTAAAAGATGGAAATAGAAGTTGAAGAGATAAATAATTTAATTAATTAATTTAGCATGTGCTTGCATTTAGATTTAGATTATCAATTTAATCTTTGCATGAGATATTATTCAAATAATTGAATTTATTAATTCAATTTAGCATTTGAATATATTTAGAACTTGACTTTGATTTTCAATTTGGTTTTTGAAATCATGCACATGTAATTGAATTTGGAAGAAATTGAAATTAAATGAAATTAGAATTTGGGGATTTGGAAATGGAAGAATTAATTAGTTAATTATATAATTTAAAGAAACTATTTAATTATTTAGAAATGAAATTTAATTAAATAATAAAGATTATTTAATTTAAAGGATTAATCACAATTAATTAAATAATAAATATTTAATTAATATTTAGAAGAGGGTTGAATGATTAGATAATTAGAGATAGAAATTGAATAATTAGTTTACTTATTTAAATAATAAAGATTATTTAAAATGGAGAATTAATCATAATTAATTAAATAATAAATATTTAATTAATACTTAGAAAATGATTAAAATGATTAAATGATGATAGAATAGGAAAATAAAATAATTAATAAGATGATGAGGAAATATGAAATTAGAAGAAATAGATTAATTAACTTAATTAAATAATTAAATAATTATTTAATCAATTAGAGGAATAATTAGTACATGATCAATGAGACATTTTTAGGTGTCTACATTTGCCCCTCTTTGAGACAAAGTTGGAATGACATTGTTTCAACGAAAATGAAAAAAATTCTGCCCCAGTATGCCCCGGTGTTGCTGTATAGTGTAAATATGCCCCCTCCGAAAATGTGGTTGGAAAATTCAAAAATTGAGACCATGTTTTCGATACCAGTATAAAGAGCAAGCGTGTGAAATTTCATGTCATTTCGAGATCGTTTGAATAGGCTACAAGTTGTTTGAAGCTAGCAGGGACCACGAGTGTCGAGGTGTCGTAAAACCCTAATTTTTGAGCTATAAATAGAGAATTCTAGGATTTCATTTGCTCATTTATAATTTGGTAATTCCTTGGTTTCTGTGAAATTTGTGTGTTGTTTTCGGCATATTTGATCATCATGGCTGGTTATAGAGCTCAATTGCAACTGTCGAACAAAGTACATTCATATCAAAGACCTCTTGGGACTGGTGGCATGGTACTTTTCCAAATTTTTCCTGATTTTTGCCTGTTTTTTCAAAAAATTTCCTTGATCATTTTTTGCTTTCTGTTACGCAATCGTTTGTCGATTTTTATGTAATAGTATTAAGTGTACCGCATTCGCTATAAATGCTACGCATGCGCTATAAGTGTCACACAATAGTGTTAACATGCCGCATTTGTTTATAGCTTCATGCATAAGTGTTTATTGTTACGCATGCACTCATTTTGTCATGCATTAGCTTTAATCGTCACGCAAGAGTGATTTTGTACTGCATAAGTCATAACTGTCATGCATTCATTGTATATGTAACTTTTTGTCATGCGTTTGAAATTTTTTAGGTTTTTTCTGGATCTGATATCTGATATTGTGATCATTTTCTCATTGCAGGAGAACATTGGAGTGTTATACTATCGCCAGAGCAGACCCAGTGGTCTTGATCTTCGAGCTGACTTACCGGATGATGAGATCGAGCATATCTATCAGCTTGGTCTATACCATGTTTTGCATTTGCCAGAGATTATGGCCAACATGGCCATTATTACAACTTTGATAGAGCGGTGGCACTCTGAGACTTGTTTGTTTCATCTTCTGACTGGTGAGGCATCCATTACCTTAGAGGATGTATGGCGTATATTACCTATTCCCATTCATGGTGAGAGAGTTATATATGACCATGATGATGGCATTGCCGGACTATGTGCACTTTTTGAGTGTGAGATTCAGGATTTGCAGATTAGTGGCCGTTATGAGATCCCTTGGGCTTGATTAGGTTACGATGACTTGACCATTGTATTATGTGGTATTGTTGGTGGTTTAATGATACCTAATAGATGAGGTCATGGGTTTCCCATTGGATGGGGCAGAGTGCTCCATGATATGATTGTGCATCATCGATTGAATGCTTGGGTTCCTTGCCTACTTGCCATGTTGTATTATCATATGCATGGTATTGTGTATTTGGGATACCGTTCTATTAGTCGTGGCATTACTTTGCTTCAGACATGGGCATGGGAGCACATTTCTATTTCTAGGCCTGTCATTCATGTAGACTTGCAGTCGGGTGAGCCTTATGCTTTCAGGTATATAGCAGGTATTAGACATAGGGGTTCGGGGAACACCTTGTACTGGAGACATCAGTTTGATATATTTTAGCATTTCATTTGGAGACCTTACTTAGATTTCCCCAGTTGGCTTGATGATGTAGTGCACGTTTCTTTCTGTCGACAGCAAAGATATCTCATCGGGAGGACCTTTGAGACTCAGTAGATCATAGAGATGTATCTTCCTGGGAGGGTTCTTAGACAGTTCGGTGAGGTACAGGTGACACCTGTGGTTACTGCATATTTTTCTCGTGTTTCGTGAGAGGTATCTGATTGGGGTTTGTGCATTCAGCCACATGTTGCTTTTGTGGAGTTTGATTCTTTGCAGCCATTACTCTGGGGTTGGGGCAGAGGTGGAGTAGATCCAGGGACGACGATGAAGTACGATACGTGGTTTCCTAGGCATGAGCCAGTGCCTTTGACCGATCCTACTGCCTATTATAGTGCAACAGATTCGCCATCCAAGACAATGGTTGAGGATAGACCTAGGGGAGAGAGCTAGTGGACATGGTGGGGATGGGCGAGGTGCTAGAGATGGGGGAGGTGGTGAGGGAGGAGAGGGAGATGAGGACATAGACATTGGTGGAGACACCGAGTCTATTAGTAGTGAGGATAGCGATGATTCTTCAGAGTCATCGAGCAGTGATGGTGGGGATGATGATGAGGATATGCCAGAGTTGGAGGATGTGCCTGCCATAGAGGGTGGGATAGGAGAAGCTGGTGATGGAGGAGAGGGAGATGAGGACATAGACATTGGTGGAGACACCAAGCCTATTAGCACTAAGGGCAGCGATGATTCTTTAGAGTCCTCAAGCAGCGATGGTGGGGATGATGATGAGGATATGCCAGAGTTGGAGGATGTGCCTATCGCAGAGGGTGGGATTGGAGAGGCTGGTAATGGGGATGAGTTGTAGACTCTTAGAGCGTGGGTCCAGAGCTTGGAGGATGAGATCTCTAGATGAGATGTCGAGTGAGAGACCTATCGTGTAGATTATGGTTCCCTTGAGGCTGAGCGAGTTCGTCTCCAGAGGGAGAGAGATGAGGCAGTGCGACGGTGTCAGATCACTATGGATGCCTTTGATCAGCTTTTTAGAGTAGGTACAGAAGCGCATGACCAGGGGGAGAGATATTTCACTACTACGCAGGAGGCTATTTATTATAGACAGGCATATGAGAGAACCATCCCTGAGGGTCAGAGAGAGCCTAGCTTTAGTTCATTCATGGGGAGGAGATCGAGTAGATCTACCTCATGACAGACTAGTAGTGGTGGTGTTATGGAACCACCTCGACTTCTTGGGGTAGGATCTAGTGGATAGGATCCACCTGCTGATAGAGGTAGTGTTGGTTGATCATGTTATTAGAGCCTTCGGGCTTATTTATTGTATTCACACACATTATCATTTTTTAGTTATACATATAGCATGTGGGTTTTTGTAATGATCTATGTATTGTTTTGCTTTCCATGTATGCTTATGAGATCTATGATGCATATCTATTTGAATTTTATATGATTCTAAGTGTAATGGTAACACATGTATGAAAGATGAATGCAAATGAATCTATAATGAGATGCAAATGAATCTATTATGCAATGCAAATGAATCTTTTTTTGTATGATAATGGTTGAACCAATTTTAACTCAGATAAACTTTGAAGAAATGCTAGTCATATGATAGAGAGAAAAATTGATGATAGAAAGAATGTTAGAAAGAATGCGATTTAGATAGAAGATGAGAAGCCAACAAACTATCAATAAGCAAATGAGATAAAAATAAGAATGAAATTGAATGAATCATGAACCTGTGTCACATATTTTATTGTGTCAATATATATTCATCACTGAGCCTTATTATTGAACAATGAAGCTTAGCACATCAGGGTATAAGGAACCAAGATGTAAAGATATCTCATTGAAGAAACAAACACGTAGCAGACAAGGAGTGAACCCTCCATTCTGGGAATTGCGTTAGGGGTCGAGGTATGTGTGGCAATTTCACCTTGATGTGAAGGCTCTTATCATAGACACCCACTAGAGCAATTTCCCTAGAATTTCATCAGTTCACACCACAAACAGCAAACAAAGAAAAAAATAATGCCCATCATGGCTCCTCTAGTCACTTGTGGACATCCTTGAGTAGCATAGGAACAATATCTGTCGCCAAATGATAAAAAGATAAAGATTGACCTGGACAAAATTCAGTAGCTATACTGACCTTGTGGTTTCGTTCTCAGTTGTTTGATGTGATGGTTGATAATGTCTGATCTTAGAAAGTTGCGGACCTCGTTTAAGACTGACCTATCTAATTTCAAGTGTATCCTCTTCTATTTAAGACAAGATAATGATCATGTTGATATGGATATGATACGATTGATAAGATAGTTTGATCAGTTGATTGTAGATGTTTGACTGGATAGTCGTATCCGTTGTTAACTTCGTGCGAAGTGTTTGCTGGATATCTGCTAGGGTATTTGTTTTCTTACAAGACATTTTATTGCAAGTTTTTCTGATTGATTGATCTTCGATTTTGAGTTCATTTCCAAGAGCTTTTTTGATATTTTTCGATTATGTAGATCGATATTTGAATGTTTTTGGTTTATTTTCTCAGGACCGTATTTGAATATTTTTTATTTTTTTGAAGGATTGTTTTGCAGATGTTTTTGGTTGATTTTTTCAGGATCATATCTGATTTTTTGGATTTTTTAAGGATCGTATTTGAATGTTTTTGGTATTTTCTTTCAAGACATTATATGGATGTTTTTGGTATTTTTTCAAGACATTATATGGATGTTTTTGGTATTTTTTCAAGACATTATATGGATGTTTTTGGATTTTAAGTTTTTCAATGTTTTTTAGATTTTGAGTTTTTCAATGTTTTTTGGATGTTTTCAGGACATTATATGATTTTTAGGATTTTTTCAGGACTTTATCTGTTTTTTTTTTTTTAGGATTTTTTCAGGACATTATCTTTTTTTTTTTTTTTTCAAGGATTTTTTTTAGGACTTTATATGATTTTTAGGATTTTTTTAGGACTTTATTTGGTTTATTTTATTTTTTATTATTATTTTTTTTTTTTCAAGACTTTATATGATTTTTAGGATTTTTTCAGTTATGGCCCCAATGTGCAGACCTGTATGACATGATGATCTACAAAATGCATGTGGAGACAAATAATTTTCGACATGACCTATGTGAGTGCAATATGCAGGATGAAGATGCACTTCCTATTCGAACAAGGTTGACTGTCTTTGTATTTAGCATTTGTAATACACCGATTGAAAATAAAGGTGCAAAACATTTCATAGATAAGTGGTCAATCGATCTCTAAGGCCCTTCAGAACATTTATCTCAACACACTTAGTGACTAGGATTTACAAATGGAGACGCAGAAAACTTCCCCATTGGTTCTTGAAACTTTGATCTTCTTTTGCCCATGTGTGTGCAGATGAGTTAATTCCTGCTCTTGTGTTCACTAAAGACCCTTAGCATCCTATATGACTAGCTACATGGATTATTCTAACTTTAAAAGCATCCCGAATAGAGCCTCGCTGCCAGCAAGCCTTGAGAGCTCTGACGAGGTTATAGACTGTAATTTCTCAAATATTGCTCCATTGTCGATAGGCGTTCATAGCCCTGAAGGAGTTACTTGCATGTTCCCATAGTCAAGCTTTTTATCGCATTTGTATACATGATATTTCAGTTATATATCATTGCTTTTTTTTCCTTTAGATGGATATTTGGCATAGCTCTTTTTATTTTTATTTTCTTGCCTTGACTTGTAAGTAATGAAACCTACTTGGGTGTGACAATTATAGTGGCGCTGAAGCAGAATTTCAGATTTCTCACTAGTCATATGATCAACTAGGTATCCAGAATGAATTAGAGATTTATTGTGTTTGAGATATAGCAATTGATAGATTGTAGGTTAACAAGTCTCAAATAGTGAAACCACTACCCAACCATAAGTAAAGCGTCGTCACAGGGTAATGTTGAGAATGAATGACTTTAGAACCTCAAAGACTTCATGTCCGAATATCTAAGAAAGGTGATGAGCCTTGTTTTCTTTAGATGCCAACGGATGATAAACTTGAATAGTTGTCTTATTTTATTGGTACTGTTGTATGAAAATGTGAAAACTTTGTGAATGCGACTTCTGAATATGATGTGCTTAGAAAGAAACTGTATGCAATGCTTTGAATAAAACGATGTGCAATACGGAAAGTAAAACCTAAACTAACCTAGCCTTTAGGTATAATATTTGTGTAGGTAGTTCATTGGCCTTTGTTTGAAAAGTCGGATAAAGATGTCTTTTTCAATAGGATATAAGGACTCAGCTGGGTGTATGTGTTCAACATCTCCAATGTTGATTTTGATGAATACTAAGAGGGGGGGTGAATTAGTATGCCAAAAATCTTTGAACTTAAACACTTTACAAGACTAACAGCAAATCGGTAAAACAATTTAACAGACAAACCGGTTAACACACATGCAAACCAAATAGCAAATAATGCATTCACCCATAGAAGCACAAACATCATAACATAGGAGATTTTGATGTGGAAACCCAAATGGGAAAAACCACGGTGAGATGGAACTCACAAGTAACTATCTGCAGAATAGGAACCAGACCGATTAAGGTCAGACCAGTTAAGGTCTTACAATGTTCTTTACTAGAACAGATCCTGTTAGGAATCTCAATCTCTATTAGGAGATAAGTCCAATTAAGGATAACCTTGCTAGAGGATTTTAGATCCACAGATGTGAACCACCTTGTTAGAGGATTTACAAAAGGCTTTTGGGCCTACCTGGTTAAGGGCTATAGACTTGTCAAAGATGTGAGTAATCAACAAGTGTTTGATCTAGCTAATAGCACAGACTGCTTGGTTAGATCCTTGATAGCTCGATCTTAATGCACTCTAGCATTACTTCAGTCTTCTACACATTCATATTCTCTCCAATTCCTTGATCACCTTAAACCCTAGCAACAACATAAACTTTCACTATATCCACATCAACAACCTAAAACCCTAGACATGATGTCCTTATAAAGGAATCTGATTTTGTGTCAGTCCAATAGGATTACATTACAATTTCCTAGGTTCAATGAACCTGGACATACTTGGTACCACAACACAAAAAGCACCGTTAACGTGTCGGCACAGTCAAACAAAATGTTGATTGGTAACTCATCACAAAATGTCGATTGGTAACTCATTACAGAGTATTACCGGTTCATACAATATTTCGGTTCAAGCAAAATGCCAGTTGCCAATTTGACAAAAATGAAGACTGGTAAAAAGGTGCTATGTCGCTTTAATCCCTCGTACCGCTTGGGGTCAACTTGCCGCTTTAGACTGGTAAACATGTTCTGCAAAATACCAATAGTCTAAAGACTATAATACAACATACCGATTGGAACATATTCTGGTTGAGTTCTAACTGATACATATAAAGGAGATCTCAATGCAAGTGTGTGTCCATCAATCACAATCACAACATAAACATAAAAAATGCCAACAATCTCCCCCTTTGGCATTGATGTCAACACTTAGGAAAATAAAATTTTGTCATCTATGTGTTTTACAACAAAATCATGCCATTAGCAAAATTGCTCCCCCTAAGCATATACACTATCCCTTTAACAATACAATGTATAACACTTTTGCATATAGAGCATAAACATTGAGATATTCAGAGCATATATCAAAATTTTGATTACCAGATACTTCTCCCAAATAGAATTCTTCTCCCCCTTTTCCAACAATGACAAAGTGCAGCTGAACAACCCTATTTTCATTTGATATTAAAGTAATAAGAGTTTATGACAATAAGGAATAATACTTGTCAAAAACAGATTTAAAGTCCTGCAATAATTGTTTCATCAATAAAGACCAGGACTCAAGTAGGGAGGTGGCTACTTCTTTTTCCGTCTGTATCTGGGAGACCTGTTCTTCCATGGCATCAATTGTGCTCATCTCCTTTGTAACTGTTAAGGCATCCAAGTTCAGATAGCACTTCTGAAGAATTTGCAATCGTGGGAGTAGAACTAGTTGTAGCTCCTGCAAATCTCTAAACTGAGTGCTGATCTCTTGCTCCATTTTTGCTGACTGGATGTGAAACTAGTGAACGATTTACCCAGAGGTTGTAAAGGAATCATAAGGCGGCTTGAATATGCTCAAGTAGAACTGCAAGTCCATTTCAAGTTTTTGCTTTTGAGCTATCACATCATCATAGAACAGATGGGGTTGGCAGATTTTGTTGAGTAGCAAATTCCCCTCATCTAGAGCATCCCTTATATCCTTTTGTTTTTTCTCTAGTTTAGTCTGGAGCTCATTCAACTTCTTCACTGGAGCTATATTAAGAGCTTTTTGATGCTCCTTCTTGTCATTAGCCTCTACTACCTCTTCAAGGATCTGCACCTGATCATCCACTACTATGCATAGGAGCTTGAGTTTAGCTAGTGATGAATCAGTGTTGGGAAGATTTGTATCGGATATCAAACCGGTAAGAGTTTCCATAGCAGCTTGAATTACATCCTACTCCTTCTTCCTTCGAATTATTTCAAGGCACTCTTGAGCTACCTTGATGCTCTGCATTAGCTCTATTTCACTTGCAGATTGGAGGTCGATAGGACTGGTGAGGTCAGCCGGTTTGTCTTGACTCTTGGTTGCCTTTGGAGTCTCCATCTGGGTGCTCTTCTCCACTTCTCCTGCCTTGTCCTCTTCTGCTTTCTTCTTCTCCACTTCTCTCCTCTTCTCCGCTTCCTTATCCTCCTCTTCCTTCTTCCTTTTCTCTGTTTCTCTCCTCTTTTCCTCTTCTTTTTCTTCCTCTTCCTTCTTCTTCTTCTCTACTTCCTTCTTCTTCTCCTATTCCTTATCTTCTTCTTCCTTCTTTTTCTTTTCATCTTCTTGCTTCTTTTTCTCTTCTTCATCCTTCTTCTTCTTCTCCTCTTCATCCTTTTTCTTCTTCTCCTCTTGTTCATCCTTTTTCTTTTTCTCTTCTTCATCTTTCTTCTTCTTCTCTTCTTCATCCTTTTTCCGCTTCTCTTCTTCATCCTTTTTCTTCTTCTTTGCCTCTTCCTTTGCCACTTCTTGTCTATCCTCAACTTGCTTATCAACCTCAACGCCCAGAGCATCAACATCAATAGTGTCGATTGGTTCAACAACCAGATTTCCTTCATCATCAAATACTTCATCCGATTTGGACATAATCGGTTCTTTTTCAGCTTGCTGATTGGCTAGACGTGCTTTGTGATTCTAGATAGCGGTTACCATATGCTAATGAGTGTCCTTTTCGACATCATCAACTCTTCCTTCTAACAGCTAGAGTCTTCTTCTTCTAGTGAAGAAGAGTCCTTTATTTTGGTCAATGACATCAAATAATTCTGAGTTTGACAGGTCGGGAAAGTATTATGCAAAAACTTTCTCCCTAATCTCCTATTCCTTTTCTATGGCAATGTGCCATCTATTATCTAATAACATGTATAAAGAATCCGGTGTCTGAGATTTAATGTTTGAGGGCGACCAGTCATTAACACATAAATATTGAATTATTTCCTTTTCAACTACTTCCTTTTCATCATCATTAAAGTCATCAAAATACTCAATTAAGTCATTTAGCACTTTTCTCCTAATATTCTTTATTGTTCTTTGACAATGTGTCAAAGGTTTATAGGAAGAGATATCTATATTTAACTATGCAGATGATGTCGGTTCCTTCTTTGTCTTTTTTCTTGTCTATCTCACCTTCTTGGGCTGCTCCTCAGACATAGTTTCCTCTGAGTCTGGTGAATTGCTTTTTGTCTTCCTTTTCCTTTCGAAGACTTTAGCCGGTGTTGCTTCTGGTTTCTTTTTGGCTGGTGACCGCTTGGTCACTTTTGGAGTTGCAGTAGTAACCAGTGCTAATGTTGCAGGCACTGGCTTTGCCCTCTTTACTACTAGTTCTTTTTCTTTCATTGCTGGTGGTTCCTAAACCAGTGCTATCCTCTCTAGGTAGGTGCCGGTTCTCTTCACCTTAGGATCAAGTGGTGAGGCAATAAGGGTAGAGGCATACCCTTCTAGCATATCGTACATCACCTCATAGCCCATTGGCTCCACTTCTTCCTGTCTAGGCTCAATAGCCTCCATTATGCATTTATCTACTTGGATGGTGAAGGAGATATCATCTTCATATTTCTTGACGATGTCACCTGATATCCTCATCCTTTGGCTCATTTTTCATCTGAACTCATCAAAATACTTGTTCAGAACATCAAGGTAACCGGTTCCAATTGCTTCAATGCTTTCCTTGATTTTCTTAGTCACCGGTTGGTCAACAAACCACTAGACATCTCCTACTCCTAGAAAATAGCCTTGGAAATAGAAGAACAACCCAACCAGTAGTTGTCCAAACTTGAACCTTAGTGCATTATCCTGTTTGATTGATTTCAAGTTCAATAGGAGTTGCCTCTGCATACCAGTGCATAGGTCAAATGATGCATCCTCCTTTATCATCCGGTAAGCAACATTTATCGCTGCAACAGATACAGAGTTAATTTTGCTGGCAGAGAATGTCTGGTATCCAATCACCATGCATGCATACTTCACCAGATCATCCTTGATAGAATTTACTGTCATG
The DNA here is from genome assembly GCF_030272615.1 of Cryptomeria japonica. NCBI lineage: Eukaryota > Viridiplantae > Streptophyta > Pinopsida > Cupressales > Cupressaceae > Cryptomeria > Cryptomeria japonica. The sequence continues at coordinate 636,278,069 of NC_081414.1, forward strand.
CCTCATGAGTCGCTCACTGAACTAGTGAGCTTGGACATTTTAGTTTTTCTTACAGTCCTTAGGGCTGGCACTTCCCCTATGTTGTGGAATCCGGTGACTGCATGAATCGCCTGCGACATAATATCATGTGTTCTCTCCAGGTACATCTTATCACCATGGACTCTACTCATAATGATTCTTATATGATCCTCTGTGAAATCCTCGAGGAAGTAAACAACATTGTGAAGCTTCTTCTTCTCCAGAATACTATATTCCAGTTTGATCTGCTTATCTTTTCCACAAAACAAACCTAACTGGGAGTGGATAGCTAGAGACCCTAGGTCTTCAATCTTGCAATCTATGTAGTCAGAGATTCCCTCTTCTACTATCACACCAGCCAAAACTTGTGATAGGGCATTATACTTAGACTTTCGTTGGATAAGACTTGCAGACTCAACAGATGCACTAGAACTGGTATGCAATGTGGAAGCCATGATAGAAATTTTAAAAACTTGAGAAATACCTTTTGAAACTCGTGAAATTAGGGCTTGCAAATTCTCCTTCACTTCACACTCCATCGGTTGTTGAATCACCGCTTTGTGTTCTCCACTTGAGCATTTACAGTTTGAATTTGAATCTCCTTCGTGGTTTCTCAATTTCTCAAAATCTTAGCTCAAATCACCTTTTCATCACTCTGCTCTTTGAAAACTTTTCTTCGCTCGAAAATTGATAGTGAGAAATGATTTTTAAAAAAAAATGCTTTTAAACATATTCCTCACCTACCGTCATTAATGCTCCTCCATTAGGGCGTAAAGCCTAATTTGCCTTTTTACCATTTCTGATCTTCTATCAAATGACAGGTATCACACACCAGTTAAGGTCTTTTACCAGTGTCAACTGGGGGTTAGAAAGCATTTTGCCATTTGCTCCCCCTAAGCTTTTCTAGAAGCTTAGTTTGCCAGTTCCATGATTTCCACACTAGGTGCAGAAACCGGTTCCTCTTGTAACACCACTGGTTTCTTCTTCCAAATTTTGTTCATGTCTACTTGAACAGTGTTAACATCAATGTTCCCTTTTAGAGTGACCGATATATCATCAGATATGTTCTTTCTTGGTCTACAAAATCTGGCTATGTGACCTAGTTTGTTGCAATGATAGCAGACCATTCCAGGTGCTCTCCAGGGTCCATTGTTCATGTTTCCATTCTTCCTTCTGCATGTTGCAGCAATGTGACCATGACCATGACAAATCCAATAGTTTTCTCTCCATCCGGTTGCCGCTTGATAGCCACCGCTTCTTAGTTGATGATTGAAGGCATTAAACTGGCTGTGATTCCGGTTCACAAAAGGTTCAGGACTAGCTCCTTGGGTCCTCTGAGGATATCTATCAATGTTATTCATAACTGACCTGCATTCAGATGCTCTATGCCCAAACTTGTTGCATGCATAGCAGTTACCATTGAATCTATAGGATCTAGGCTTATCATTTAGAAAATAGGAAAAATTGTTGTAAGCCTTACTCCTACACATATTAACAATATGTCCTTCTTTAAGACAGTTAAAGCAAACAGGTTTAAACTTTTGCTTACCTTTATCCTTTGATGTTGGTTGTTTCTTTGACGCTCCAACATTTGTACCAGTGGTCTCACCTTCCTCATGACTAGAATATCCAACTCCATTGGTATTCTTGACCGATTTGGCAGATTCAAGGTTTTGCTCTAGCTTGACAGTACTCTTGTTGAACTTAGAAAGTATTTCATTTGACTCAGAGAGTTCTTTGGAAATAGTAGCATTTGTTTCCAACAGGTTTTCATTCTCAGATATGGCAGTGTTCAGTTCTCCTTGCATGTCTTCCTTTTCCACTTTGCTTGCATGGAGTTGAGCAGTTAATGCACTCATCTCTTGCTTCAGCTTAAAGTTCTCATTATCTTTGTCTTTCATCAGATCTTTAGTTTTCCTTTGATTCTCAAGCTCTTGACACATCCGAATAGTCAGTCCTTCCAACTCCTTTCTTAGGTTGGATTTTGATTCATTCAACTTATTTACTTCTGCAATTAGGGCTTCCATGTCTGCTTCATTTGAAGAACTATTTTTAGATAGCTCCATTAGCTTTTCAACATGTTCTCTCCTTTTTGCCTGAGAGACCTTATATTTAGCCATAAGTTCATCATAGGCTTGCTCAGACTGAGTGAGCCGATGAGTAAGTTCCTTCAATGTGTATTCCCCCATATCTCTTTCCAAGTGGTTAAACTTATAGAAAGGTAGGCTCTGATACCAATTGATGAATACTAAGAGGGGGGGGGGGGGAATTAGTATGCCAAAAATATTTGAACTTAAACACTTTGCAAGACTAACAACAAACCGATAAAACTGTTTAACAGACAAACTAGTTAACACACATGCAAACCAAATAGCAAATAATGCATTCACCCATAGAAGCACAAACACCATAACACAAGAGATTTTGATGTGGAAACCAAAATGGGAAAAACCACGGTGAGATGGAACTCACAAGTAACTATCTGTAGAATAGGAAACAGACCGGTTAAGGTCTTACAATGTTCTTTACCAGAATAGATCCTGTTAGGAATCTCAATCTCTGTTAGGAGATAAGTCCAACTAAGGAAAACCTTGCTAGAGGATTTTAGATCCACAAATGTGAACCACCTTGTTAGAGGATTTACAAAAGGCTTTTGGGCCTACCTGGTTAAGGGCTATAGACTTGTCAAAGATGTGAGTAATCAACAAGTGTTTGATCTAGCTAATAGCACAGACTGGTTGGTTAGATCCTTGATAGCTCGATCTTAATGCACTCTAGCATTACTTTAGTCTTCTACACATTCATATTCTCTCCAATTCCTCGATCATCTTAAACCCTAGCAACAACATAAACTTTCGCTATATCCACATCAACAACCTAAAACCCTAGACATGATGTCCTTATAAAGGAATCTGATTTCATGTCGGTCCAATAGCAATTTCCTAGGTTCAATGAACCTAGACATACTTGGTACCACGACACAAAAAGAACCATTAACGTGTCAGCACCATCAAACAATCGGTGGATGGTAACTCATCACAAAATGCCGGTTGGTAACTCATCACAAAGTATTACCGATTCATACAATAAGTCAGTTCAAGCAAAATGTCGGTTGCCAGTTTGACAAAAATGAAGACCGGTAAAAATGTGTTATGCCGCTTTAATCCCTCGTACCGCTTCGGGTCAACATGTCGCTTCAGACTGGTAAACATGTTTTGCAAAATACCAATAGTCTAAAGACTATAATACAACATACCAGTTGGAACATATTCCAGTTGAGCTCTAACTCATACATATAAAGGAGATCTCAATGCAAGTGTGTGTCCATCAATGACAATCACAACATAAAAATAAAAAATGCCAACAAATTTTATTAGTTTCTGGATTTTGTGGATCATCAAATGGAAATCTAGCTCTAGAACCCCTGAATTAAGCTATAGCATTATCATTTTCAAAGCAATCCAACCATGGTAGATGCTCTTGCCCCCAATCTATCAAGTGTGAGTGTATGAGACGAATTGTTTTTGGTTTCAAAGTTGTGACATGAGTAGGTGTTATGCCTATTTTTATTGATGCACTTGAAGAGGATGATGAAGTCAACCAGACGTTGATCTTATTAGTTGGTGTTATGCTTGTTTTTGTCACCACTTTGGCATTTGATGATGGCACACATACAATTGTTGACAAGTTACTTTGTGTAGTATTATTTGGTTTGGTGATTTCATTGATAAGGGGTTCATGAACAACTTGTGTAGAGGGATTGGGATCATGAGGAGAAATGGTAAGTTCATTTGAGAGGAAATATTGTGAAGAACATGGAGGATTATGACATGGAGATGAAGGGATGGAGGGATCTTGTTTAAGACATGAAGGTAAAGGTATGATTTTATCTTGGTTTGTAAAGGGATTATTAGGGAGGATGGAAGGGATGTCTTGATATTGCTTAGGAGGTGGATGTTGAATGGGACTTGAAAGGACACTTTGTTCTTGAGATGGAAGGGTTTGATTATGAATAGAATAGAAAAGAGCAAGGGGATAATCATAAGACTCTTGGTTGGTGGGATCTTGATCAAAAATTGGGTAGGATGGAATTGGTTGTTCTTGATCTTTATTTGTTTCAGGACTCATTTCTTCTGATTTTGGATCATCATCTTGACACGAGGAAGGAGTTTGGATATGCATGGGAGATTGTTGGAATGTTTCAACATTTTGGCGTGATGAAGAAGGATTTTGAATGAAACCCTCTAAATCATGACTTGGATTGGATTGGTTTTGTACGATGGATAGCCCTTGGGAGGCTATGGTATTAGATAGAGATGGCATGGATTGGTTTTGTGTGACTTCAGTGGATAATGAAATGGTGGATAGATATGGTTGATTTAGGATTTGGTTGAAAGGGATTTGATTTTGGTTGAAAGGAGTATTATTTTGGGTGAAAGACGTTTGATTTTGGTTGAAAAAGGTTTGATTTGGACTTTGGTTGAAGGGGGTTTGATTTTGGTTGAAAGAGGTTTGAATGTTGGGTTGGTGTGAATTTTGATTTGGACTTTGGTTGAATGGGGTTTGATTTTGGTTGAACGAGGTTTGAATGTTGGGTTGATATGAATTTTGATTTGGACTTTGGCTGAATGGGGTTTGATTTTGGTTGAAAGGGGTTTGATTGTTGGGTTGATATGATTGGTATGATTCATATAGTGTGTTGAAAGAAAAAGAAGGTTTACATGACTCTAATGTTGGTTGAACTGAGGTAGGAACAATTTTGTTGAAGAATAAAGGTTGGCATGTTTGATTGGTCTCACAAGAATAAGAAGTTTGGTCTAATACTGATCCCCTCATGGCCAGTACTTCTATCATCATGTTTTCTAACCAGCCCCTATGGTTATCAGAACTAGCCATGTCTGTCACTTGTTGTTGCAAAGTTTTGATTTGTTGAGCTAATATTTCTATGGATGGTGATGGGATAGGAATGGAAGAGATGAATCCTCCACCTTCCCTACGAAATGTATAATTCCAATCCATGATGTTTTCTTGTTTGGTTTGGACTTATGATCACAACATGTAAGATATTTTCTCCATTTCTCTGAATGTGACAATGTTTGATTGAACTTGACCAACTTGTTTAAGATGAGGTTGAGTTTGATTGATCCTCTGATTGTGTTTTGGACATTTGGGGTATGACTTTCTAGGATAATTATGGAAATGATGATGAACTAAGATAGATGTATATGAGGTCTAGACAAGGACGTATATGAGGGCGATAATGAGGATGCAATTGAAGATTATGCAAGGACTATGCAACAACTTATGATGATAATGAGAACATAAGTGAGGACTATGCAAGGACTTAGGATGATAATGAGGACATAAGTGGGACTATGCAAAAGACAATGAACGATAATGAGGATGTAAATGGGACTACCTATGGTCACAAGTATGTAAGGACGTTTTGGGAATCAATTTCAAAATGGACTTTGTTTTTGGTAACTTCATGTGTAGGACAATGTTTTGCAGTTTTCCAAGTCTGAGAACAATGGTTGGTAGATATGTATAGCTGACTGACTCAATTTTCATACAATCTCAAAAAATTCAGAGATACGTGGGATAGGGCCTGAAATAGCCCAAGGGACTAACTCAATACTGGTCTATCACAACAATACATAAAAAAGCATGGAATACAATCTTAGGCTAGATAGTGGACACCATTCAGTGAGGCCCCCGCAACAAAATACCGAAACAAGATGGATAGATAGAGAGTCTAGCAACACTGGCTCCACTCCATGGCACACACTTCTCGGGCATGCCAGTCTCTCTTACCCCAAAGATCTAAAGATCTTGTCACTAAGGGATTTCTATCTCATAATGTAAGGTACATGAGGGGTATCTATGGGGTACGATCCACACTCCCAGAACCACTGAATGTAGGTTTTTTGGCAACTAATTTGGTTCTTAGTATTAGGTTTTGAGGGATCCCGATCCAACGATAGATTCTCAGAGCAAGCCACTTAAGACTTTAGTTGAGCTTATCGGTGCAGGGAAGGCCCCCACATACATCGAATTCACTCAACACTCTAGCCGCCTGACCAGTATATTTATATAGCGGCTCGAGAGTATGCTGGGAGAGATGATATCCCAAACGCATCCCAATTCGAAGTACCTCTGTGGGGTGATGAAATCCCTAGTCAACAATACCCCTCACTACATAGAATAAAATAAAATTTGGATGTCATTGTCACCTTCCTTCTTTCTCCCAAAAGCCCGATGGCGGGTAGAAAGTCAGTTAGTGCAACATTAGGTCCACCCTAGACACAATGAAAAGTTCTTTTCCCTTCAGAAAATGAAAAATGATTTAATCTAATGTAGCCCAATTCACGTTCATTTTATAGCCCAAATTTAGGTGTTAGATCCACATGTGCATGTCAATTTTAAAAACCAAATCCAAGAATGAAGGCATACATGTCAATTTTAACCATTTGTTGATTTTTAAGCATCAAAAACCAAGTGTGAGATACACGCATGTCAATTTTAGCCCATGTTCATTTTAAACACCAACAACGAAGTGTGGGATTATCCATGCATGTCCTTTTTAACTATTGTTGATTTTAAGCACTAAAAATTGAAGTGTGAGATTATCCATGCATGTCAATTTTAACTGTTGTTGATTTTAAGCACTAAAAATTGAAGTGTGAGATTATCCATGCATGTCAATTTTAACTGTTGTGAGATGTGCATGCAAAATTACTAATCTAATCCTCTTTGTGAATCTGCCACAGGCTACAAATAGAAGATTAGTAGCAAAATAAACCAACAGAAAACAAAAAATTAGAAACTTGACAGAGGTGATTGCGTAATACTACCTGAGTGATTGCATGATACTTACTGAGCAAATGCATGAATCTGATAGAGTGAATGCATAAATATGATAGAGAAAATGCGTGACTTTATCTACTTGATTGTGTAACACTAACAGGTCAATTGCATGATAGAATGCAGACAAAAAAAAAATTAGAAAAATACAAGAAAAGTAAACCCAATCAGGAAGCTGCGAAACCAATTGTGAAGCCCTAGTCAAATCCCTCATCATCCATTCAATATTGATTAGATCATATTTAACTGTATAAGAAAGAACTAGGCTGTTATATCTATCTAAGGTCAGTTGCTCTTACGAATCCTGTATCAATTTTTCTGCCTAGAAAACTTTTTGATATCGTTTGGCTTCTCTCCTTTGTTGTTTCGTCCTTCTTGCACCTGAAATCTTGAACTGAACTTTTCTTGCCATAAACTTTGTTAATAAAATCCTGAAGTAAAAAGAAATTTTGATCCCGGATTAACCAAATTTAGGATAGAATTATACAGAATTAATAATAGACAGAAGAAAAATAAAATAACAATTAACCTTGCAGATGCGTGACCTTGAAAGGGCAATTGCGTGATCTGGACAGGGCGATTACGTGACCCTGTCAAAGTGAATGCGTGACCCCAGAGGGTTGAATGGCTAATTATGTCTATGAGATTGCGTGATGATGTAAGCTTGATTGCATGACGAATTTTTTTTTCTTGAAATTCATGCAACCTGCAAAAAAATGAACAACCCATACAATCTGCGAAAATCACACAGAACACAGAAAAAGGTTAAATTGTTGTTAGTTAACATCGGGTTCACCAAAATGTAACACATGCTAGAATTCATCTTCAAATAAACAAAGCTATCAATTAGAAGCACAAGGGAAATCATGAATCCCTATCTAATCAACAACTCTAACAAACTAGACAATGAAAAGATACAATATCAAGAAATAGGAATTAAGAATGAAATCAATTAAAGCTCCCTATCCCAAGATTGCATATTGCTTCCATTTCTCTTCTCCTCTTCGTGGTATGATGGCTCTCAGATATTGCACCAGTAACTTGCAAGTGACACAAAGATTCTAAGTTCATGATTGTTGAAAATGGAGATTGGATGCTCAATTTATAGAAAATTGGATGAGATTGATTGAAAGGTGGAACAAATTGATCAAGAGGTGTGAACTCAGGTGAGCTCAAATGAAATTTGATAGTTGAACTATTGATTGTAGGAGTGAAACTCAATAAATTGAATAGATTAATTGAGTCAACTGATTGAGAAAAAGCCGACTGAAGGAAGAAAAAGAATGATTGGAGGAAATAAAGAAGATGACACGGAAAGCTTAATTTAGAAAAAGCTAATTGAAAGATGGAAATAGAAGTTGAAGAGATAAATCATTTAATTAATTAATTGATTTAATTAATTAATTTAGCATGTGCTTGCATTTAGATTTAGATTATCAATTTAATCTTTGCATGAGATATTATTCAAAAAATTGAATTTATTAATTCAATTTAGCATTTGAATATATTTAGAACTTGGCTTTGATTTTCAATTTGGTTTTTGAAATCATGCACATGTAATTGAATTTGGAAGAAATTGAAATTAAATGAAATTAGAATTTGGGGATTTGGAAATGGAAGAATTAATTAGTTAATTAAATAATTTAAAGAAACTATTTAATTATTTAGAAATGAAATTTAATTAAATAATAAAGATTATTTAATTTAAAGGATTAATCACAATTAATTAAATAATAAATATTTAATTAATATTTAGAAGAGGGTTGAATGATTAGATAATTAGAGATAGAAATTCAATAATTAGCAACTTATTTAAATAATAAAGATTATTTAAATTGGAGAATTAATCATAATTAATTAAATAATAAATATTTAATTAATATTTAGAAAATGATTAAAATGATTAAATGATGATAGAATAGGAAAATAGAATAATTAATAAGATGATGAGGAAATATGAAATTAGAAGAAATAGATTAATTAACTTAATTAAAGAATTAAAGAATTATTTAATCAATTAGAGGAATAATTAGTACATGATCAATGAGACATTTTTAGGTGTCTACAAAGAACATTGGAAGAGAAGCCCTAGTAGAAGAAGACCATATTGGATCAACTAATAAATCAGAAGATGGAGAATCACCGATGATGAGGAGAGCTTTGTGTCATATCAAAGATGATGAAGAGACCTTGAAGAGGAGGAATTTGTTCAAGACCAAATGTAAGGTATCTGGTAAGTGTTGTAAAGTTATAATTACTAGTGGTAGTTTAGATAATCTTGTTTTAGAGAAGATGTTGAATAAGTTGAATTTGGAGACTTTGAAGCACCCTAAGCCTTATGAGATAGCATGGATTCATGATGAGCATAAGATACTAGTAAGTGAACAATGTTTGGTGAAATTGAAGATTGGCTCTTATCATGATGAAGTTTTTGTGTGATTTTATGTGTATGCATATTTATCATATTTTGTTGGGAAGACCTTGACACTATGATAGACAAGCAATATATGATGGGAGAAAGAACATATACACTATTGTTGCAAATGGGATGAAGAAGACCTTGTTACCCTTAGAGGAGCCTCTGAAGACTTAAGTTTGTACCAGTGCTAGAATATGTTTGGTGGATGGAAGGAATTCATGGATAGGATGAGACATCAGAATGTATGTTTTTCTTTAGTTCCTAAAAAGATTGACAATCTAGAGCATGAAGAAGAACAATCGGAGGAGATAAAGGAGTTGCTAATAGAATATGGAGACATCATTTCAGATAATGTACCTGATGAATTACCGCCTATGAGAAGTATCAGTCATTGGATGGACCTGATTCTTGAAGCTAGTTTGCCTAATAAACCAACACACCTGATGACATCAACAGAGAATGAGGAGTTGAATAGACAAGTGCCAAAATTGTTGAGGAAAATTTTGATCAGAGAAAGTTTGAGTCCTTATGCAGTGCCAACACTGTTAGAACCTAAGAAGAGTGGAGAATGGAGGATGTGAACTGATTCTAGAGAAATAAATAAGATCACAGTGAAGTACTGATTTCCTTTTCCTAGGAGACCTTATATTTAGCCATAAGTTCATCATAGGCTTGCTCAGACTGAGTGAGCCGATGAGTAAGTTCCTTCAATGTGTATTCCCCCATATCTCTTTCCAAGTGGTTAAACTTATAGAAAGGTAGGCTCTGATACCAATTGATGAATACTAAGAGGGGGGGGGGGAATTAGTATGCCAAAAATATTTGAACTTAAACACTTTGCAAGACTAACAACAAACCGATAAAACTGTTTAACAGACAAACTAGTTAACACACATGCAAACCAAATAGCAAATAATGCATTCACCCATAGAAGCACAAACACCATAACACAAGAGATTTTGATGTGGAAACCAAAATGGGAAAAACCACGGTGAGATGGAACTCACAAGTAACTATCTGTAGAATAGGAAACAGACCGGTTAAGGTCTTACAATGTTCTTTACCAGAATAGATCCTGTTAGGAATCTCAATCTCTGTTAGGAGATAAGTCCAACTAAGGAAAACCTTGCTAGAGGATTTTAGATCCACAAATGTGAACCACCTTGTTAGAGGATTTACAAAAGGCTTTTGGGCCTACCTGGTTAAGGGCTATAGACTTGTCAAAGATGTGAGTAATCAACAAGTGTTTGATCTAGCTAATAGCACAGACTGCTTGGTTAGATCCTTGATAGCTCGATCTTAATGCACTCTAGCATTACTTTAGTCTTCTACACATTCATATTCTCTCCAATTCCTCGATCATCTTAAACCCTAGCAACAACATAAACTTTTGCTATATCCACATCAACAACCTAAAACCCTAGACATGATGTCCTTATAAAGGAATCTGATTTCATGTCGGTCCAATAGCAATTTCCTAGGTTCAATGAACCTAGACATACTTGGTACCACGACACAAAAAGAACCATTAACGTGTCAGCACCATCAAACAATCGGTGGATGGTAACTCATCACAAAAGGCCGGTTGGTAACTCATCACAAAGTATTACCGATTCATACAATAAGTCAGTTCAAGCAAAATGTCGGTTGCCAGTTTGACAAAAATGAAGACCGGTAAAAATGTGTTATGCCGCTTTAATCCCTCGTACCGCTTCGGGTCAACATGTCGCTTCAGACTGGTAAACATGTTTTGCAAAATACCAATAGTCTAAAGACTATAATACAACATACCAGTTGGAACATATTCCAGTTGAGCTCTAACTCATACATATAAAGGAGATCTCAATGCAAGTGTGTGTCCATCAATGACAATCACAACATAAAAATAAAAAATGCCAACAAATTTTATTAGTTTTTGGATTTTGTGGATCATCAAATGGAAATCTAGCTCTAGAACCCCTGAATTAAGCTATAGCATTATCATTTTCAAAGCAATCCAACCATGGTAGATGCTCTTGCCCCCAATCTATCAAGTGTGAGTGTATGAGACGAATTGTTTTTGGTTTCAAAGTTGTGACATGAGTAGGTGTTATGCCTATTTTTATTGATGCACTTGAAGAGGATGATGAAGTCAACCAGACGTTGATCTTATTAGTTGGTGTTATGCTTGTTTTTGTCACCACTTTGGCATTTGATGATGGCACACATACAATTGTTGACAAGTTACTTTGTGTAGTATTATTTGGTTTGGTGATTTCATTGATAAGGGGTTCATGAACAACTTGTGTAGAGGGATTGGGATCATGAGGAGAAATGGTAAGTTCATTTGAGAGGAAATATTGTGAAGAACATGGAGGATTATGACATGGAGATGAAGGGATGGAGGGATCTTGTTTAAGACATGAAGGTAAAGGTATGATTTTATCTTGGTTTGTAAAGGGATTATTAGGGAGGATGGAAGGGATGTCTTGATATTGCTTAGGAGGTGGATGTTGAATGGGACTTGAAAGGACACTTTGTTCTTGAGATGGAAGGGTTTGATTATGAATAGAATAGAAAAGAGCAAGGGGATAATCATAAGACTCTTGGTTGGTGGGATCTTGATCAAAAATTGGGTAGGATGGAATTGGTTGTTCTTGATCTTTATTTGTTTCAGGACTCATTTCTTCTGATTTTGGATCATCATCTTGACACGAGGAAGGAGTTTGGATATGCATGGGAGATTGTTGGAATGTTTCAACATTTTGGCGTGATGAAGAAGGATTTTGAATGAAACCCTCTAAATCATGACTTGGATTGGATTGGTTTTGTACGATGGATAGCCCTTGGGAGGCTATGGTATTAGATAGAGATGGCATGGATTGGTTTTGTGTGACTTCAGTGGATAATGAAATGGTGGATAGATATGGTTGATTTAGGATTTGGTTGAAAGGGATTTGATTTTGGTTGAAAGGAGTATTATTTTGGGTGAAAGACGTTTGATTTTGGTTGAAAAAGGTTTGATTTGGACTTTGGTTGAAGGGGGTTTGATTTTGGTTGAAAGAGGTTTGAATGTTGGGTTGGTGTGAATTTTGATTTGGACTTTGGTTGAATGGGGTTTGATTTTGGTTGAACGAGGTTTGAATGTTGGGTTGATATGAATTTTGATTTGGACTTTGGCTGAATGGGGTTTGATTTTGGTTGAAAGGGGTTTGATTGTTGGGTTGATATGATTGGTATGATTCATATAGTGTGTTGAAAGAAAAAGAAGGTTTACATGACTCTAATGTTGGTTGAACTGAGGTAGGAACAATTTTGTTGAAGAATAAAGGTTGGCATGTTTGATTGGTCTCACAAGAATAAGAAGTTTGGTCTAATACTGATCCCCTCATGGCCAGTACTTCTATCATCATGTTTTCTAACCAGCCCCTATGGTTATCAGAACTAGCCATGTCTGTCACTTGTTGTTGCAAAGTTTTGATTTGTTGAGCTAATATTTCTATGGATGGTGATGGGATAGGAATGGAAGAGATGAATCCTCCACCTTCCCTACGAAATGTATAATTCCAATCCATGATGTTTTCTTGTTTGGTTTGGACTTATGATCACAACATGTAAGATATTTTCTCCATTTCTCTGAATGTGACAATGTTTGATTGAACTTGACCAACTTGTTTAAGATGAGGTTGAGTTTGATTGATCCTCTGATTGTGTTTTGGGCATTTGGGGTATGACTTTCTAGGATAATTATGGAAATGATGATGAACTAAGATAGATGTATATGAGGTCTAGACAAGGACGTATATGAGGGCGATAATGAGGATGCAATTGAAGATTATGCAAGGACTATGCAACAACTTATGATGATAATGAGAACATAAGTGAGGACTATGCAAGGACTTAGGATGATAATGAGGACATAAGTGGGACTATGCAAAAGACAATGAACGATAATGAGGATGTAAATGGGACTACCTATGGTCACAAGTATGTAAGGACGTTTTGGGAATCAATTTCAAAATGGACTTTGTTTTTGGTAACTTCATGTGTAGGACAATGTTTTGCAGTTTTCCAAGTCTGAGAACAATGGTTGGTAGATATGTATAGCTGACTGACTCAATTTTCATACAATCTCAAAAAATTCAGAGATACGTGGGATAGGGCCTGAAATAGCCCAAGGGACTAACTCAATACTGGTCTATCACAACAATACATAAAAAAGCATGGAATACAATCTTAGGCTAGATAGTGGACACCATTCAGTGAGGCCCCCGCAACAAAATACCGAAACAAGATGGATAGATAGAGAGTCTAGCAACACTGGCTCCACTCCATGGCACACACTTCTCGGGCATGCCAGTCTCTCTTACCCCAAAGATCTAAAGATCTTGTCACTAAGGGATTTCTATCTCATAATGTAAGGTACATGAGGGGTATCTATGGGGTACGATCCACACTCCCAGAACCACTGAATGTAGGTTTTTTGGCAACTAATTTGGTTCTTAGTATTAGGTTTTGAGGGATCCCGATCCAACGATAGATTCTCAGAGCAAGCCACTTAAGACTTTAGTTGAGCTTATCGGTGCAGGGAAGGCCCCCACATACATCGAATTCACTCAACACTCTAGCCGCCTGACCAGTATATTTATATAGCGGCTCGAGAGTATGCTGGGAGAGATGATATCCCAAACGCATCCCAATTCGAAGTACCTCTGTGGGGTGATGAAATCCCTAGTCAACAATACCCCTCACTACATAGAATAAAATAAAATTTGGATGTCATTGTCACCTTCCTTCTTTCTCCCAAAAGCCCGATGGCGGGTAGAAAGTCAGTTAGTGCAACATTAGGTCCACCCTAGACACAATGAAAAGTTCTTTTCCCTTCAGAAAATGAAAAATGATTTAATCTAATGTAGCCCAATTCACGTTCATTTTATAGCCCAAATTTAGGTGTTAGATCCACATGTGCATGTCAATTTTAAAAACCAAATCCAAGAATGAAGGCATACATGTCAATTTTAACCATTTGTTGATTTTTAAGCATCAAAAACCAAGTGTGAGATACACGCATGTCAATTTTAGCCCATGTTCATTTTAAACACCAACAACGAAGTGTGGGATTATCCATGCATGTCCTTTTTAACTATTGTTGATTTTAAGCACTAAAAATTGAAGTGTGAGATTATCCATGCATGTCAATTTTAACTGTTGTTGATTTTAAGCACTAAAAATTGAAGTGTGAGATTATCCATGCATGTCAATTTTAACTGTTGTGAGATGTGCATGCAAAATTACTAATCTAATCCTCTTTGTGAATCTGCCACAGGCTACAAATAGAAGATTAGTAGCAAAATAAACCAACAGAAAACAAAAAATTAGAAACTTGACAGAGGTGATTGCGTAATACTACCTGAGTGATTGCATGATACTTACTGAGCAAATGCATGAATCTGATAGAGTGAATGCATAAATATGATAGAGAAAATGCGTGACTTTATCTACTTGATTGTGTAACACTAACAGGTCAATTGCATGATAGAATGCAGACAAAAAAAAAATTAGAAAAATACAAGAAAAGTAAACCCAATCAGGAAGCTGCGAAACCAATTGTGAAGCCCTAGTCAAATCCCTCATCATCCATTCAATATTGATTAGATCATATTTAACTGTATAAGAAAGAACTAGGCTGTTATATCTATCTAAGGTCAGTTGCTCTTACGAATCCTGTATCAATTTTTCTGCCTAGAAAACTTTTTGATATCGTTTGGCTTCTCTCCTTTGTTGTTTCGTCCTTCTTGCACCTGAAATCTTGAACTGAACTTTTCTTGCCATAAACTTTGTTAATAAAATCCTGAAGTAAAAAGAAATTTTGATCCCGGATTAACCAAATTTAGGATAGAATTATACAGAATTAATAATAGACAGAAGAAAAATAAAATAACAATTAACCTTGCAGATGCGTGACCTTGAAAGGGCAATTGCGTGATCTGGACAGGGCGATTACGTGACCCTGTCAAAGTGAATGCGTGACCCCAGAGGGTTGAATGGCTAATTATGTCTATGAGATTGCGTGATGATGTAAGCTTGATTGCATGACGAATTTTTTTTTCTTGAAATTCATGCAACCTGCAAAAAAATGAACAACCCATACAATCTGCGAAAATCACACAGAACACAGAAAAAGGTTAAATTGTTGTTAGTTAACATCGGGTTCACCAAAATGTAACACATGCTAGAATTCATCTTCAAATAAACAAAGCTATCAATTAGAAGCACAAGGGAAATCATGAATCCCTATCTAATCAACAACTCTAACAAACTAGACAATGAAAAGATACAATATCAAGAAATAGGAATTAAGAATGAAATCAATTAAAGCTCCCTATCCCAAGATTGCATATTGCTTCCATTTCTCTTCTCCTCTTCGTGGTATGATGGCTCTCAGATATTGCACCAGTAACTTGCAAGTGACACAAAGATTCTAAGTTCATGATTGTTGAAAATGGAGATTGGATGCTCAATTTATAGAAAATTGGATGAGATTGATTGAAAGGTGGAACAAATTGATCAAGAGGTGTGAACTCAGGTGAGCTCAAATGAAATTTGATAGTTGAACTATTGATTGTAGGAGTGAAACTCAATAAATTGAATAGATTAATTGAGTCAACTGATTGAGAAAAAGCCGACTGAAGGAAGAAAAAGAATGATTGGAGGAAATAAAGAAGATGACACGGAAAGCTTAATTTAGAAAAAGCTAATTGAAAGATGGAAATAGAAGTTGAAGAGATAAATCATTTAATTAATTAATTGATTTAATTAATTAATTTAGCATGTGCTTGCATTTAGATTTAGATTATCAATTTAATCTTTGCATGAGATATTATTCAAAAAATTGAATTTATTAATTCAATTTAGCATTTGAATATATTTAGAACTTGGCTTTGATTTTCAATTTGGTTTTTGAAATCATGCACATGTAATTGAATTTGGAAGAAATTGAAATTAAATGAAATTAGAATTTGGGGATTTGGAAATGGAAGAATTAATTAGTTAATTAAATAATTTAAAGAAACTATTTAATTATTTAGAAATGAAATTTAATTAAATAATAAAGATTATTTAATTTAAAGGATTAATCACAATTAATTAAATAATAAATATTTAATTAATATTTAGAAGAGGGTTGAATGATTAGATAATTAGAGATAGAAATTCAATAATTAGCAACTTATTTAAATAATAAAGATTATTTAAATTGGAGAATTAATCATAATTAATTAAATAATAAATATTTAATTAATATTTAGAAAATGATTAAAATGATTAAATGATGATAGAATAGGAAAATAGAATAATTAATAAGATGATGAGGAAATATGAAATTAGAAGAAATAGATTAATTAACTTAATTAAAGAATTAAAGAATTATTTAATCAATTAGAGGAATAATTAGTACATGATCAATGAGACATTTTTAGGTGTCTACAAAGAACATTGGAAGAGAAGCCCTAGTAGAAGAAGACCATATTGGATCAACTAATAAATCAGAAGATGGAGAATCACCGATGATGAGGAGAGCTTTGTGTCATATCAAAGATGATGAAGAGACCTTGAAGAGGAGGAATTTGTTCAAGACCAAATGTAAGGTATCTGGTAAGTGTTGTAAAGTTATAATTACTAGTGGTAGTTTAGATAATCTTGTTTTAGAGAAGATGTTGAATAAGTTGAATTTGGAGACTTTGAAGCACCCTAAGCCTTATGAGATAGCATGGATTCATGATGAGCATAAGATACTAGTAAGTGAACAATGTTTGGTGAAATTGAAGATTGGCTCTTATCATGATGAAGTTTTTGTGTGATTTTATGTGTATGCATATTTATCATATTTTGTTGGGAAGACCTTGACACTATGATAGACAAGCAATATATGATGGGAGAAAGAACATATACACTATTGTTGCAAATGGGATGAAGAAGACCTTGTTACCCTTAGAGGAGCCTCTGAAGACTTAAGTTTGTACCAGTGCTAGAATATGTTTGGTGGATGGAAGGAATTCATGGATAGGATGAGACATCAGAATGTATGTTTTTCTTTAGTTCCTAAGAAGATTGACAATCTAGAGCATGAAGAAGAACAATCGGAGGAGATAAAGGAGTTGCTAATAGAATATGGAGACATCATTTCAGATAATGTACCTGATGAATTACCGCCTATGAGAAGTATCAGTCATTGGATGGACCTGATTCTTGAAGCTAGTTTGCCTAATAAACCAACACACCTGATGACATCAACAGAGAATGAGGAGTTGAATAGACAAGTGCCAAAATTGTTGAGGAAAATTTTGATCAGAGAAAGTTTGAGTCCTTATGCAGTGCCAACACTGTTAGAACCTAAGAAGAGTGGAGAATGGAGGATGTGAACTGATTCTAGAGAAATAAATAAGATCACAGTGAAGTACTGATTTCCTTTTCCTAGGAGACCTTATATTTAGCCATAAGTTCATCATAGGCTTGCTCAGACTGAGTGAGCCGATGAGTAAGTTCCTTCAATGTGTATTCCCCCATATCTCTTTCCAAGTGGTTAAACTTATAGAAAGGTAGGCTCTGATACCAATTGATGAATACTAAGAGGGGGGGGGGGAATTAGTATGCCAAAAATATTTGAACTTAAACACTTTGCAAGACTAACAACAAACCGATAAAACTGTTTAACAGACAAACTAGTTAACACACATGCAAACCAAATAGCAAATAATGCATTCACCCATAGAAGCACAAACACCATAACACAAGAGATTTTGATGTGGAAACCAAAATGGGAAAAACCACGGTGAGATGGAACTCACAAGTAACTATCTGTAGAATAGGAAACAGACCGGTTAAGGTCTTACAATGTTCTTTACCAGAATAGATCCTGTTAGGAATCTCAATCTCTGTTAGGAGATAAGTCCAACTAAGGAAAACCTTGCTAGAGGATTTTAGATCCACAAATGTGAACCACCTTGTTAGAGGATTTACAAAAGGCTTTTGGGCCTACCTGGTTAAGGGCTATAGACTTGTCAAAGATGTGAGTAATCAACAAGTGTTTGATCTAGCTAATAGCACAGACTGCTTGGTTAGATCCTTGATAGCTCGATCTTAATGCACTCTAGCATTACTTTAGTCTTCTACACATTCATATTCTCTCCAATTCCTCGATCATCTTAAACCCTAGCAACAACATAAACTTTCGCTATATCCACATCAACAACCTAAAACCCTAGACATGATGTCCTTATAAAGGAATCTGATTTCATGTCGGTCCAATAGCAATTTCCTAGGTTCAATGAACCTAGACATACTTGGTACCACGACACAAAAAGAACCATTAACGTGTCAGCACCATCAAACAATCGGTGGATGGTAACTCATCACAAAATGCCGGTTGGTAACTCATCACAAAGTATTACCGATTCATACAATAAGTCAGTTCAAGCAAAATGTCGGTTGCCAGTTTGACAAAAATGAAGACCGGTAAAAATGTGTTATGCCGCTTTAATCCCTCGTACCGCTTCGGGTCAACATGTCGCTTCAGACTGGTAAACATGTTTTGCAAAATACCAATAGTCTAAAGACTATAATACAACATACCAGTTGGAACATATTCCAGTTGAGCTCTAACTCATACATATAAAGGAGATCTCAATGCAAGTGTGTGTCCATCAATGACAATCACAACATAAAAATAAAAAATGCCAACAAATTTTATTAGTTTCTGGATTTTGTGGATCATCAAATGGAAATCTAGCTCTAGAACCCCTGAATTAAGCTATAGCATTATCATTTTCAAAGCAATCCAACCATGGTAGATGCTCTTGCCCCCAATCTATCAAGTGTGAGTGTATGAGATGAATTGTTTTTGGTTTCAAAGTTGTGACATGAGTAGGTGTTATGCCTATTTTTATTGATGCACTTGAAGAGGATGATGAAGTCAACCAGACGTTGATCTTATTAGTTGGTGTTATGCTTGTTTTTGTCACCACTTTGGCATTTGATGATGGCACACATACAATTGTTGACAAGTTACTTTGTGTAGTATTATTTGGTTTGGTGATTTCATTGATAAGGGGTTCATGAACAACTTGTGTAGAGGGATTGGGATCATGAGGAGAAATGGTAAGTTCATTTGAGAGGAAATATTGTGAAGAACATGGAGGATTATGACATGGAGATGAAGGGATGGAGGGATCTTGTTTAAGACATGAAGGTAAAGGTATGATTTTATCTTGGTTTGTAAAGGGATTATTAGGGAGGATGGAAGGGATGTCTTGATATTGCTTAGGAGGTGGATGTTGAATGGGACTTGAAAGGACACTTTGTTCTTGAGATGGAAGGGTTTGATTATGAATAGAATAGAAAAGAGCAAGGGGATAATCATAAGACTCTTGGTTGGTGGGATCTTGATCAAAAATTGGGTAGGATGGAATTGGTTGTTCTTGATCTTTATTTGTT
This sequence comes from Cryptomeria japonica, assembly GCF_030272615.1. Lineage (NCBI taxonomy): Eukaryota > Viridiplantae > Streptophyta > Pinopsida > Cupressales > Cupressaceae > Cryptomeria > Cryptomeria japonica. The sequence goes on from NC_081414.1 coordinate 636,297,840, forward strand.
TCAGGACTCATTTCTTCTGATTTTGGATCATCATCTTGACACGAGGAAGGAGTTTGGATATGCATGGGAGATTGTTGGAATGTTTCAACATTTTGGCGTGATGAAGAAGGATTTTGAATGAAACCCTCTAAATCATGACTTGGATTGGATTGGTTTTGTACGATGGATAGCCCTTGGGAGGCTATGGTATTAGATAGAGATGGCATGGATTGGTTTTGTGTGACTTCAGTGGATAATGAAATGGTGGATAGATATGGTTGATTTAGGATTTGGTTGAAAGGGATTTGATTTTGGTTGAAAGGAGTATTATTTTGGGTGAAAGACGTTTGATTTTGGTTGAAAAAGGTTTGATTTGGACTTTGGTTGAAGGGGGTTTGATTTTGGTTGAAAGAGGTTTGAATGTTGGGTTGGTGTGAATTTTGATTTGGACTTTGGTTGAATGGGGTTTGATTTTGGTTGAACGAGGTTTGAATGTTGGGTTGATATGAATTTTGATTTGGACTTTGGCTGAATGGGGTTTGATTTTGGTTGAAAGGGGTTTGATTGTTGGGTTGATATGATTGGTATGATTCATATAGTGTGTTGAAAGAAAAAGAAGGTTTACATGACTCTAATGTTGGTTGAACTGAGGTAGGAACAATTTTGTTGAAGAATAAAGGTTGGCATGTTTGATTGGTCTCACAAGAATAAGAAGTTTGGTCTAATACTGATCCCCTCATGGCCAGTACTTCTATCATCATGTTTTCTAACCAGCCCCTATGGTTATCAGAACTAGCCATGTCTGTCACTTGTTGTTGCAAAGTTTTGATTTGTTGAGCTAATATTTCTATGGATGGTGATGGGATAGGAATGGAAGAGATGAATCCTCCACCTTCCCTACGAAATGTATAATTCCAATCCATGATGTTTTCTTGTTTGGTTTGGACTTATGATCACAACATGTAAGATATTTTCTCCATTTCTCTGAATGTGACAATGTTTGATTGAACTTGACCAACTTGTTTAAGATGAGGTTGAGTTTGATTGATCCTCTGATTGTGTTTTGGACATTTGGGGTATGACTTTCTAGGATAATTATGGAAATGATGATGAACTAAGATAGATGTATATGAGGTCTAGACAAGGACGTATATGAGGGCGATAATGAGGATGCAATTGAAGATTATGCAAGGACTATGCAACAACTTATGATGATAATGAGAACATAAGTGAGGACTATGCAAGGACTTAGGATGATAATGAGGACATAAGTGGGACTATGCAAAAGACAATGAACGATAATGAGGATGTAAATGGGACTACCTATGGTCACAAGTATGTAAGGACGTTTTGGGAATCAATTTCAAAATGGACTTTGTTTTTGGTAACTTCATGTGTAGGACAATGTTTTGCAGTTTTCCAAGTCTGAGAACAATGGTTGGTAGATATGTATAGCTGACTGACTCAATTTTCATACAATCTCAAAAAATTCAGAGATACGTGGGATAGGGCCTGAAATAGCCCAAGGGACTAACTCAATACTGGTCTATCACAACAATACATAAAAAAGCATGGAATACAATCTTAGGCTAGATAGTGGACACCATTCAGTGAGGCCCCCGCAACAAAATACCGAAACAAGATGGATAGATAGAGAGTCTAGCAACACTGGCTCCACTCCATGGCACACACTTCTCGGGCATGCCAGTCTCTCTTACCCCAAAGATCTAAAGATCTTGTCACTAAGGGATTTCTATCTCATAATGTAAGGTACATGAGGGACTGTATGAATGGTTGGTGATGCCTTTTGGATTGACTAATACATTGAGTACCTTCATGAGGTTGATGAATGAGGTATTTAATAAATTATTGGGTAAGTTGTTATTGTGTATTTGGGTGACATTTTGATTTTCAATAAAAGCAAGGAAGAAAATATATTGTGTTTGAGACAAGTTTTGCAAAGGTTGAGAGAAGAGAAGTTGCTGATAAATATTAATAAGTGTAGTTTCATAAAGGAAGAATTAGTCTATTTGGGATTTGTGATATCTGTAGATGGATTGAAGATGGAACTTGACAAGGTAAGAGAAGTTTTTGAATGGTCTACACCAAAAATAATTCGAGAGTTGAGATCATTTCATGGATTGGCTAGTTTCTACTGGAAGCTTATCAGAAATTTCAGCTTAGTTTATAGCCCTATGATTGGGACAATGAGAGGGAATAGAAAGGATTTGACATGGACGACTAGAGAAAATAAGAGCTTTGAATTGTTGAAGCAAAAGGTGATAGAGTAGCCTGTGTTGGCCGTACTGGATTTCAACAAAGTATTTCAAGTGGATTGTGATTCAAGAAGGTAGATCGGTAGCATATTTAGTGAGAATTTGAATGATGTAAGGAGGAGATATTATGTGTATGATTAGGAATTTTATGCCATAATTCAAGTATTGAGGAGTTTGTGTTGTATACTGATCACCAAGCTTTGTAGTATTTCAATAGTCAAAGTAAGTTGAATCATAGACATATGAGATGGGTGGAGTTCTTGCAAAGTTATACCTTTGTTTTGAAGAATAGGAGTGGAAATTCAAATAAAATTGCTAATGCCTTGAGTAGGAGGAACTTGTCGATAGAGATGAGAGTGAAATTATTAGGTTTTGAAGAATTGAAGAACTTGTATGAGGATGACCTAGGTTTTGCAGAACCTTGTAAAGCTTGTAAGGAACCTTCTATGGTGGATAGAAGTAAGTGTTTGGACTATTTCATTCAAGATGAGATGTTGTTTAGAGGAGTTCACTTGTGTATAGCTAGAAGTTATATGAGAGAGTCTGATAAAGGACAAGCATAGTGGAGGATTAGTCGGACACTTTGGTATTGATAAGATAGTGGCATTGATTAGTGAGAATTACTTTTGGCCTTAGATTCATAAGGATGTCAGGAAATTTGTGCAGAGCTATAGAATTTGTCAACTTGCAAAAGGTAGTAGTTAGAATTTTGGATTCTATAAGCCTTTGACAATTCCAGAGAGACCTTGGGAAGACATAAGCATGGATTTCATACTTGGATTTCCTAAGACACAGAGAATAAATGATTCTATATTTGTGGTGATGGATAGATTCTCAAAGATGGCACATTTCATACCTTGTAAAAAGACAAAAAATGGCAGTACATGTTGCAGACCTATTTTTCAAGGAAGTGGTGAGATTACATGGATTACTTAAAAGCATAGTTTCAGATAGAGACACTAACTTTGTTGGGCATTTTTGGAGGACACTTTGGGAGAAGATGAAGATATATTGAAGTTTAGTTCTAATTTTTTCCCATAGACTGATGGATAGACAAAGGTAGTGAATAGGAGGTTGGGAAATTTGTTGAGATGCTTAGTTGGAGATTAAACTGGAAGTTGGAAGTTGGAACTTGATTCTTGCACATAAAGAATTTGCCTACAATAATTCAGTAAACATTAGTACCAAAAGAACACCTTTTGATATTGTTATCGGAGCACACCCTAGAGGCATATAAGATTTGAGAGATATCAATAATGAAGATAAAAGGAGTGCAGAAGTAGAAGAATTTGCAGAGCATATGAAGACAATGCATAGTCAAGTGAAATAGAATTTGAAAGACATGAGAAACAAGTATAAGGAGAAAGCAGATGAGAAGAGGAGACATAAAAAATTTGGAGCTGGAGATGAAGTGATGGTGTATCTAAGAAAAGAGAGATTTCTAGTTGGAACCTAGAATAAGTTGCAGATGAGGAAGTTTGGACCTTGTAAGATATTGAAGAAATTCAGTTTTGGAAATGCATATGAAGTAGAGTTATCGGATGGTATGAGTATTTCACCTATATTCAAATTTGTAGATCTACATCAATATCATGAGACAAAATTCAATGAGGATAGTGTAGCAGACTTGGAGAAGAAGATACCCTAGAGGGAACCAGATCAGATTAAGAATATTTTGGACAGTAGGATTGGACGTAGCAGCTAGAGCAATAAGTACAGAGAGTATATTGTGAAGTGGAAGGATATACGAGTTGAAGATTCATCATGGATTTCTCAAGTAGAGGTAGACCGGCTTGGTTTTCCTCTAACCCTATCAAAGTGAGGGACTCACTTTTGTAAAACCCCCAGATGTCTGATTTAGGAGCATCCCTAGTTCTTGGCAATCTTTCATCAACCCAAATAAACATTTTATTTTAGTTTGTTTCCTGTTTTGTAGTTTCAACATTTCATTATGCGTTTCTTTGCATTTTCTCACTGAATCTTGTGGAGTTGGAGTTTGATTGTGGACATGTTCATTTGTCTTATCCTAAGTCTGCAGGATGTTTGGATCTTTTTCTAGCAAGTTATCACTTCCAGAATCTAAGATAGTTTTCTATCTTAGTGCACTGGAACCGCTTGGACCTTTTTGGCTATTGGCAGATCTTCTGGATCATCTATGTAGCTTGCAGAGATTATATTCATTACTTCCAACATTTACTAGCATGTGACTGATCTTCCCTTGGGTCCGCACTTCATTCTTTGGATTTTCTAGAGGGATTTATTTGGCAGAGGCCGACCTTGTTGTTTTACGCGTTTCTTCGGCATTTGTTCCATCTTGGGCTGACGTGGATCATTTTTTATCATATAAATTAATGTAATTGAGCATTAAAATTGAGTGATTAGAACATAGAAGAATAATCCTTAGATTAGGAAATCTAGAGTTGGCTCACATTCTTGCTTGAGCTGAATGTTGCATATCATGCATGTTTTGTACTCAAGCCTATGAGCCAAATCTTGTGAGTGCACATGTTGCCAACAATTTGTAACTGATTTTCATGATAGAATAAATTTTTTAATGCATTGCCTCCATCATGATTGTGTTTTTTTTGTTGTTTAAATCTTGTTGCATGGTCCAAACTATTCTCTTTGACAACTCCCCCACCATGACTGCACCACTAAGATAGAGCACTTTTTGGGATTTCTTGTGAACATAGTTGAGTATGAGAAGAATCCAATTGCTCCAGATAATCTTTCAAATTATGTTGATCTCTTGGTTGAGTGTAGAAGTCTTTGAATGAGTATCAAACTAGCTATACATTCTTGGGAAGTTCTTCTTCCTGATCTAAAGGAAAAGTACAAGCTTATATTTCTAAAGAAGAGCAATTGAATGTTTCTTTGTGTAAGGTTCAACTTATTTTATGCATCCTTTGTCCTTGATGTCAAAAGGGGGAGAAAGGAATTCAAGGAATGAAATTTTGAGGTTTTGAGGAATTGTGTGAGTAAGGGGGAGTTGTGCAGTTATATTTTGAATATGGTTTTCCATCAATGAAAAAGGGGGAGATTGTTAGACTTGTTTTAATAATGTTGTCATTGATGTCAAACATGTCATCCAGTTTTGGACCGGACACTATTTGAGGGTCAGATAGTCGGGATATTATGGACTTTATAGATATTATGGTAATGTAGTATGTATAATGTGCAGTTAAGATGTTGTTTTGGTCAGAAGTTATTGTGCAACATGGACAACCCTGGATGATGATTTTTGTGGTTTTATTGAGTTCTCATTAATCCTGACATCCTAGTGTTAGGAGTTCTTATTGATATCGGTATCAGTTTGTTGGACATTTCTACTACTAGGGTATGTTGTTGTTATTGATGTCAACATATTCATGCTTCGGTGATTGGAGATTGGTTTATTGGGATTATGGTTTGGTGTATAAATTATTTATAATATCACTATATTCTTCTATATTGGTTTTGATGATCCGGTAAGCTTAATTGATCATATCATATGATCTAGTTTTGTAGTTTGTTTTTCTAATTAGTGCTTTGCAAAGTTTAGTATTTCCTCCAGTATATTGTGGTGTGATTAGATCTTGAGCTGATTCTTTGGGAGACTATTTGGAATGGCCTTGTGTATCTTCAATTCTGATGGTTCATTATTTAGTGCTCCGCAAGTTATCTTTCTTCATGACAGTTGTTGATCTTCAAGTGTATTCATGTTTTAGATGTTCATCGATAAAGATTTGATAAGTGGTGTTGGTGCAGTTGCTTCTGATGTTTCTAACGTGATTTTTGGTGCTTCTTAATTGTGTCCTATTTGTCCTAATGATCAGCATTGATCATTGTGTGAGTTGTTGGTGATTTTGTGGAACCGGTGATGTTCTTCGTGTTATGTGGTTTTCCTTGTGGTGTAGCATGTTGTGGTTGATCTTGGCATGATTTCCAATGGTGTGGCATGTTTGGATATTTAAATTAGGTCCATGTTATGTTATGTGTATCATTATATTTTTTTGGTGGTTCATCTTTTTATCATGTGATATAATTTTGTAATTGTGAGTTGAGGGTTTAGCCGACCTTGTTGTCAAGGTTGATGAATTGTATAAATAGGTGGTATTGTCATGTAAGTTTGGTATGAAGGTTGTGTCTACATTATCAAAGAGTGGTGTATGTACCATCAAGTGATTCATCTTTTGGTATTTTGATTGGGCAGAGATTGGTGTTGCAGAGTAGACAATTATGCTTAACTGAAACTGTCATCAGGCATTTGGAGATGCTATTATTGCAGTTCATCTCTTCTGGATTGTAGTCCAAATCTTATCATAAGTCATTGAGACTTTCCTGAGGGTTGTATCCTTCCAATTCATTATCTTTGGAGCAATGCGCTCTAGGCAGTGTGTTTGAATGCATGTGCATTCCCCATTGTAATATTTTCTCATACTACTCGAGTATCATCTTATTGTGGGTAGGTTCCCACCATGGTTTTTCCCTTAATCGGTTTTTCCACATCAAAATTTTGGTGTTGTGATATCAATTTTCTTATCTTTATTATTTTTGCATTTTATTAGATCTATATTTGTGATTAAGTTTGTAGATTTCGGGAAAACTAATTCACCCCCCTCTCAGTTTTCCTTTATTGTTGTTGCCAACAATTGGTATAAGAGATAGATCCTTCGAAAGAAGCTTAACTGCATGGAGAGAACTGATATGGCAACTATAACTAGAGGTTTTATCTTTAAGAAGGAGAGTTTGAGATTTAATGGAAGTAACTATGCTATATAGAAGAACCATATGGAAGTGCACTTGAGATGTCTCAGAGAAGATTACTAGAATATTAAAAAAAAATGCCTATTCTGCTCCTCCAAATGGACAGGTTATTGTTGATGAAATCAAGGAAGTTGAGCATAACATTACAACAAAGGAATCATTTTTGAGTGCCTTGAGTGATTTAGAGATGACAAATGTAATGGGACTTCAGACCGAACATGAGATCTGGGAGAAGCTTGAAACCCTGTATGAAAGAGATAAACAATTCAAATTTGCTAAGTTGCAAAGTTTGAAAGGGAAATATGAGATGCAGAAGATTAGAGAAGATGAGAATATAAATAACTTTATGGCCAAGGTGAATGATCTTGTCCTAGGTATCAGATGTGCTGGTGGAACCCTTGAAGAAGATGAAATTATTGCTAAGGTGCTAAGATCTTTGCCTCTTGCTTATAAACACAAGGTAGCTACTATTGATGAGATCTCGAGTGTGACTACTATGACAAGAGATATGTTAGCTAGAAAGATTGTTGTATTTCAGATGAGCAAATATGGTGAATCACATGGAAAGTTTGAGACAACATTTAGAGAATCTATATCCAGAAAGAAGAAGTATGAACCTGAAGAATGCAAAATATCTAGATATGAAAGAGAAAGGATAGAGATGGAAGAGAAATAAAGAGAATTGGATGAGCTTGAAGCATTTATTTCTTGGAGATTGCTTAAAGGAGCCAGTAAGTATGATGGAAAATTTCCCTTGAAATGTTTCTCTTGCAATAAGGTAGGACATTTTGCTTCTACGTGCCCAGAAAGAATGGCTAAATATGATAGGCATGATTAATTTGATAAGAATGATAGATATGAGAAGCATAAGAAGTATGAAAATCCTTACAAGTCTAACTGGAAGTATAAACATTAGAAGAATTGCTATTATGGTGCTGATGAAGGTGTTACAGATGAAGAATCAGAAGGAGATGAAGTTGTGTTTCTTGCCATTAAAGAAGATGGAGTGGTACCTATTGACTCCAATAACTGCACTATTGAGGAGAAATCTTTAGCTTCTAAAGTTGAAGAAAAAGATGAACGGGTGATTGACAATGGTTGTTCACATCATATGACCAGTGATAAAAGAAAACTTGTGAGTATGGAAAAGTGTGATCACAGAATAGTGAGATTTGGAGATGACAAAGCCTATGTGATTCATGGTAGGGGTTCTATTTCCTTTGATGGTAAGCATAATACTGACGATGTTCTATATGTTGAAGGTTTGAAGCATAATATTTTGAGTTTTGGACAGATGGTTAACAAAGGTTATGATTTACAATTCAAGAATGGTAAATGCAAGATCCTAAATACCTTTGGTATAGAGATTGCATTTGGAACTAGGACTGAAGGTAATATTTTTCATCTGAATGCTAGTGAGAAAAGTTGATTGATTGCTCAAATTGATGAAATCTAGTTGTGGCATAGGAGAATGTGTCATGTTAACTTTGACTCAATGATTAAGATAAATTATACACAAGTTGTTAGAGATCTTCCTAAGATTGCTAAGCCTACTAATCCAGTATGTAAGGAATGTCAATTGGGTAAGGAAACAAGGATTTATTTCAATAGAAAATAATATGCATACAATGGACTACTAGATCTTGTGCATATAGACCTATGTGGACCTAGAAAGGTTAGAAGTATGCAGGGAGATAGATATTTTATATTACTAATTGATAAATATTCCAGGATGATGTGGGTTGTCTTTTTGAAAGAGAAATCTCAAGCATTAGACAAGTTCAAGATATTCAAAGTAAAGGTTGAGACTAAGTCAGGATTGAAGGTGAAATATCTGAGATCTGACAGGGGAGGTGCATTTTTTTCTGGTGAGTTTGATTCATTCTTAGAGAAGCATGGGATTAGAAGACAATTATCTTCTCCTAGAACCCCTCAACAGAATGGAGTTGTTGAAAGAAAGAACATGATTATTTTGGATACTACAAGGACTATGCTTATTGAAGGGAATGTTTTGAAGATCTATTGGAGAGAAGCTATTAGGATTGTTGTTTACACATTCAACCAGGTTCATATTAAAGGTAATACTAGTAAGACCCCTTATGAGCTATGGTTTGGTCATGTTCCTACTATGAGATATTTTAGAATATTTGGTAGCAAATGTTGATGGTATGATGAAATAATAAATATCTGATAGAATACTAAGAGGGGGGGTCAATCAATATATTGAAAAACTAATACAAAGTTCCCAAACTCAAACTCAGTCACACAATGTAAACATATCTCAGTCAGGATCAATATTCTTGAGGATTTAAGAATCCAAGCTAATGGACCACCTTGTTAGAGGATTTAATGAGTAACCAAGCTTGTTAGAGCTTACCCAGTTAAGGGATTTCACTTCTACTATAATTGTTAGAAAACAACAGGTTTTCTTGATCTGTCTGAGTAGAACTATATTTGCCTAATCAGATCCTTCTAAGCTTCAATCTTCCTTCACTCAAAGTGTAGATCCAATCATTGGTTAGGCAACTACACACTCAATAGATTTCTATCAATCTTTCCAACACCCTTTACAAATAACTTCATCAATCTTAAATACAAATCAGTTAGGGCGATAACACAACAAAAACCTAATTCTCATCATCCAGATTACAAACAAGTTAGTACAATCTTGACCATTAGAAATCATGACAATCTCTTCAAATTCTTCAAGAAAATTCCAACCGCTCTATGATCACCGCTTCATTGGACTTTGTAACTCATCATGCATTGTGCATTAGATGCAATCCACTTTTCTCCTTCCCTAGACAATAAAAAAATGCACCAAAACAATTTGAACTTATCCTCATACAATGATCACACGTGTCTCCATCATTACTGCTTATCAAATAATAAACCAACAAAATTGATCGGTTAGGGTTTAACAACTGATAAGGTTTAACCCTTTAAACCGGTTCAACTCACAAACTTTACATGCCAGTTTACAACATCTTCCACAAATCTCTTCTTACCAGTTACTAGCCAATATCAAAAACAACAATATTAGCAATAACATGAATACCATTACCAGTTCAATTGACATCAATGACAACATATCATTAATGCAATCTCTAAGAAAAATGCCAACATACTAAAAATGCCAACAATCTCCCCCTTTGGCATTGATGGCAATACAAATATCAACACCTTTGATTGCCGCTAAGATTGGTGAATAGGAATCCTGGTTTACATTACCAATTATTCACCTTGCTGTTGTTTGTCTTCATCCTTCCGCTGGTTCACCTAATCAAACACATAATTATTCTCCTCAATCACATAATTCTTCTCCCCCTTTGACATTGACAACAATGCCAAAGTGAAAGTAAAACATGTAATTTTGCTCTCACTGTGTATCAACATCATTCTGCAACTTGATGCTCCCCCTGTTGAATACATCCACTTCTTCATCAATCCATGTAAAATTCTGCAAGTGGTTCATGGACTGATGCAATCAGCATTATACTCAACTAACTTCATGATTAGGGACAACCTCCAATTGACTTCTAAGATAATTGAAAGTGGTCTTAGGAAGAGGTTTGGTAAAGATATCTACAAGTTGCTCCTTGGTAGAAACATGCTCCAAGATAACATCTTTACTTTGAACTTTTTCCCTCAAGAAGTGATATTTCATTTCAATGTTCTTAGTCCTTGTGTGCAAAACAATATTTTTTGAAATGTTTATTGCACTTGTATTGTCACACAAAATCTATATTGGTTTTGAAATTTCCATCTTCAAACCTTCCAAAATGTGTCTCATCCACATAGCTTGTATGAAATTCATATAAGCTGCTACATACTCAGCTTCAACAATAGATTATGAAGTACAACTCTTATTTTTACTACTCCATGAAACTATCCTTCCTCCTAGAAAGAATGCTCCACTAGTAGTATTATTTTGGTCATTCATATTTCCTTCCCAATTAACATCTGTGTATGCCTTCAAGTCAAAATTTCCACCATATGGATACCATAACCCATAGTCAACAATACCTTTCAGATATCTAAAAATTTTCTTGGTTGCCATAAGATGTACCTCCTTTGGATTCTTCTGAAATCTAGTAACAATATGAACTGCATGGGCAATATCCGGTCGACTGTGAACAACATAGTGTAATTTGCCAATCACTGACCTGTATTATTTTTCATCTAAAAACTTAGATGCATCTTCTTTGGACAATTTACAACCTATAACCATTGGAGTTCCAACTGGTTTATAGTCACTCATACCAAAAGTCTTCAAGACCTCTTTCACATACTTGGATTGAGTAATGAAAATACCATTCTTTATTTGGTGTATTTGTAAGCCTATGAAATTTTGTATTTCCCCTACTAATGACATATTTCTTCATTTCATCTACAAAATAATTACTTATGTCATCATTACCTCCAAATACTTCACTGACTATTATTTCATCTCCTTCAGACTTGAGATAAATTTTGTTGTCATCACTAGTTATAGCAAAGCCTATCTTCATCAGATGAGTATGAAGTCATTCATACCATGCTCTAGGTGACTTCTTTAATCCATACAAATCTTAATGCAATTTGCATACCATGTCTTCCTTATCTGTCAATGCATAACCATCAGGTTGCTCTATATAAACCTCTTCTTCCAGTATCCCATTCAAGAATGTAGACTTAACATCCATTTGGTATACCTTGAACTTATTATGAGCTGCAAATGCAAGTAATGTTCTGACACCTTCCAGTCTTGCTACTGGTGCAAAATTTTCTCCATAGTCTTCTCCTTCTTCTTGCGCATAACCTTTGCATACTAATCTTGCCTTGTTGCAAACTACAACACCATCTTCATTTAACTTGTTTCTGAACACCCATTTAGTACCTATAACATTCTTGTTTACCAGTCAGGGTACCAGGGTCCAAGTGTTGTTCTTCTCAATTTGATCCAACTGCTCCTCCATAGCTTTCACCTAATGATCATCACCAAATGCCTCCTTAGCACTTCTAGGTTCAAAGGTGAAGATCATGCAAGAGTTCTCTCATATTATCCTTCTAATCTCCAATTATTTGTTCAGGATTGTGATTCAGTCTCACATATCTAGGAATAACATGTTCATTCTCTTCAGGTTCAACGTCTTCATTATCATCCTCCTTTGAGTTTATTTGTTATGGTAGAACAAGTACATCAGGATTTTCTTTACCGATTTTTTATTTAACCATTTCAGGTTCCAAAATAAAAATGCAAGGATCTTCATCCTTCTTCTCAGAACTAGTTCCTTATGAAACTTCAGGGCATTCATCTACACGAACATCAACACTCTCAACAATTTTTTGTGTTCGGTTGTTGAAGCATTTATAGGCCTTACTCTTGGTGGAATAGACAAGAAATATGCCTTCATCACTCTAAGCTTCAAAATTGCTTATGTAATCACCTCTTTTAATAAAATTTTTGCATCCAAATATCTTAAAATAGATAACATCAAGTGATTTCCCATACTAGTACTCATATCGAGTCTTGTCCTTACCTCTTTTCACTAGAACTCGGTTCATTGTGTAAACAACTGTACTTACAACTTCTTTCCAAACTGTTTTTTCTACACCTCCTTGTATCAACATAGTCCTAGCAGCTTCAACCATTGACCAGTTGTTTCTCTTTGCTACACCATTTTGTTGTGGTTTTCTTGGTACCGAAAGCTGCCACTTGATACCATTATCATCACAATACTTAGTGAACTCTGCAGAAGTGAATTCACCGCCTTGATCTATTCTTAAACATTTTATCTTTTTGCCACTCTCTTTCTTAGATAAGTCTTTGAATGCCTTTAATTTACCAAGAGCTTGATTTTTATCCTTCAAGAATGTGACCCACATCATCCTTCAACAATCATCAGTGAAGATCATGAAATACTTGTCACCTTGAATACTTCTTGTTCTTATTGGTCCACATAGATCTATATGAACCAAATCTAACAAGTGCTCTATTGAGAAGGACTTGCTCTTGAAAGTTGAAGAAGTCATCTTTCCTAGCTGACATTCTTTACAAAGAGCATTATCTGGTTTGTCTAGCTGAGGTAGACCTCTTACTGTCTTAGACTTGCTTACTTTAATAATATTGTCAAAATTTATATGAAAAAATCTCCTATGCCAAATCTAGCTATCATCTATTTTTGCAATCAAATAGTTTCTAACTTTAGGATTGAGACGAAATATATTACCTCTGGTCTGTTTCCCGATTGCAATCAATTCACCTTTGTTGTCAAATATTTTGCATATTCCATTTCTAAACTCCAGTGGGTATCCTTTGTCATTAAGTTGTGCCACACTTAAAAGATTGTTGTTTAGGCCTTCAACCCAATAGACATCATCAGCACTACTCTTCCCATTAAGAGAAATAAGTCCCTTACCTTTAACCATGCAAGGTGAGTTATTGCAAAATTTGACAACACCGCCATCAAATTCCTTCAAGGAAAGAAATTTTCTCCAATCACTGGTCATGTGATGTGAACAACCACTATTAATGATCCAATCATCAGAGTTATCCATTCTGGGTACTAGTGCCTTCTGATCTGATATTTCTTCCTTAGTAGCTACAAACACAATATCTTCACTAGCATCATCATCAAATTCTTCATTAGTAATACTACTGTCAATAGCTACAAGACAATCTCTCTTGCCTTTACCCTTATACTTCTTAAATTTGTCTCTCTTGTATTCATTTTCACCATTAGGCAATTTACTGCTATATGACCAATCTTGTTGCATGCAAAACATTTTAAAGGTAGCTTACCTCTATATTTACTAGTGCCTCTAAGCAGTCATTTTTCCAACAATGCTTCAAGTTCCACTAGGTTGTCTTCATCTTTAGCATCTCTTCTCAATCTAGATTCATAGTTATGGCCGGTATCTCTACTTCTTCTCATAGATGAGTTAGAGACAAAAGCTCTGAATGTAGATTCTGATTTCTGTATACTACCATTGTAGCCATTTAGTTCAAAATCAGTAAGTTTTCCAATAATAGAGTCAAGAGTTACCTTTGTCTTGTCAATGGATTTCAGCTCTAGAATAGTTGCAACTTGGATAGCATAGACCTGTAGCAGGGTTCTCAGTACCTTACTGATTACTATGGCATCTTCCACTTTCCCTCCTGCACTCTTTATCTCACCAACTATCTCTTTGATCCTTTGACCATATGGCTTGATATTCTCACCTTCGGACATTCTCATGTCATTGACCTTTCCTCTCAAACTCTCCTCTTTGGCAATCTTAAAATGTTCATTACCACTATAAATCTCTTCAATTTTTTGCTACACTTCATGTGCAGTCTCAAGACTAGGAACATCTACATATTCAACATCAGTCAGAGAACTTATAATAGCCTCTAATGCTTGGTGATTTTCTTATTGTTCTTTCTTCTAATCATTGGTCAGGATTCCAGTAGGTGTAATATACTTAGTTCCTATATGATCCCAATACTGACTACCAAAAATCATAATTTAAATCTTCATTTTGTCTCTCCATAATCTATAGTTATCTTTATTGAACTTCAGACCTTCTTTCTTCATCATGATCTACAAGATCATTTCCTGAAGTTGTTAGGCTTTTAGATTAAGAGGACCTGAGACGCTCTGATACCAATTGATGGTATGATGAAAGAATAAGTATCTGGTAGAATACTGAGAGGAGGGGTGAATCAGTATATTGAAAAACTGATAGAAAGTTCCTAAACTCAAAACTCAATCACACAAAGTAAACATATCTTAGTCAAGATCAATATTCATAAGAATACTTGACATCAACCAGTTTAACTGTTATAACAACTTAACAGTAAACAACTTCAATCTTGTAAACATGAAAAATGCTTAATCATAACTCAACATATTCATCTCTCAATGCTTCTACTTATCATGCATTATCAGAAGTTAATCAAATCAACAAATAAGATCATAATCACAAAAGCATTCACCACTTGACACAAATGTTTATATGTGGAAAACCCAAATAGGTAAAAACCACGGTGAGATGAGACTCACAAGGGTAGATATCTGAACTCTTCTGAAGTTTACCTTGTTAGGAGCCAAGCATGTTAAAGCTTTACAATAACTCCTGTTAAGAACTAATTCTGGTTAGGAATCACCCGGTTAAGGGATTTACAAATATACCTTGATGAAAAGAACAATACCATGTTAGGAGTAACCTCCCTAGAGGATTTAAGAATCCAAGCTAATGGACCACCTTGTTAGAGGATTTAATGAAGAACCAAGCTTGTTAGAGCTTACCCATTTAAGGGATTTCACTTCTGTTGTAATTCTTAGAAAACAACAGGTTTTGTTGATCTGTCTGAGTAGCACTACATTTGTTTGATCATATCCTTCTAAGCTTCAATCTTCCTTCAGCCAAAGTGCAGATCCATTCACTGGTTAGGCAACTACACACTCAACAGGTTTCTATAAATCTTTCCAATACCCTTTACAAACAACTTTATCGACCTTAAATGCAAATCATTTAGGTCGGTAACACAACAAAAACCTAATTCTCATCATCGAGATTACAAACGAGTCGGTACAATGTTGATCATTAGATATCATGACAATCTCTTCACATTCTTCAAGAAAATTCCAACCGCTCTATGATTACCACTTCATCAGACTTTGTAACTCATCACATGATGTGCATTAGATGCAATCCACTTTGCTCCTTCCCTAGACAATAAAAAAATGCGCCAAAACAATTTGAACTTATCCTCATACAATGATCACACATGTCTCCATCATTACCGCTTATCAAATAATAAACCAACAAACTTGATCGGTTAGATTTTAACGACTGATAGGGTTTACCATTTACATTACATAGAAAGGTTTAACCCTTTACACTAGATCAACTCACAAACTTTACATACCGGTTTACGACATCTTCCACAAATCTCTTCTTATCGGTTACTAGCCAATATCAAAAACAACAATATCAACAATAACATGAATACCATTACTAGTTCAATTGACATCAATGACAACATATCGTTAACGCAATCTCTATGCAAAATGCCAATAAACTAGAAATGCCAACAAATGTTATATCAAGAGAGATGATGTATAGGAAAGTTTGATGCAAGAATTGATGAAGGAATTTTCTTGGGATATTCAACAAAGAGAAAATCCTACCAGTACTACAATAAGAGACTGAGAAAGATAATGGAAAGTGCAAATGTGAAGGTGGATGAGAACCTTGGAAAAGAAATCAGAGCTTGCAGATATGATGATGATCAACACAATATTCTGAATCCTATTCAGACTGAAGAATCAAAGCACAATGATCCGGTAGAGACAGTTAATCAAGATGTTGTAATTGTTGGTGGAGAGGTGCAGGAACCTAAAAAATTAGAACAATCAGAAGACTTTGAGGTATGTAAGATTGAATCATTCATATTATCATATTATTAGTGATAAAAATAAAGGTGTGACGACTAGAAGAAGGCTAGTCGTTGAAGAGGTATGTTTGATTTTTAAAGTTGAACCTAAAGATGTTGTCGAGGCTTGCAAAGATAAAAATTGGATGAGAGATATGGAAGAAGAATTAGATCAAATTGAAAAAAAATAACACATGGGAGCTTGTGCCTAGACCTAAAGATAAGAATACGATTGGTACTAAATGGGTATCCAGGAATAAATTGAATGAAGTTGGTGAAGATGTCATAAATAAAGCAAGACTAGTATGAAAAGGATATTCATAGAAAGAAGGGATTGATTATGAGCAGACTTTTGCTCCGATAGCCAAACTTGAAGATGTAGATTGATCAACCTAAGGATTTTCATTATCAGATGATGGAGACATGATATGTAAATTGAAGAAATCTCTTTATGGATTGAAACAAGCCCCTAGAGCCTGGTATGCTAGATTGGATAAGTACTTGTTGAAATTAGGATTTAATAAAGGGACTACTGATAGCAATTTATATTTTAAGATTGAGAATGATAACATCTTGATTGTTGAAGTTTTTGTTGATGATATTATCTTTGGAGGAGATGATAACCTGAGCATGAAGTTTTCTAGTGATATGCAAAAAGAATTTGAGATGTCTATGATAAGAGAGACAAAAAAAAATTTAGGTTTGCAAATTTCACAGACTAGAAAAGGTATTTTTATATCTCAAACTAAATATGTGAAGGAACTGTTGAAGAAGTTTGGGTTAGATGACTTGAAAGCGGTTGGAACTCCTATGGTGACTGGCTGCAAATTGTCTAATAATGATGAATCTCTGAAAGCTAATCAGAGTTTGTACAGATCTATGGTTGGTGGATGGCTATATCTTACTCAGACTAGGTCAGACATTATGCATGCTATGTGCATGGCTTCTAGATATCAAGTTGATCCAAAAGAGATTCATGTCACTATAGTAAAGAGGATATTCAGATACATGAAGGGAACTATGGATTATGGTTTGTTGTATCAGAAGAATGATGATTTCATGTTATGTTCTTACACTGATGTTGATGACTGGAAGAGTACCTTCAGTGGTGCTGTATTTTTATGTAAGAAATTGGTTTCATGGGCTATTAAGAAACAAGATTTGGTGTCCTTATCTACTACTAAAGCTAAGTACATTGTTGCTACTAGTAGTTGCACTCAAGTGGTC
This sequence comes from Cryptomeria japonica, assembly GCF_030272615.1. Lineage (NCBI taxonomy): Eukaryota > Viridiplantae > Streptophyta > Pinopsida > Cupressales > Cupressaceae > Cryptomeria > Cryptomeria japonica. Next base: position 636,315,471 of record NC_081414.1, read on the forward strand.
TGGATGAAGAAAATGTTGAAGGATATCAGAGTTATCTATAATGATCCTATCATTATATAAAGTGATAATTCCAGTTCTATTAACATGTCAAATAATTGTGTGCAACATTAAAAAACTAAACATGTGTCAATCAAATATCATTACTTGAGAGAAAAAGTTAGTGAAGAGGAAATTAAGCTATAATATGTGTCTACAAAGGAACAAATTGCTGATATTTTCACTAAGCCTTTGCCTACAGATACATTTGTCTATTTCAAAGACAAGTTAGGGGTATCCACCCCTCCTAATGAGAACTAGATGTATTGAGTTGCATCAATCCAGTGGACTTCCAAGTCTTATTCCTTTTATTTGGATTGATGAGTTGGTGCTGCTCCTCTAGTGGAGTAGTCTGGTTACATTTTTTAAGAGGGAAAGATTCATGCTTTTTTCATCTAAGATAGTGAGTTTGGTTTTCTCTTATGAGATCTTTGGCATTGTTGTCAAAGGGGGAGAGAAGCATGTGAAAATTTGTCTTATCTACTTGATCTTAGGGGGAGTCTGTTGGAGTTATTTTCTTTCTTTGCATTGATTGTATTTCACATTCATATGTTGCCATCAATACCAAAGGGGGAGATTGTTGGACATTGCTTCTACAAGGGTATGTTGTTGTCATTGATGCCAACATATTCCTACTTTGGTGATTATAGATTGGTTTATTGGGATCATGGTTTGGTGTATGGAGTATTTAAAATATCACTATATTTTTCTGTATTGGTTTTCATGATCCAGGAAGCTTAATTGATCATATCATATGATCTGGTTTTGTAGTTTGTTTTTATGATCAGTTCTTTGCAGAGCTTAGTATTTCCTCTGGTATATTCTTGTGTGATCAGAGATGATTCTTTGGGAAACTGTTTGGGATGGTCTTTTGTATCTTCATTTCAAATGGTTCATGATTCGATGCTTCGCAAGTAATCTTTCTTCGTGATAGTTGCTGATGTTTCTAACATGATTGCTTGTGTTTCCTAATTGTGTCCTATTTGTCCTAATGATTCACATTGATCGTTGTGCAAGTTGTTGGTGTTTTTCTTGAATTGGTGATGTTCTTCATGTTATGCGGTTTTCCTAGTAGTGTAGCGTGTTATGGTTGATCTTGGCACGATATTTGGTGGTGTTGTGTGTTTAAAGATTTGAATTAGGTCAATGTTATGTTATATATATCATTATATTGGTTTGGTGGTTGATCTTTGTATCATGTGATGTAATTTTGTAATTGTGAGTTGAGGGTTTAGCTAATCTTGTTGTTAAGGTTGATGAATTGTATAAATAGGTGGTATTGTCATGTAATTTTGGTATGAAGGTTGTGTCTTGCATTATTAGAGAGTGGTGTATGTGAGATAAAGTGATTCATCCTTCGGTATTGTGATTGGGAAGAGATTTGTGTTGCAGAGCAAACAATTGTGCTTAACTGGAACTATCATCAGACATTTGGAGATGCTATTATTGCAGGTCATCTCTTCTAGATTGTAGTCCAAATCTTATTCTGAGTCAATGAGACTTGCCTAGGGGTTGAAGCCTTCTGGGTCACTATCTTTTGAGTAGTGATCTCTAAGCAGTGTACCTGAATGCATGTGCAATCCTCATTATAATATTTTCACATACTATTCGAGAGTATCATCTTATTGTGGGTAGGTTCCCACCGTGGCTTTTCCCTTAACCGGGTTTTCCATGTCAAAATCTTGGTGTGGTGTGTCATGCTATCAATTTTCTTATCTTTATTATTATTGCAGTTTATCAGATTTGTATTTGGGATTAAGTTTGTAGATCTGGGGAAAATTGATTCACCTCCCCCTCCTTTCAGTTTTCCTTCATTAGTGTTGCCAACACAGTTATGTGTCCTGGTGTTAGCAGTTTTTGTAATTATTAGATGTATCTCTTTGAGCTTTGTGTTGCAGTTTCCTTGGTTCTCGGAGTCTAATTTTTGGAGATATTGGACTTGATCTTCTGATAATGGGTTGGTATTCATGGGCCTAGATGACCATGCCCCTTTCTGGTAATCTCGATATATGCATTGGTAATCAGAGCATGAAAAGGAAGTGTGTAGAAGTCTTGCGGAGGTCGACATGAGCATATTGGTAACATGTTGGGCTTGGCTGACACACTATTTTGTATCTATACCCTCTAGTATATATATACATATACATATGTAGTGGTATGATTGATTAAACAAGGTGAATGCATGAGTGAAGCTGAGTGATGTGCGAAAGATAGATGGCAGTGAAGATAGAAGAGTGTGTGAAGTGTGAGTTGCAGATAGCAAAGGCAATTAGTGTTGCAGTAGTGCAATAGTCCTTTACCGGACTTGTTGCAGGACAGTTGTACATAGATCTCTAACCATATCTACTATAGAGTTTGAGATTTGTAATATGAGCATAAACATGGAATTGATCGTATGCATTTTGAGATTCAAACCTTTTCAGTTCAACCTTTCCAATTGTAGTGAGCATTTTGGCAGTTAGTCATCTTTTGTATATTTGTAGCGAGCAGTTTGGCAGTGAGCCATTTTGGAGTGAGTCACCCCTTTGTAAACTCAAACTAAAACTGTTTATATTCTCCTAAGAGTTAACATTCTTCGTGGTTTTTCCCATTTGAGTTTTTCATGTATAAAATATGGTTTTTATCTTGTGGCTATGTTCTTCATGTATATTTTGTATTAACTGCTCTATATCAATCAAGTGTGTTTGATAACAATTATAATTGGTGAAAATTTTATTGTTTTTGAATCTATGGGAATACTGATTCATCCCCCCCCTCTCTCATTATTCTGGTTCTTTCAACCCGATCAATAAAAATTTCTATTACCCATGCAAACATAGAGGAAAATTACACCTTTTTCATCAAATTTGGAAGCTTAATAATACATAAAACCTTAGTTCTATTACCCATGCACACATACAGGAAAATTACATTGTTTTCCTCAAATTTGGAAGCTTACTAAGACATAACACCTTCATGGATGTTGGATATTTTTAGGTTGGATGTTTGAAAACTTTCAATGAAATATGTTTCACAAAAATTTATCTCATGCTTACATCATGTTAGAGCTTAAGAGTAGCTAGTGTTACATTCATTTATGATATAACAATAGGATATTTATTGTGTTCAAATTTTTTTAGGATGGATAGCACATAGAATGAATATATTGAAATAGCTTAGATATAAAAAAAGTGTCCTTAGGAATTGCCTTCTTCTAGAATAGAAATGTACACAAGTTTTTTTTAATTTTTTTTCAAAAATTTCGAGAAAATTTAGGTAGATGGAAAAATCCAAACCTCATTCCTATTGCACTCCTTCTTTCCTAATATAAACTTGATTCTTTGCAATAATTTATCTCCCATTGAAACATTATAGTAGGTTTTTGAAAAGATTTATTTGAATAAATCTAGAAACCTTTAGAATTAAATGCTACTTATAAGTGTAAAGTGAAACCTCATAGCTTTTGTTGAACAACCCTACTACATATGTCGGAATCAAAGCTTCTAAGAAACAAATGAAAACTATAGCACCTTCAAAGCGTTCAATTACATGAAATAATGAAACACCTTGAGAATAATATTGTATCTCAAATATTAAATAAAAGTGATTTTCTTTAAATGAATTGTAAGAAATTTTTCCAAGTAAATTCAATGAATACATGTTAATTTGAATCCCATAATTATGCAAGTGGCTCCTGTGCTACATAAAAACAAGGGAAACTTTGAAATAACATTTTGAATACCATAAAACTACAAAGAAAAAATAAAATTTTCAAATGTTTCAGTCTCTCTTGCCATAGTAGAAATGTATACAAAATGTCAAAGCATAGATAAGGTATATGAATTGTCAATAGAATCCTTAACTATATTACAAAGTGACTTCTTTGGTAGTTCCAAATTTGTAACAATATATTCATTTCAGTGGAGTTTTTACCAAATTTAGGAAGTAGAATAATGTGAAAATTTAATGAGGACCTATGGTATAATGTGAACAAGTTTTCAATTAGAATTAACACGTTGACAACATGATCTAAAGACTAGGTACCTTAGAGAGAAATCAAGAAAGTATCACAAAGAGCTTGGATACAATTATTTCCTTGAAAAAATATAAATTAAGAACATATCTATCAAGCATTTAATCATATAAAACGAACTTAATAAAATGAAAAAGAGTAAAATTCTATAAGGACCAGCTAAGAGGACTTGTGCCAAATTAGTTACCAGTACATTGTATATCTTATATACATGTGAGGGGAAAAGATAGACATATCATTCAAAGAAGAAGTAAATTTATTAACTAAAAAGTGAAAGAACAATTGAAGACTTCAAAAGATCAATAGAAAAAAATATCTACTCTTTCTTTTGTTTTTTTCCTTTTTGACAATTTATAGACTATGCCATCATTGGGCTATTTTGATATTGTTTTCTTGGTGTAGATGTTTCATTTTGTAGGTTCCACACCTCATGAGACTAGTTCCCCATATTGTTACGCTAGTTCACCTTAAAATAATTTAAGGCTACTTAAAAGCCCTCTCTTTGACAAGAGACGCAAAGCGTCAAGTTCCTACCGAGATATTTTAGATTGTTGTAGAGATGTAGTGGAAGATGCATTTGTATTAAAGTTTTTACAACTAACAGTAGATAAAAATGAATGAGAGAAATAACTTACATTTACCAATGAATCAATGATTGCAATTTTTTGTTTGTTTGTTACTAGTAAATTGGTGCTTGCTCATGACATCTTGTGCTCCTATGCCACAAATTTGATTTGTCACTATAATATATTTGAAAGCCAAAGTATCTTAATTTATATTGTAATATCCTAAATACATAGATTTGGCAAATTTATCAATTGAACTCAAAAATTTTTAGTCATTTAAATTGTCTAAATAATTTTGAGAGAATAGTTAAAAGAAAGAAAAATGTATACTAAATAGTTTATCATTATACTTGAAAAATAAGAACAATATAATCATTTATTTAAAGCCAATTTAAGCTTATAATAAAATTATACTCGTCAAATCACAAAATATTATATTTAAAAGCCCACATAAAAAGATATTGTCAAAGAGAAGTCAATCATAGAATATTTCCCTCGAAGTAGTCATTAGCTACAACTCAATGGATGGTATATTATTGTTGTATTTTGGTTATAATTTTTTATGGAGTCAATATCAATGTGAAGAGAATAGATGCTTAATGACCAAAGGAAAGCAACATGAAGAGTTCAAATTACAAATAATACAACATAGCTGCAATACTAATTAATGTCTTTGCATTTGATGCCAAATCTATTTTTTCTACAATACTAATTAATGTCTTGCATTTGAATGATTGGCAAAGTAGTGTACTACCTCTTGCAAGAACTAATGATGCAAAATGGTAAAAAATGAAGGGTGCTTTTAACATTGAAGTTCCAAGAAGGTGTGGGGCTTCCAACTGGTATTTTGTTCTCAAAATGCTTTTATGTCAAACTTATCATATGATACCATAGTCTAAGGTAAGGTGACTTATTAAGTCACGACCTAGTCAACATATCAATTTAGTATATAAGATATTTTAACATAGTTTCTGTTTTCTTTAATGTAATATTTTAAATGTCATTTCTAGTAACTTATTGTATTTAGTTAAGAGTTCTATTGTTTCAATGTTTCACTTGTAATTTATTTTTAATGTTTTGAGATTTCCTCTATGTCTGAAGTAGTTTCAAAAATAAATCTAAAACTTTTGTCAATATGATATCATTGGTTGTTTATTGCATAAACAAAAAATCAGTTATCAAATATTGTTACTGTTGGCATTTTTGTTGTTTATGTTGTGATTGTCATTGATGGACACACACTTGTATTGAGATCCCCTTTATATGTATGAGATTGTGCTCAACCAGTATTTGTTCCAACCAGTATGTTGTATACTAGTCTTTAGACTAGTGGTGATTTTGCAGAATGTGTTTCTTGGTCTGAAGCGGCATGTCGACCCCAAGCGGTTTGTAGATCACAAGCAGTATGAGGGAGCAAAGCGGCACAACACATTCTTACTAGTCTTCATTTTTGTCAAACCGGCAACCGGTATTTTGTATGAACCGGTAATACTCTGTGATGAGTTACAAACCGACATTTTGTGATAAGTTACCAATCCACCGATTGTTTGACGGTGCTGACACATTGACGGTGCTTCTTGTGTCGTGTTACTAAGTATGTCTAGATTCATTGAACCTAGAAAATTGTAATGTAATCCTATTGGACTGACATGAAATTAGATTCCTTTAAAAGGAAATCATGTCTAGGGTTTTTAAGTTGTTGCTAAAAGGGTTAATGTCGAGCTAGGGTTTAAGGTGGAAGTTGAGAATGATCTTATCTGAGAAGATCAAGCTGTAACTGTGAGAGAGAGAGAGAAGACTGAAGTAATGCTGGAATGCGTTAGCTGTGAGCAATACTGGATCTAACCAAGCAGTTTGTGCTATTAGATAGATCAAATAGTTGTTGATTACTCACATCTTTGACAAGTCTGTAGCCCTTAACCGGGTAGGCCTCAAAGCCTTTGTAAAATCCTCTAACAAGGTGGTTCACACATGTGAATCTAAAATCCTCTAACAAGGTAGTCTTTAATCGGACTTATCTCCTAATAGAGATTGAGATTCCTAATAGGATCTGTTCTAGTGAAGAACATTGTAAGACCTTAACTGGTCTAGTTTCTATTCTATAGATAGTGACTTGTGAGTTCCATCTCACTGTTGTTTTTCCCAATTGGGTTTCCACGTGAAATATCTTGTGTTATGGTTGTATTGCTTTTGTGGGTGAATGCTTTATTCACATTTTGGTTTGCATGTGTGGTAACCAGTTTGACTGTTAGATTGCTTTACCGGTTTATCTTTAGATTGTGTAAGTGTTTTACTGCAGAGATTTTTGGCATACTAATTCACCCCCCCCTCTTAGTATTCATCAATTGGTATCAGAGCCTACCTTTCTATAAGTTTAACCACTTGGAAAGAGATATGGGGGAATACACCATGAGGGAACTTACTCAACAGCTCACTAAGTCTGAGCAAGCCTATGATGATCTTATGGTCAAATACAAGGCATCTCAAGCAAAAAGGAGAGAACATGTAGAAAAGCTAATGGAACTATCTGAAAGTAGTTCTGAAGATGATGCTAACATGGAAGCCATGATTGCTGAAGTAAATAAGCTGAATGATTCAAACTCCAATCTAAGAAAGGAGTTGGAAGGACTGACTATTAGGTTTAGTCAAGAGCTTGAGAACCAAAGAAAAGCTAAAGATTGGATAAAGGATAGAGATCATGAGATCTCTAAGTTGAAACAAGAGATTAGTGCACTGACTGCTCGCCTTCATGAGAGAAGAATGGAAAAAGAAGACATGCAAGGAGAACTGAACATAGCCATCTCAGAAAATGCAAGTCTAATGGAGACAAACACTGCTATTTCCAAAGAACTCATTGAGTCAAAGGAAATTCTTGCTAAGTTTGGCAAAAGTACTGTCAAGCTAGAGCAAAAGCTTGAGTCATCTAGACCGGCAAAGAATACCAATGGTCTTGTTTTTTCTGGACATGAGGAAGGATAATCCTTAGGAACAAATGTTGAAGCATCAAAGAAGCAACCGACACTCAAAGGAAAAGGTAAGCAAAAATTCAAACATGTTTGCTTTAATGTCTTAAAGAAGGACACACTGCCAATGTATGTAGGAGCAAAGCCTACAATAATTTTCCTTACTTTATCAACAATGTACCTAGATCAAATAAGTTCAATGGTCATTGTTATGCATGCAAAAAGTTTGGGCATAGAGAATTTGAATGCAGGTCTGTAATGGATAACACTGGAAGATATCCTCAGAGGACCCAAGGAACTAGTCCTGAACCTTTTATGAACCGGAACCACAACCGGTTTAATATCTTCAATCATTAGTCAAGAAGAGGTGGTCATCAAGCGGCAACCGGATGGAGAGAAAGTTGTATGATCTATCATGGTCATGGTCACACTGCTACAACATGCAAAAGGAAGAATGGAAATGTGTACAATAGACCCTGGAGAGCACCTGGACTTGTTTGCTATCACTACAACAAATCGGGTCACATTGCAAGATTCTGCAGAACTAGAAAAAGTATATCTGATGATATACCGGTTACTTAGGAAGGAGAAATAGATGTTGAAAAAGTTCAAGGAGACATGAAGAAAACATGGAAGAAGAAACCAATAATGTCGGAAGAGGAATCGGTTTCTACACCTAGTGTGGAAATATTAGAACCAGCAAACTAAGCCTTAAAGGCTTAGGGGGAGAAAATGGCGAAATGCTTTCGAACCCTCGATTGACACCGGTAAAAGACCTTAACCAGTATGTGATACCTATCACTTGGCAGAAGACCAGAAATGGTAAAAAGGAAATTAGGGTTTACGCCCCAATAAAGGAGCATTAATGATGGTAGGTGAGAGACATGTATAAATGCATTTTTCAAATCATTTCTCACTATCTTTTTTCAAGCAAAGAAAAGTATTCAAGTGCAGAGTGAAGAAAAGGCGATTTGAGCTTAGATTTCAAGAAATTGAATAACCTTGAAAGAGATTCAAATCCAGTTTGCAAGCAGTAGTGGAGAACACAAAGTGGTGATTTGGCATCCGAAGGAGAGTGAAGTAAAGAAGAATCAGGAAGCCCTAAATTTGCATTTGAAAGTTATTTTTCGTGTTCTTGAAATACTTTTCAATGGCTTCTGCATCACATACCAATTCGAGTACATCAATTGAGTTAGAAAGTTTTATTCAGAGGAAGTCTAAATATAATGCTTTGTCACAAGTTCCGGCTAGAGTTATAGTCGAAGAAGGAATTTCTGATTATATTGATTGCAAAATAGAAGACCTAGGGTCTTTAGCCATTCACACACATTTAGGTCTATTTTGTGGCAAGGACAAAAAGATCAAACCGAAATTTAGTGTCATAGAGAAGAAGAAATTCCACAACACAGTATATTTTCTGGAAGATTTCACGGAGGATTATATCAGAATTATTTTGAGCAGAGTCCACGGTGACAAGATGTACCCGGAGAGGACACATGATATCACGCCTCAGGCAATTCATGCAGTCACTGGTTTCTGCAACACAGGGGAAGTGCCAGCCCTGAGAAAAGTGAGCAAAACGGAAATGACCAAGCTCACCGGTTCAACAAGTGATTCACGGGGTATGACAGTCAATCCTATCAAGGATGATCTGGTGAAATACGCCTACATTGTAATAGGATATAGATCATTTTCGGCTAGTAGGATTAATTTTGTATCTGCTGTAGCAGTAAATGCTGCTTACCGAATGATAAAAGAGGATGCATCTTTCAACTTATGCACCAGTATGTAGAGGCAACTCCTATTAAATCTTAAGGCAATCAAATAGGACAATTCACTGAGGTTTAAGTTTGGACAACTACTGGTAGGGTTGTTCTTTTATTTTCAAGGCTACTTTCCGGGTGTATGAGATGTCCAGTGGTCCCCTGACCAACCGATAACCAAGCAAATAAAGGAAAGTGTACAAGCCATTGGAATCGGCTACTCTGAGGTACTGAACAAATATTTTGATGAGTTCAGAAGAAAGATGAGTTAGAGGATAAGAATCTCAGGTGACATAGTGAAGAAATACAAAGATGACATCTGTTTCACTATTCAGGTGGACAAATGTTTAATGGAGGCTGTTGAGCCTAGAATGGAGGAAGTGGAGCCTATGGGCTATGAAGTTATGTTTGACATGCTGGAAGGGTATGCCTCAACCCTTGTTGCCTCGCCTCTTGATCCAAAGGCTAAGAGGACCGGAACCTACTTGGAGAGGATTGCATCGGTTGAAGAACCATCAGTGAAGAAGGGAAAAGAACTGGTAGCTAAGAAAGCTAAGGTAGTGCCTGCAACATTGGTACCATCTACCGATGCAACTCCAAGAGTGACCAAGCGGTCACCGGCAAAGAAGAAACCGGAGGTAACACCGGCAAAAGTCTTCGAAAGAAAGAGGAAGACTAAGGCAAATGAACTGGACTCTGAAGAAACCGAGTCTGATGAACAGCCAAAGAAGGCAAGATAGACAAAGAAGATGAAGAAGAATGAACCAGCAACATCTGCACTGGTAAATATAGACATCTCCTCATACAAACCTTTGACACATTGTCAAAGAACAGTAAAAAATATTAGGAGAAAGTTACTTCATGATTTAATAGATTATTATGATGAATTTAATAGTAAGGAAAATGATGAAGTACTACAGGGAATCATTCTTTATTTATGTAAAAATGACTGGTCACCATCAGAGATTAAATCTCAGACATTGGATTCATTATTTAAAGCATTAGATAATAAATGGCGCATTGCCTTTGAAAAGGAACAAGAGATTAGGGAGAAAGTCTTTGCACAGCACTTCCCTGAACTCTCAAATTCAGAATTATTTGATGCCCTACATCAAAATAAAGGTCTCTTCTTCACAAGGAGAAGAAGACTCTGGTTGTTGGAAGGGAGAGTTCATGATGTTGAAAAATATACACATCAGCATATGGCTCATGCTATCAGCTATCACAAAGCACGAACGGCCAACCTCCAAGTGAAAAAGGAACCAGTTATTTCCAAACCAGATGAGGTCTTTGATGAAGAAGGAAACCTGGTGGAAGAACCAATCGACACCATCGATGTCGATGCCCTGGATGTAGAAGATGCCACTCAGGACATACCTTCTGAGGGAATTGGACAGGGGCAACAAGCTGATCAGAGTGGTGAACAAGCTGAGGACACATAGCAAGCGACAAAGGATTAGGAAGAGAAAAAGAAGAGGGATGAAGATGAGAAACAGAAGAAAGAGGAAGAGAAGAGAAAAGAGGAAGAGGAGAAACAAAAAGATGAAGAAAAGAAGAAGCAAGAAGATGACAGGAAAAAGAAAGAAGAAGAGGATAAGGAAGAAAAGAGAAAGAAGGAAGAAGAGGAGAAGAAAAAGAAGGAAGAGGAAGAGAAGAAAAAGAAGGAAGAGGAAGACAAGAAGAAGAAGGAAGAGGAAGAGAAGAAGAAGAAGGAAGAGGAAGAACAAAAGAAGAAGGAAGAGGAAGCATAGAAGAAGAAGGAAGAAGAAGCAAAGAATAAGGTAGAAGCAGAGCAGAAGCAGAAAGAAGAAGAAGACAAGAAGAAGATGGAAGAGGAAGAAAAGAAAAAGAGAGAAGAGAAAGAGAAGGAAGAGAAGGAGAGGAAAAAGAAGGAAGAAGCAGACAAGTCAATCGAAGCGATGAAGAGCACACAGATGGAGACTCCTAAGGCAACCGGTAGCCAAGCCAAACTAGCTGCTATCTCGAGTCCTATTGACCTCCAATCTGCAAGTGAGTCTTAGCTTATGTAGAGCATCAAGGTTTCCTAAGAGTGCCTTGAAGGCATTCGCAGGAAAAGGGAACAAGATATTATACAGGAGGCTATAGACACACTTACCAATTTAATCCCCGGTACTAATCTTCCTAACACTGAATCATCACTAGCACAACTCAAACTTTTGTGTACTGTAGTGGATGATCAGGTGCAGAGTCTAGAAGAAGCAGCATAGGCCAATGTAAAGAAAAAGTACCAAAAGGCTCTTAATATTGCTCTAGTGAAGAAGTTGAATGAGCTTAGGACTAAACTGCTGAAAGATCAAAAGGACATAAGGAATGCCTTGGATGAGGGTAACTTGCTACTTAGCAAAATCTGTCAACCTCATTTGTTTTGTGATGATGTGCTAGCCAAGAAGAAACAGCTTCAAATGGACTTATAGTCCTACTTGGGCACATTCAAGACTCCTTATGATACCTTTGCAGCATATGGGCAAACCGTTCACCGGTTTCAGGTCTAGTTAGCCAAGATGGAGCAAGAGATCAGTACACGGTCTAGGGATTTGTAGGAGCTTCAATTGGTATTACTTCCATGACTGCAAATTCCTCAGAAGTGTTATCTGAACCTGGATGCCCTGACAGTCACACAAGAACTGAGCACAGTAGATGTCATGGAGGAATAGGTATCCCAGATGCAGACAGAGAAGGAAGTGGCAACCTCCCTACTTGAGTCCTAGTCCCTATCCCTGAAACAATTCTTGCAGGACTATAAATCGGTTTTTGACAAGTATCATTCATTATTGTCATAAATTTTTATATATATATATGGAAACAGGGTTTTTCAAGCGGTACTTTGTCATTGTTGGCAAAGGGGGAGAAGTATATCTGGTTTTTGGTTTTAAAATTTTGATCTTCTGACACAGGGGGAGAAGTATCTATTTTGAAATTTTGATATATGCAGTGATATATGCTATATGCTCTGATGATTATCCTCTATATGCAAAATTGCTATACATTGTGTTGATTAAGGGATAGTGTATATGCTTAGGGGGAGCAATTTTGTTAATGACGAGTTTTTGTTGTAAAACACTTAGATGCCAGAATTTTATTTTCCTAAGTGTTGCCATCAATGCCAAAGGGGGAGACTGTTGGCATTTTTGTTGTTTATGTTGTGATTGTCATTGATGGACACACACTTGTATTGAGATCCCCTTTATATGTATGAGCTTGTGCTCAACCGGTATTTGTTCCAACCAGTATGTTGTATACTAGTCTTTAGACTAGTGGTGATTTTGCAGAATGTGTTTCCCAGTCTGAAGCGGCATGTCGACCCCAAGCGGTCCATAGATCATAAGCGGTACGAGGGAGCAAAGTGGCACAACACATTCTTACCAGTTTTCATTTTTGTCAAACCGGCAACCGGTATTTTGTATGAACCGGTAATACTCTGTGATGAGTTACCAACCGACATTTTGTGATGAGTTACCAATCCACCGATTGTTTGATGGTGGCGACACATTGACAGTGCTTCTTGTGTCGTGTTACTAAGTATGTGTCATGCCCAAACTTTTGGACACAAACGGAATAATTTTTTTTTTTAAAATACTTAACTTAGAACGACTAACTTAATTAAAATAATGCAAACTAGTTTGGTCTTAACTATGTTTTGAGTAAATCAACAATTAAATTAATTAGGCGATAAATAATCTCAGTTATACGCGAGCTAATATTTCTCCAAAAGAGTTATCACTGATCTTCCATTAGTAAATAATTAAACTCTCTTAGCAATTAATCTCAAACTTAATATATAATCTCTAAAATTAATTGACCAATAATCTCTTATAGTTCTTAAATTACAGTGGTCTAAAATTAAATTTACCTTAACACTTTGATTAATAAATCTATTAAATAAAATTCCCATTAATTAAAAGGTGTCTAATAAATTTCAGAATAAAGGGGGCCAACATGACATACATGGGTCATTTTAATCCCCTAAGATTTATCCTCCTAAGAGTTTCAATTTCTTCTTATTAAAATGCTCCTACATCCATTTAATAATTTTAAAGCGCATTACTTAGTTTTACAACTAACTAATTTGATTTCAAATAAATATAGAAGTTAAATTACTTATATATATATATATATATATATATATATATAGATACACCTATAAATATGCTTATAAATATATTCCAAAGAGAAAGGAGGGGAGGGGGTTTTTATTTTATTTTATTAATTTACCCCTTTTTTAAAAAAAAAAAAAAATCCTACAAGGTCACATGTTAACCCCAACCTCTTCTTTATCACTCCCACACACACACACCTTATATTTAAAATCTAAATGTGTTTTCCCTAACCCGAAATTAGGGTTAGGGCATGTGTGTTAAAAAAAACATTCATACTTTTCTTTTTTTGTGTGTGTGTGTGTGTTGTGTGTGTGTATGCTTCTTTTTTTTTTTTTTGTGAGTGTGTGTGTGCAGGTGCGGACGTGGCGGCCTGAACTCTAACCCTTGGTAGAGCCGAAGAGAGAAATGGCAGAGAGAGAGCCGAGTGGCCAAAGGAGACGACGACGAGTATGGAGTTTGGCGGGCGGGGGAAGCATTGTGCATAGGGCGCTGAGCGGAGGAACCCCCAGACACCACTATGTTTCCCCATAGTGACGACCGAGCACCGCCCACTGTGGGTAAACATAGTGGCAGCCGGGTGCCTCCCGCGCCACCACTATGGTTGCCCACAGTGACGGTTCCCGTGCCGTCCACTATGGGAAACCAGAGTGGCGGCCCGAGCCGCGCCAGCCACAATGTTTTTAAACAGCAGTTCGGCTCTTCCCAAACCCCGATTTTTTTTGCAAGATGTTTTTTTTTTTAAATGTGTTTATCATTTTTTTATATGTATATATATATTTATAAATATATTTATATATGTATGTATATATATATATATAAATATATATGTATATATAAATATATATGTAGATATATATATTTCTATTTTATTTTGTTTAAGAAATATATAAGTTTCCAGGGTTAATGTATTTTAATGTGCAAATATGTATATATATATATATATATATATATATATATATATATATATATTATAATAAGCAGAAAACTAATAAATGATTTGCAGCATAAAATAGTTATAATATACTTTTCTAGTTTGTCAATAAATAGACCTTAAATTTTGCCCCTTATCTTTTTATTTACAAAACTCAAATGATTATTTCTTTAGCATATTAGACCTAGTTTAGAGGAAAGAAGATAACTAATTTTGTTTATTTGCTTAAAGCATTCTGTACTATTAATGCTTTCTAAACAGCAATCTTAAAACATAATCTTTTTTTTTGGTGAACAAAATAGAACTAAAACTAAATGCTATTTTTTTTTTGATAAAATAAACTCCTACAATAAGATTTATTTTCTGCATTAAATGGAAAAATAAATGACAGATTTCTTTTATTTGCAGCAGCATTAATATACATAAATGAACATAGAGCAACAAAATTAATTTATTTGCACAATAAACATAAATGCAGCAACATCATTTCTCTTTTTTTGTCTTTTTTAAAATGAAGGTTTAAATACAAGTTTATATATTCCATCTCCTTTTTTTTTTGCAAAACTAACCCAAGTAGGAAAAATATATTTCTTTAGCAAATTCAAATACAAGTAAATAATAATACACATGGGTTTGAAAACCCAACTAATAATTCCCTTCCATAGGAATATGAATGACATAAGTATTTTTTTTTGAAAATAAGTACAACATAGCTCTCTTTCCTTTCCCTTTATCTTGCTATAAATAAATACACTCTTTTTGAACTATTTCTGCAACTTAGAACATCAACTAATCCCTTTATCATTTCTTTTCCATACAAAGCAACTTGCAATAAAAATACAACTTGACCATGGAGAGCTCACCTCCCAACCTAGGCTTACTAGAAGCCACCCCCGAGCTTGGAGACCCAAGTACTAGATGGGTCACAAACATACAAACAACACAACAACAAAAGCAAACACTTAACATGCATTTTCCCATCCCAAGCTACACTCTCACCACAACTTGTGATGAACTTTCCACGGGTGGAAGTGGACAAAGTACCATTGGGGAGATTGCAAGCATAATACAACTCAAGCCACCTCATGACAAAAAAAAATACAACAAATTTAATCTCCACACCTTATGCCCCCAAAAGGCATAAAAGCCATATTTTCTCCCCTTATGACCCCCAAATGCATACACAAGGCTATGCAGCAAGGGTCACAAAGGACACCCTTGAGAATCACTCCACATAAGGAGAGCCTCTCAACCAAGGTTGTCATACTTCTTCCACCCCAAGACCATCCTACTCTCCCAAGAGTAGGAGGCCTTGGACACTCCGAAAAACAAGAACACATAAACAAAGAACATGGAAATGAAAATTTACATTTTTCTCCTACAAACAATTTACACATACACATCTCTTCATACAAGAATTTCTTTCTTTCGAAAACAACATAACAACATAACAAGAGGAAGTGAAGCCAACGTTAATCTGCCAATAGGTATGTTAGACTTAGTTGGGGATGAGCTGCCCAAATCCACACAAACTTTCCACCAACCCTTCACCAAAATTCTATCCTACAACTAAATTTCAAAAATTGCATAATCTCCAACAATGGAGAGTGGGTGATTACTCACTAAGTCCCTAATCCTTTCCTAAGAAGGCCTCTCACACACTTCCCAACCCCTTGGGTGAGGTGAGAGTTCCCATTGGTTTCTCTTCCCAACCTCTTACACATTACTAAAACTGGAAAGGGAAAAGGTGAGAGAGGATGGGGAAGAGAGTTTGACATCAAAAGGGAAGGTTGTTTATCCTAGGAGGAACCTTCTAAGTTGAATTTTCGCTCACCTTGGAAAAACCACTTTTTGAGGTGACTAAACAGTCACATGGGAGTAGTCACATGTTTCAAAATACCCCTAACCCATAGGTATACCCTTTGGACCGTTGGAAAAGCCCTAAAACTAACCCTAGGAGTCCATTTGACCCCTTAGAAACCCAACTAAAGTCAACCTACGGGTCAAACCTGAGTTGACCACTCCCAAGACTCCCTACCCAAGGCAAATTTGGGACCACACTCTTTTGTTTGAATGGCTTTGGTAGAAACAAAACTCCCTCCAAGAGACAATTCAAAATCAATGACACTAATCAGCACATGTGTCAAGTGACACAATAAAATACAATATAAAAATCACACATGGACTTTGTCTCTTGTAGGTTTACACAATTAAATAAAATCAAATTAACACACATGCATAATTTACTTTCACAAATAAAATACATTACAAACGGGGTGTTGTCTCTCGAAATAGACAACCCCTGGCTTAACAGACCTACATTGGTCGAGATTTGGTTCTCCATATTTATTCCATGGTCACATGGATAATTTTCCTGCACATCTCAATTAACACATTAGTAATTCGAAATAATCATGATTATACATAATTAAATACATAGAATTCATTGCACATCAAACACTCATACATTTGACAATAATAATTCAATATCTCATTCATTCAAATTCGATTCCACATAAGCCATCATCATAATTCTCAAAATTGAACCATTCATAAAATAAGCATCATTTTTCTATCATCAAAATGAAGTCCTACAATTCCAATAATGGCATTCACCATTTCAAAGTAATTCTATTCTAGCAACATATAAAGTTTCATAATCAAAATGCATAAAATGAAGCATCAATATACGTCAATGTGATCCAAATCATGGAGTCATATAGGTTCTAAATCCATAAAGCATAAAATAAGGCATCCATAATAGTCTCAATATGCAAATAACTGAAAATGTCAAGCTGAGTCGGGGTAGGGCCTCACACCCTCCCCCTCTAGGCATGAACTTCCTCATGGAGTTCATCAAAAAGGTGGGGGTACTATGATCTCATACGTGTTGCATCCTCCCATGAGGCTGTGACCTCATAATAGAAATCCCACTGGACCCTAACCTGGTCCAGCTCTCGACCTCGAAGGCCCAGCGTCCGGCGTGCCAAAATGCGAATGGGCTCTGAAGCTAGCTACCCGTCTGACTCCACCTGCAAGGCATCCCAATCTAGAATATGAGACAAATCATAGATATACCTCCTCAAAACTGAAACATGAAACACATCGTGGATGCGCGACAGGCTAGGTGGCAATGCTAAACAGTAGGCAACTGGCCCTATCCTCTCAAGGATCTCAAATGGTCCTACAAATTGAGGTGCGAGCTTAGAACCCTTTCCATATCGGATTGGACTCTTATGCGGTCGCACTCTCAAGAAGACTCTGTCTCCAACCAAGTAGCTACGATCCGTCCTCTTTGCATCTGCATATTTCTTCTGTCTATCTTGTGCCTCTCTAAGACGCTGCCTAATCAAATCCACCTGCTGCTCCATATCTCAAACTATCTCAGGACCAATAGCAACTCTGTCCTCTATGCAGTCCCAACTCAACGGTGTCCTACAAGGTCTGCCATATAATGCCTGATAGGGTGGCATCCCCAAGGACGTGTGATGCCCATTGTTATAGGCAAACTCCACTAAGGGAAGGTAGTCTTCCCATCTGGTCTGGTGATCCATGACGTACATGCGAAGCATATCCTCTAACACCTGATTAACTCTCTCTGTCTGGCCATCCATTTCTGGATGATAGGCTGTACTGAGATTGAGCTTGGTACCCATAGCTGCCTGTAATGCCTTCCAAAAGGAAGAAGTGAAGAGGGAATCCCTATAGGAAATGATCTTGCATGGAACGCCATGATGTCTGACAATGTCTCGCAAAAACACCTGTGCTACTACTGGTGCTGTGAAGGTGGTACGAACTGGAGAAAAGTGGGCCACTTTGGTCAACTTGTCAACCATCACCAAGATGGCATCATGGTGACAAGATGACATGGGGAGACCAATGATGAAATCCATGGATATAGTATCCGACTTCCACTCTAGTATAGCATGAGATTGGAGCAACCCACCTGGATGGTGGTGCTCCGCCTTGACTCTCTGACACTCAAGGCATCGGGCTACTAGCTTAGCAATAAGCTGTCGCATTCCTGGCCAATGGTACAATTCCCTCAAGTCTGCATGCATCTTCTTAACCCCGAGATGTGCTGCATAAGGAGCTCTATGAGCCTCTATGATAATGAACTCACACAATCCCCCAGAAGAAGGTACATAGATGCGCCCTCTATGGCATAATAAACCATCGGACTCTAAGGAATAATCCACATATTTCCCTTCTAAAGTTTCCTGAGATCGTATAGCTTGGCAAACCTCTAAATACCATCCATCCTCTGACAATTGCTGCATGATCCGATCTCTCAAATCTGTGCTCATAGATATGGTGTATACCTCATGACGTCTCCTACTCAAAGCATCTGCAACTACGTTTTCTTTCCCTTTGATGTAGTGAATGTCAAAATCATACTCACACAAGAATTCCATCCATCTCCTCTGATGTGCATTAAGGTTCAGCTGAGTGAATATATACTAAAAGCTCTGATGGTCTGAGTGCAACTCAAAATGATGACCCAAAAGGAAATGTCTCCACCTCACAAGTGCATGCACTACTGCTGCAAGCTCAAGGTCATGAGTAGGGTAATTAAGCTCGTGAGTCTTGAGTTTCCTAGACTCAAAAGCTATAGCTCTGCCACCTTGCATAAGGACTGCTCCTAAACCCTCTAGGGAAGCATTTGTGCAAACCATGAAATCAGCTGAAGGATCTGGTACTACAAGGATAGGTGTGGTAGTAAGTGCCTTTTTAAGTTCCTGAAAGGCCTTCTCGGACTTTTCCATCCACTAAAACTTCTTCCCTTTGCGTTGAAGAGAAGTAATAGGATGAGCGACTCTAGAGAATCCCTCAACAAAATGTCGATAATAATCTGCTAAGCCCATGAAGCTCCTAACCTCTGTCACACTGGTAGGCACTGGCCAATTCATAATGGCTCTGATCTTCGATGGGTCTACTAAGATCCCATCACCAGATATAACATGACCAAGGTACCTAACCTCTGTTCTAAAGAAAGCACACTTCGACAAACTACCATACAACTGATTATCCCTCAAACACTGCAAAACCTGTCTCAGGTGCTCCTCATGTTCCTCCTCATTTCGTGAATATATCAATATGTCGTCGAGAAACACAATCACAAAATGGTCGAGGAATGTGCAGAATACTCCATTCATGAGACTCATGAAAACTGCTGGGGCATTCGTAAGACCGAATGGGAGCACGGTGAACTCATAGTGGCCATATCTAGTGCGAAATGTGGTCTTGTGGATATCACTATCCACTATCCTCAACTGATGGTACCTTGACTTTAGATCAATCTTGGAAAATACTTTGGCACCTTGAAGTTGATCAAATAAATCATCGATCCTGGGCAACGGATATCGGTTCTTGATGGTTACTTTGTTCAACTGACGATAATCCATGCACAATCGAAGAGATCCATCCTTCTTCTTCATGAAGATGACTGGTGCACCCCAAGGGGATACACTAGGGTGAATGTGGCCCTTCTCTAGGAGTTCCTCAAGCTGCATCTTGAGCTCATTAAGCTCATTTGTGGTCACTCTATATGGTGCTCTGGAAACTGGTTTGGCTTCTAGAACAAGGTCTATATGAAAATCAATCTCTCTATGGGGCGGCATATCGGGTAACTCTGAAGGAAATACGTCTGAAAATCCCTTAAGGATAGGATGGTCATCAATAGATGGTTCCTTTTCCTCTTCTTCTTCTCTATCACTAATGGTGATGGCAAATAACTGACATCCCTTTCGCATGCTCCGCTTAAGCTGCATGGCGGAGATGATACGAAGAGACACGGGTCTCTAAATTCCAATGATCACTATGGGAGAACCATGATCATCCTCACACTTGATCCCTTTTAGGCGACAATCCATCTTGGCTTTGTGGGCATAAAGCCAATCCATGCCAAGTACGATGTCATATGATCTGAGTGGTGTAACTCTAAGGTCTACTAAGGTGGTGGTATTACCAATCTGAAGCTGACAACCCCTAACCTCGGATTCCACTGACACTCTAGCCCTTGAGGCTAATTCCACTTCCCAACTGACCTCTTGTCTAATTGCCACTAGCCTACAACGCTCCACAACCAATGGAGATATAAAAGAGTCAGTAGCTCCTGAATCAAATAGTATAGATACACTGCTACCTCTGATCATACCTGCTACCTCAATAATCGTGGCCTGATGCTCTGCCTGGCGGTTGTCAACCACTGCGAAGACCCTATGGGACTTGCCCATATCCCCAACTGTCAGCTCTGATGCTGCCATCCTCTGATTTCCTGCCATCTGACCCTGAGGACACTCTCTCACCATGTGTCCCATGGCTCCACATGTGAAGCAAGCGCCACGTGCCTGAAACTGCACTCCCTATGGTCTGGAGAAAGACTGTCCCCCTGTCCTGCTAGAACCACTATACCCACCTCTGGAGGACTGCTGAGTCCTCGCCAGAGGTGTGTAAGGTGCCTGAGATCTCTGATCTCGCCTCTAACCCTGTGACTGCCACTGCTTGGGCTTCGCGCCCTGCTGACTCTGCGGAGGCCTTTGCCTTTGGTTTTGCTACTGGGGAGGAGGGGGTTTGGAGAACCCCGATGTGTGCTTGTTGTTACCCTTCCAATGGGGTTTCTGAAACCCGTAAGTCTGTGGTGTAGGGTTACGGCTCTGGAACTGATCCTTCGAGTCCTGGGGTCTGACCTAAATCTCCTCGGCTATCAAAGCCTTCTCCACGGCAACCCGAAGGCTCCCTGGAGCAGCCATCCTCACTGGTCTTGCTATGTCGGAATTCAATCCTCTGATAAATCGGTTGACGAGAAGCTTCTCGTCTTTCAGGTAGTCTACATATGGTAAGAGTTCAAAGAACTTGTTCTCGTACTGGGTCACTGAAAGACCCTTCTGCTGGAGGTCATGAAACTCATCCACCCTACACTGTCTGAAATGCTCTGATAAGTACCTCTCCCTGAATCTCTCTGTGAAAATCTCCCAAGTGAGGGTTTCTATCTCTAAGCCACACTTATATTCTTCCTGTCTCCACCATGTGGAGACTGTTCCTCGCAATAGGTGAACCGCTACACGTGCTTTTAGATTGCTCTCATAAGAGCGCAATGCAAAGCACCTATCTAGGCTTAAAAGCCATGCCTCTGCTTCTACCCCATCGGTAGATCCCCCAAAAGATGATGGCTAAAGATGCATAACTTCTGTGATAAGATCCCCTGGATCCCGACGTGCCCTCTCATAATACACTGGTGCTACGGCTAGAGGTGGTGCTGGTAGGTGAATGGACTCAGGCTCATGCCTAGCCTGACTCTCTACGGGATTAGGAGGTGGACTCCTACTCCATTCCCATTCCACTGTCCTACGGCTTCCTGAGTTCTGGTTCTCAACATTATGATCTACTACCGGAAGCCTATCCTGAACTATGCCAATCGGGTTCTGTAGAGCTACCAAAATGTCTCGGTTCGGGTCAACTGATCATTCGGGAGGGGCTTCTGGGTTCACTTCCGGAACCGATTCCTCCCTAATGACCTCTTCGCGTGCCATGCGTTCACGCCTAGGGCCTCTACCACGTTTGCGAGTTTGTCGCGTAGTTGGAGGCATCCTTTTTTAAGAAAATAAAATAAAATGAAATAAATAAATATTTTAGAAGAAATATTTTAGCTAATTTAAAAAAAATAAACATAATAAAAATAAATATAATTTAATTAATTAAATAATTATAGTGAAACGTAATGGAGTAAGGTTCCTAGTGTTGGCAACCTTGCTCTGATACCAAAATGTCATGCCCAAACTTTTGGGCACAAACGGAATAATTTTTTGTTTTTAAATACTTAACTTAGAATGACTAACTTAATTAAAACAATGCAAACTAGTTTGGTCTTAACTATGTTTTGAGTAAATCAACAATTAGATTAATTAGGCGATAAATAATCTAAGTTATATGCAAGCTAATATTTCTCCAAAAGAGTTATCACTGGTCTTCCATTAGTAAATAATTAAACTCTCTTAGCAATTAATCTCAAACTTAATATATAATCTCTAAAATTAATTGACCAATAATCTCTTATAGTTCTTAAATTACAGTGGTCTAAAATTAAATTTACCTTAACACTTTGATTAATAAATCTATTAAATAAAATTCCCATTAATTAAAAGGTGTCTAATAAATTTCAGAATAAAGGGGGCCAACTTGACATACATGGGTCATTTTAATCCCCTAAGATTTATCCTCCCAAGAGTTTCAATTTCTTCTTATTAAAATGCTCCTACATCCATTTAATAATTTTAAAGTGCATTACTTAGTTTTACAACTAACTAATTTGATTTCAAATAAATATAGAAGTTGAATTACTTATATATATATATATATATATATATATATATATGCTTATAAATATATTCCAAAGAGAAAGGAGGGGGGGGGGGGGGGGGGGGGTTTATTTTATTTTATTAATTTACCCCTTTTTTTTTTAAAAAAAAAATCCTACAAGGTCACATGTTAACCCCAAAAAAAATCCTACAAGGTCACATGTTAACCCCAAAAAATCCTACAAGGTCACATGTTAACCCCAACCTCTTCTTTATCACTCCCACACACACACACCTTATATTTAAAATCTAAATGTGTTTGCCCTAACCCGAAATTAGGGTTAGGCCATGTGTGTTAAAAAAAACATTCATACTTTTCTTTTCTTTTTTGTGTGTGTGTGCTGTGCATGTGTATGCTTCTTTTTTTTTTTTGTGAGTGTGTGTGTGCAGGTGCGGACGTGGCGGCCCGAACTCTAACCCTTGGTAGAGCCAAAGAGAGAAATGGCAGAGAGAGAGCCGAGCAGCCAAAGGAGACAGCGGCGAGTATGGAGTTTGCCGGGCGGGGGAAGCATTGTGCATAGGGCGCCGGGCGGAGGAACCCTTGGACGCCACTGTGTTTCCCCACAGTGACGGCCGAGCACCGCCCACTGTGGGTAAACACAGTGGCGGCCGGGCGCCTCCCACGCCACCACTGTGGTTGCCCACAGTGACGGTTCCCATGCCGTCCATTGTGGGAAACCACAGTGGCGGCCTGAGCCGCGCTGGCCACAGTGTTTTTACACAGCAATTCGGCTCTTCCCAAACCTCGATTTTTTTTGCAAGATGTTTTTTTTTTAAAATGTGTTTATCATTTTTTTATATCTATATATATATTTATATATATATTTATATATGTATGTATATATATATATATGTAGATATATATATTTCTATTTTATTTTGTTTAAGAAATATATAAGTTTCCAGGGTTAATGTATTTTAATGTGCAAATATGTATATATATATATATTTTATAATAAGCAGAAAACTAATAAATGATTTGCAGAATAAAATAGTTATAATATACATTTCTAGTTTGTCAATAAATAGACCTTAAATTTTGCCCCTTATCTTTTTATTTACAAAACTCAAATGATTGTTTCTTTAGCATATTAGACCTAGTTTAGAGGAAAGAAGATAACTAATTTTGTTTATTTGCTTAAAGCATTCTGTACTATTAATGCTTTCTAAACAGCAATCTTAAAACATAATCTTTTTTTTTGGTGAACAAAATAGAACTAAAACTAAATGCTATTTTTTTTTTGATAAAATAAACTATTAGAATAAGATTTATTTTCTGCATTAAATGGAAAAATAAATGA
This sequence comes from Cryptomeria japonica, assembly GCF_030272615.1. Classification (NCBI taxonomy): domain Eukaryota; kingdom Viridiplantae; phylum Streptophyta; class Pinopsida; order Cupressales; family Cupressaceae; genus Cryptomeria; species Cryptomeria japonica. The sequence goes on from NC_081414.1 coordinate 636,339,518, forward strand.
CAGATTTCTTTTATTTGCAGCAGCATTAATATACATAAATGAACATAGAGCAACAAAATTAATTTATTTGCACAATAAACATAAATGCAGCAACATCATTTCTCTTTTTTTATCTTTTTTAAAATGAAGGTTTAAATACAAGTTCATATATTCCATCTCCTTTTTTTTTGCAAAACTAACCCAAGTAGGAAAAATATATTTCTTTAGCAAATTCAAATACAAGTAAATAATAATACAGATGGGTTTGAAAACCCAACTAATAATTCCCTTCCATAGGAATATGAATGACATAAGTATTTTTTTTGGAAAATAAATACAACATAGCTCTCTTTCCTTTCCCTTTATCTTGCTATAAATAAATACATTCTTTTTTAACTATTTCTGCAACTTAGAACAGCAACTAATCCCTTTATCATTCCTTTTCCATCCCAAGCAACTTGCAATAAAAATACAACTTGACCATGGAGAGCTCATCTCCCAGCCTAGGCTTACTAGAAGCCATCCCCGAGCTTGGAGAACTAAGTACTAGACGGGTCACAAACATACAAACAACACAACAACAAAAGCAAACACTTAACATGCATTTTCCCATCCCAAGCTACACTCTCACCACAACTTGTGATGAACTTTCCACGGGTGGAATTGGACCAAGTACCATTACGGAGATTGCAAGCATAATACAACTCAAGCCACCTCATGGCAAAACAAAATACAACAAATTTCATCTCCACACCTTATGCCCCCCAAAGGCATAAAAGCTATATTTTCTCCCCTTATGACCTCCAAATTCATACACAAGGCTATGCAGCAAGGGTCACAAAGGACACCCTTGAGAATCACTCTCCATAAGGAGAGCCTCTCACCCAAGGCTGTCATACCTCTTCCACCCCAAGACCATCCTACTCTCCCAAGAGTAGGAGGCCTTGGACACTCCCAAAACAAGAACACATAAACAAAGAACATGGAAATGAAAATTTACATTTTTCTCCTACAAACAATTTACACATACACATCTCTTCATACAAGCATTTCTTTCTTTCAAAAACAACATAACAACATAACAAGAGGAAGTGAAGCCAACCTTAATCTGCCAATAGGTATGTTAGACTTAGTTGGGGATGAGCTGCCCAAATCCACACAAACTTTCCACCAACCCTTCACCAAAATTCTATCCTACAACTAAATTTCAAAAATTGCATAATCTCCAACAATGGAGAGTGGGTGATTACTCACTAAGTCCCTAATCCTTTCCTAAGAAGGCCTCTCACACACTTCCCAACCCCTTGGGTGAGGTGAGAGTTCCCATTGGTTTCTCTTCCCAACCTCTTACACATTACTAAAAATGGAAAGGGAAAAGGTGAGAGAGGATGGGGAAGAGAGTTTGACATCAAAAGGGAAGGTTGTATATCCTAGGAGGAACCTTCTAAGTTGAATTTTCGCTCACCTTGGAAAAACCACTTTTTGAGGTGACTAAACAGTCACATGGGAGTAGTCACATGTTTCAAAATACCCCTAACCCATAGGTATACCCTTTGGACCTTTGGAAAAGCCCTAAAACTGACCCTAGGAGTCCATTTGACCCCTTAGAAACCCAACTGAAGTTAACCTACGGGTCAAACCTGAGTTGACCACTCCCAAGACTCCCTACCCAAGGAAAATTTGGGACCACACTCTTTTGTTTGAATGGCTTTGGTAGAAACAAAACTCCCTCCAAGAGACAAGTCAAAATCAATGACACTAATCAACACATGTGTCAAGTGACACAATAAAATACAATATAAAAATCACACATGGACTTTGTCTCTTGTAGGTTTACACAATTAAATAAAATCAAATTAACACACATGCATAATTTACTTTCACAAATAAAATACATTACAAACGGGGTGTTGTCTCTCGAAATAGACAACCCCTGGCTTAACAAACCTACATTGGTCTAGGTTTGGTTCTCCATATTTATTCCATGGTCACATGGATAATTTTCCTGCGCATCTCAATTAACACATTAGTAATTCCAAATAATCACAATTATACATAATTAAATACATAGATTTCATTGCACATCAAACACTCATACATTTGACAATAATAATTCAATATCTCATTCATTCAAATTCGATTCCACATAAGCCATCATCATAATTCTCAAAATTGAACCATTCATAAAATAAGCATCATTTTTCTATCATCAAAATGAAGTCCTACAATTCCAATAATGACATTCACCATTTCAAAGTAATTCTATTCTAGCAACATATAAAGTTTCATAATCAAAATGCATAAAATGAAGCATTAATATACGTCAATGTGATCCAAATCATGGAGTCATATAGGTTCTAAATCCATAAAGCATAAAATAAGGCATCCATAATAGTCTCAATATGTAGATAACTAAAAATGTCAAGCTGAGTCGGGGTAGGGCCTCACAGTATGTCTAGATTCATTGAACCTAGGAAATTGTAATGTAATCCTTTTGGACCGACATGAAATTAGATTACTTTAAAAGGACATCATGTCTAGGGTTTTTAAGTTGTTGCTAAACCGGTTAATGTCGAGCTAGGGTTTAAGGTGGAAGTTGAGAATGATCTTATCTGAGAAGATCAAGTTGTAACTGAGAGAGAGAGAGAGAGAAGATTGAAGTAATGCTGGAATGCATTAGCTATGAGCAATATTGGATCTAACCATGCAGTTTGTGCTATTAGATAGATCAAACACTTGTTGATTACTCACATCTTTGACAAGTTTGTAGCCCTTAACCTGGTAGGCCTCAAAGCCTTTGTAAAATCCTCTAACAAGGTGGTCCACACATGTGAATCTAAAATCCTCAAACAAGGTAGTCTTTAATCGGACTTATCTCCTAACAAGGATTGAGATTCCTAACAAGATCTATTCTGGTGAAGAACATTGTAAGACCTTAACTAGTTTGACCTTAACTAGTCTGGTTTCTATTGTACAGATAGTGACTTGTGAGTTCCATCTCACCGTGGTTTTTCCCAGTTGGGTTTCCATGTCAAATATCTTGTGTTATGGTTGTATTGCTTTTGTGGGTGAATGCTTTATTCGCATTTTGGTTTGCATGTGTGGTAACTGGTTTGACTGTTAGACTGCTTTATCGGTTTATCTTTAGACTGTGTAAGTGTTTTAGTGGAGAGATTTTTGGCATACTAATTCACCCCCCCCTCTTAGTATTCATCAGTTACTTGTAAATATAAAACATAGAAACAACAAAATGTTGGTGCAAATAACAAATTCTAGCTTCAAAACACATGGTGCAAACAACTTATCATAGAAGATGTGATATACCTTCATTGCCAATAGGAACAAAATGAGAACATTAATGCCACCTTCAAGATGCCTAATATTATCCAGATACCCAAAACAACTAGTTGAGATAGCACATCACTAGGATGAAGAACTAGGTTCAATATCTGAGATAAATGCTTACAGGAACCAGATCCTATATATGCAAAATAATATAGAATAAGAAAGAATTACAGGTGTAGAAGAAAAGAGAAAAATAAAAATGTAACTATAAGAAGAAGCTGCCACTACTCCAGATTTCATTGCAGTTTTGTTGTAAGCGGCAATCATTTTGTTTTCTTAACGAGTATTGATGACAGTTGATAAGTTTACTGTGGACTCTATATGTTCAGAGACCATAAATTTAAATTGTAGCTACCTTTATGTTCCTTTTGTTTAGGGCATTTTCTGAAAATTTTAGTTTAAGTTTAATTCATTGTAATGTAAGTTTTGAGCATATCATATAAATCTCCATTAATATATTTGATTGATTAGGAATAATATATTTTATAACTAGATAGACATTGGAGATATCGAGCCCAATAGAAACAAACTATCTGTCAAAAAGGACTAACATGTGGGCAAGGGAAGAAGTAGGAAATTTGAGTTGGAAAAAAAAATACATGCAATTGGATACATGGATGCATAGAGTTATCTTTCTATTTCTTCAAAATTTGGTTTTCCCCCCCGAAGATGTGATGGAAATCTAAGTTAGGGAGATTGGACAATTGATGCAACCATGATTGCACTGTAGACTATTGTTGTTCTAGAGGATGAGGGGGACATTGAGGTAGCCATCATGATTACGATTCTTCAAGTGTATTTCACTATCCATTATATAATACAATTGCTCTCTATGAATTCAATTTAACAGAATGGATAACTACATTTCTAGCTTTTGTCTTTTAGTTATTTTTGTTCTATAGTTTTTAGAGTTCTTTGCCAAAAAAAAGATGCAGAAAGCTCTAATTTAAAGTATGTTATATTTTTTTGTTGCATGTTTTTATGTTACAGCTTCCTTGATTTTATCTTTGCAAAACTGTTCTAATTCGAAAAAATCAATCTTAGGTAAATATTTGCAGAAAACTACTGATACTTCAGACTATTTACTGGCAGCCACATTTCATCTCCAAATTAGAGAAACACAATATATACTTCAATTATTTATTAAAACATTGGATTCCTTATTACTTTAAAAATAAAAGTTTAAGCACCACAATTTTTTTGATTAAGTTGAAACTGGGAGTGTAATTGGACATTCAGTACCATTACATATGCATAGAATCGAAATCAAAATAGTGAAATAAATTATACGAGATTGTTGGACAAATGTCACAGGATACATATTTAGTAAGTATGCAAAATCTGGAAACAAAACTAGAAGTCCTCTATATCAAAAAACAAATGCACAGTACGCAACATATATTCAATAAGTATATGTTTCCATACAAAACTTGTAATAGAAAACTTGAAAACAAAATTATAAGTCCTCTACCTAAATTGGGGGAAAAAAATGGTGCAACACGAAACATATATTCAATTCTGTGAGCCGAACAAAATGTGTAAACAACAAACCATTCTCTGAGCCAATTTAAAGAGGAACTAGTAAATATTTCAATATATTCAATAAGTAAGTGAATATCTCTACAAGAATTCAAATTAAACAATGTTCTTTTTCCTCTTAAGAAATGTATCTAGGATTATGTCAGAGCCAAAGGTGAACATACTGATAATGATTGAATTTGTTAAAAAGAAAATTTTACCAATGCAATTAATACTTACTGGTATGAGTAAGTTTTTAGAAAAATATCAGTAGACACTTTACTTAAGAATAAAAAACCAAAAGAAAAATTTAACTTGAACAAGAATGTAGTCTGAGAAGGAAATAACCCAAAATATATAAATGCGCTTCATTAGTAAGTCGTAGCTAATTACCTTCTTAATTGAAGGAAATTGATTATTAGTGTAACAACAACCTTGTGTAAAAGGAATGATAAATAGATGTAAAATGTTGGCTTCTATGAAATTTAAATGGCACTTCAGAATAATAAAATAAGATTTAAAAATACCAGCAATTAACAATGTTGAAAGTATGGTTGCAGGCTGAAGAATCTGGGTATCAAGAAGACACTGCTTATGTTTTATGCTGTGCTAAAATCACCCACAAAGCGGAGAAGCATAGAATGAATAAGCAGAGAATTTCATGATAGCAAAATAGACTCATAGACACAAGTTGCAAAGAACATTAGTTGAAAATCTAGAGAAATCAATTTGCATTCAATATGCATTCAATAAGATAGTTGCACGGACAAGGATTTTCTATTCTATATGCACTCAATGAGATAAAATATTTGAGAAATTGCATTCAATATGTACAAATATGTCAGAATTGGTACATCAAAAAATATTTGGCTAGATTTAGCTACTTAATGTTTTTTTCATACAGTTGCAAACAAATAATTGCAGTTGTTGTGCGATGTAATTGCCAAATTTCTATGCAATAAATACATAGTACCAAATTAAATTGGCATACTTCCTGATGAGTAATTGAAAGCCGCCTTTACAAGTTTCAAAATTTTATTAAATTTTTAACAAGTTAAATCTAATTTTTACAACTACTATAGCTCCTATTAGCCAATAGGAAATCAAATAAACGATCTTATTTAAATTATTTAAATATGTATAAATATTTAAACTTTACAAGTTGATAGAAATTTTTAAAAATCTTCACTGTTGATTGGTCAGGGCATAAAAAAAAATTTATTAGGTGAATGCATAAGTATCCTGCCTGTCGGCAGGAACTAATAATGCAACATAATACAATGGATTCATTTGAGAAGACTTAAATCTTGTAAAAGGGAAATGATCTCATGGTATTACCAATTATACATGAAACCTGGGTATATCGTATATCAAAATATTTGAATCCCTCAATAGAAAAGAAAATGAGAAGTTGATTCATACATATTTCATAAATAAAGTTCATTTTTTTTTGAATAGGTGAATGTTTTCCTAAGATTATCAATGATTTGACATAATATTATTAAATCATTTGAGTTATGGGCATCCTACAATGTACATAGATTTCCTACAAGTTTATTTTAAATATTTTTTCATGTTTTGGTGTGTATTTTCTCTTATTTTTATTTTTCCAAATGTCAATTCATCTCCTATTTCCATACTCTATGGGTATAAATTTCACCCTATTTCTATAATTTTGAAAGGATATGAAAGGGAAATGGGAAAAATCATCTAAATATCCACGTGTCTATGTGCGTTTGTAAAGAAAAATCACTTCATACTCCATTCCCCAAACATGCCAATATCCTACAAATAAGGAATGAGTGAGTTCAAATATATTATAAGGGAATAAAAGTGGAAACCATGGGAATGAATGGAAATTTTTTCCTATTGTTTGATTCGTCACACAAAAAAAATCTTTTGCAATTTTAGATACAAAATGAAAGATATAGATAAATAAAATAAAATTTGTTGACTTCTACTACTTATTAGGATATATGTAAATATGTTGGATAAATTATGTTTGTATTTATAAAAAGAGGTAAAACTCGAAGGAAATACATTTTAACAACATTTCTCCTATTCCTCCACACTAAACTAAAGTTGAAGAATAGAGTATGGGTATTCATTGAAGATATAATTGAAGGAGGTAGTGAAGTATTATGTGGCATAGATAGGCATAAAAAAATGATACAAATATTATCATAGAATGAATGGTACTATAAAAATTCCTTAAAAAAGGTGGTGCATTAAAGATCTTGATGGACCAAAAATTGGCAATGACAAAAAACCCTAGTACGTGAAAAGTTTCTATTAGTTAGACATAAAGTTAAATTAAATACAAAAGTGTTAATATTTCTATGTCAAATGGATTCCTTCTAAAAATTCCTTGAGATTACCTTTGATTTAGGAAAGCGTGATTCATTAAACATGCCAAAAACAATTTTAAACCACCTATTTATTGTAATCCTAAAGTTATCTACAACTCTTTCATTGAAGATAACTAACTTTTTTGTAACTAGATTTGATAAAATGAAAAGAAATTTTAAGAGATACTATCAAGATTCCAATAATAATATAATATATTCCTTATTATAATTTTAATACATAATTATTGTTAATTATTTGCATAAATTATTAAGGTGGCTTATTTCTCTATAATAAAATCCCTTGATAAGAATGATTTTCCTTCTCAGGGTCAACATGAGAGAATATAGTGATTTTATAGATATAAAAAACAAAAGAAACATGAGAGAAAAATAATCTATACATTCCCTCTCCTTATATTTATTCTATTGAGGAGGATTCTAAGGATGGCTATTGGGTTATGCAAAAACAAATTATAATTCTTCACAAATTTGAATTAAAACCCTCTCTTTTTCTCCTTGATTCTCATTGTGATGGGAAAAAAAGATTAGTGAGGCCACTTTGACATCTTTTTCAGCATATTGTGAGTTGTATCTTAGGTTGGACACCCACATCCTAATCCTTTTTCATGGCAACAATGGCTTGAAATTTAGCTATTCTAGAAAGGTTTGTTGGAATTGAAGGTATCCAAGAACACTGAGAGGGGTGGGGGGGGTGGTGAATCAGTGTTCTATTGGTGCAATAAGATTTTAACTTATTATAACATACACATATAAACTGGTAAATGAAGAAAAATATAACTGAAATAAATAAACTAGCCACATGAATGAACACCATAACACATTAAATTTTATACGTGGAAAACCTCAAAGAGGAAAAACCATGGTGGGATTTGTGACCCACAATATCAATTCATAGTCCATATGAAAGATATTAAATAGTATGGGGGCCTGCACATGCAGGAAGGCACACTGCCTAGAACACATTGCTCAACACAAAAGAGTCTCACTGACTACAAGATTCTGCCGAGATAAAATAGTAATGGTGAACTCACAAAATGCATTTGTAATGCCAAAAAGAGTTCTGGTTATAGCTCTGTTTTGTACTAGTTCATAAACCCTAAACCCTTTTACCAGTGTTCGTGACCAAAATCACATATTGGAAAACCAAAAGACTTGCCAAATCCTCAAGTATTCCAATCAGCCTTGGCCAACGAATAGGGATGGTCAAAGACCAAATCCCTCTGCACTTAAGGCTCCACTAAACTTAGGTGGGTGTGCCTCTTCCTCTCAAGCACAAAAGAGGATATATATGACACTTTGTGGACAAAATATCTTATCAACTCAAGAGACAATTTCTCATCAACTATGAAGGTTCAGTATGTGTTACACAAACAATAAGAACTCAATCTTTCACTTAATGCAACGACATGCGATTCACATCATAGAAAATCTATAAATAGATTAATCAAGAGGAAAAAGATAATCATCAACACAAAAGTGTACACAATATTTGGAAAAAGAAACAACAAACCTTGTATATTAAGCTTTAGGAAATAATTGCATACATAAGCTGCACTTGCAGATACTCCATTACAGATTGCTTGCACAAAATGATACTTCTTCTTCCTATAGAATTCTCTAATACAAAATGATATTCAATCCTTATAGCAGTCTCCTATTCTTATGACCCTCCTTAAGTATGTGAATCCATAGGCACATATGAAAGGACACACCCTTTCATACATAGGAGGGAGTTACAGATAATTGTTTTCCAAAGGACACACCCTTTGGTTTATAGATATAATTTAAAAGGAAAACCCTAAAACACCATACTAAATAATGCTTTAATAATATATCCTTTATCCTTTGCTTTGATAACATTTCTCGGCAAATATTCATCATCTTCTCATTATCTCTTGCACACAACATAAGCCAATCAAATTCCTTGATTTAAAAAATAAAACATATTCCACCTTAGCTTTTAGTTTGAAAAGTCAATAATTTTTATTTTCTTATACTTGTTTAAAATCATTCATTTAAATCAAAGTATTTCCATCTTTAAGAAAATAATTTTGCGAACATAACATCCATATATATAGAATAATGTTTTATCGTAAAATATATATTCAAAGCACTTATTTAGGATAGATATACATAAATTTCATCTTTAACGCACATTCAAATAATACTTAAGGCAGTGTGATACGATAAGAAATACTTTCCTTTTATTATTCTTTCGGCCAAACTTCCTCCCTCGGTGAGCTATTCTCATGTCTTATTGATTTTGTAGTTTCATCGATACCTTTTATTTTCGATGGGACCACTTCTGATTTCTTTGATGAAATTCATGTCGATGAAACTGCTACTTTTGGTGAGTCATTTTAGAGATCCATCGCAGCCTAGGTGTGTTTGATAATTCATTTTATTATGATGTGCCACCTAACTGCCACTTCAGTTGCTAACTCATCTTGACTGGACCCACTGCGTGTCACCTCTGGATTAGCTCTGGAGCCCCTACCCTGCCACCTTAGCACAACCTCACTAACCGTCAGAATGAAGATTTCCCTTGTCGCCTAGCAGCAGTTTCATCTCACCTGAACTTCTTCCTTAGTAGGCCCCACCACTCAGTCGCCATGTTACGGCGAATAAACATTGCACATCTTCTGATCGCCATATAGAGACCACCATCGGATCGACTCGGCCGACCATACGATCTTCCTCATCTGCTCGGCCTTTAACCTTGCCTGAGCATCTCTATCTTCTCTTTATCCATTTATGAAGCGTGTCATTCTTTGGCTCACCCATGAATCCACCTACCCAACACTTGGACCTAGATTCTTCTTCTGCGCTCCACCATGTGGCACATCCTGATTCACTTGCAGATCCACCGGGATGACACCTCATCTGCCACCTTGCTAGTTGCTATGTCACAGGGGATATAGGTCATGCAACTTCCTATCGCGGTAGAGTGAGCATCATTGGATCAATCTCAAACTTGCATGCTCATTAACCTCCCCTTTTCTACATGTGCTTTGTCACCAAGTCGCGGGGATAAACCAGCCTGCATCTCTATCTTGCGGTATAGTGACAACCGTAAGATCTTCTATGATCACCATCCGATCTTCCCAAATTGCCCGATCTATAATTTATCCTTCTGCTGTAAAATTTGGGCGTGTTGAGATGTGCGTGCATGCGGGGGCCACCAGTGCTGAGATAGCACTTGCCAAAAGCCTTCCATCTCTTGACACTAAGTATACATGTGGCCTTATATTTAAATATATAAAAATCCCTCTCCACAGCCAATGTGGCATAAATGGTCTATGCCTAGCGACTGAAACTGCTTGGAAAGTTCTCTGGCCCTTTCCTCTATCTGCAACTATGCGACCCCCTCTAGCTCCTAGTAGGGAAGATTCAGGGTTAATGCCTGCCCATTGCCTTTTCTTGAAATCTTCACATTTTTATTTGGATTTGCTGAGGGTTTCAAACGTCGATGCAGGAAGGACATTGGCATTAAAATTTCCACTTTGCATTTTGTTTGGAAGGGTTTTAGAATTTTTACCCTTCTTTGAAATGGGCCTCTCGAATTGACTCAGAATTTTATGAGTCCCAACACCATATGCACAGGTTTGGAGGACTTCTCAATGCTATTCATGAAATAGTTGATCTTTTGGATAGCTCCATTTTCTTCAGTTATGCTCTTGCATATAAGACACCAGCAGTAAATGTTTATATGATAGGAAAAAAGGCATCCATATATAGCACAAAATATTTTGTAAAAATATTTGCTAACAGTGGGTCTTTCTGGGTATGTATGTTCTATTTAAGGACATAGCAAGATCTTAGTTATCTCTAGAAAGCAGACCAAAAATGAAAATTGAAAACATATAACAAAAAAAAAGAGAAAAACTATATTACTATTACACAAGAAATACTCCCTGATCATCAAGAGAAGAAATGCTTGAGATACTGAGCATGGATTGAAAAATCCTGCATTTCACCATTAGTATTCTTGAAGAATTATTCATTTTCTCCTCCTTTCTCCATATTCTTGTCTGAGTTTAATTTGGTGGCCCCAGGCCCCCCTGAAAATGAACATCATTTCTTTCCTCTATCAAAAACTTGATTCCCATCTTGCAGCAATATGCACCTTCTGATTGTATGGTCATCCTCTTTACTAACCATATAAACTGAGGTACTCATTTTTTCCACTTTGCTATATTTTTCATAGTCGCATCCCATCATCATCATTAAATCATTATACTCATATCCTTTATCACATTGGGTTTTTGGAGATGTAATCCTAAAAACATTTATCCAATGTTTATTTGAAAACCCTAATATTTCACCATGCTACACTTCCTTGAAAAAATATTTCCAGTCACTTTTACTATCATATGTGGATTGCACCCTAACATAACTTTCATAAAAACTCTCAATGTCAGAATCTGAATACTCCTTTCATTGTATAACACATTTTCTAAGTGTGTAGCATTCCTTGGAGGGAAAATGAAATTTATTCCACTTGTTCTTTCTTGAAAAATATACAGGCCTCCCATTACAATATCCGAATTGGACTTAACACAACCCGTGTTACAATAATTCAAACTATTTATCCCTTTGAGATTATGTCCCATTTTTTTCATTTTTACCACCTCCTTACTTTGAAAAGATATTTTATTTTTCTTAATTAGTAAATTAGGGCACACATAGGAATCTTTATCACATATGATTTTATCAAAATGAGAACCTGAACAAATATCACCTTCAAACATATTTTCTATTTCCCCATGCTTCGGAAATATTTTACCCTTCTCACAAAGAGACTATGGGTACATATCCTTTTTAACAATCTTGTGCTGAGGTATCACATCCGCCTTCTCATATATTATTTCCTTTTTCTCTCTTGGTCTCTTAAAAATTACTTTGGGATATATCTTCTCCCATATCCTTTTCAAATAATGGGCTTGAAAACATATAATATGTATGCATATTTTTCTGCAAACCCTCTTCTGGTTCATTACACAAAAGATTATCATACTGCATACCTTTATTGAAAGTATTCTCTTGATAATTTCTATCTGTCTCATTGATAGGAACACTATCTTCATAATTTCTATTTGCTGAAGTTTCTTCATGTCTGTATACTGAATGTAAATCCATTTTTCCTTCACTTCCTGGATAGTCAATAATTTCACAGGAGAGACTAAAAAATGATTCACAAAACATCATTTCCTCACATTCATGTGGAGTTTTATGATACTGAGGATTTAAAAAAAAATCAAAAGGATTTTCAAGGACACATTTCCTATTACACTCCTCACTATGTATGTATTCCCTTGATGTATTATTTTCCTGGGAATCGTCATTTTCTTCATCAAATAGACCCTGAATGTGCCCTAAACAATTAGTCTATTTATTCTGAAAAAAAATTGGATCATTCTTCTGAACATATCTTTCATATTCTTTATCTAACAAATATGAAATTTCTTCTGGACCGAGGAATGTTTCCTCTTTATTATTTATTTCTGTACCTACACATATGGATTCTTCCCTACTTAAATCCATAATTTCTTCTTTATCATAATATTCTTCCTCTAACATGTTTTCATATAAAATCTCAAGTAGAAGCCTTACCTGAGGATCATGATAAATCCCCAACTCATGCATTTTTCTTCAAAATGGGGGCTTGATGTTTGAAGGTATTTTTGTGTATATATTGAACATCCTGATAAATAATTGTGCTATAGATTCACCTTCCTATTTTTCTATGTCAAGAAATTCATCCAAAGGAGACATACAGACTTCTACTTCTATTATGTATTATTGGTCCTCCTCTGGCTCATAGCTCATACTTCCCTCTTCACCTGCATCCTAAAACACATCAAGGAACCATTGCTCTAACTCTCTCCATGATGAGATGCTATGTGTAGGGAGTGATTCATAAGCTTCTCTTGCATTGTCCTTCAAAGTCATGACAAATAATTTCATCACATAATCTTCTGCATAAACCTCATAATCCTTTACAAATGTATAAAATACATCCAAATGATTAATTGCTAATTCATCATATTCCCCATGGAATTTTGGTACAAGTTGTGAAAGCTTAGGGAACAACTTGTTTCAAATACATTAAAAGCCATTGAGATCCAATGGCCTAATGCCATCTGGAATAAAAGGCTTTCTTTGAAACATTTTCAAAAACAAAAATTTTCATCTCCCTCTGGGTCTCTTCCCCTAGTAGAGCCACCAATTGAAATAAAACTTCTTTTTAGGTAGAGGCACCACCTCATAAGAGGAATAATACTTTTATTTACTTTTCAGGCTTCTACCTCCAGTAGAACTTGAAACAAGCTTACCAGAAATTCTGAATACTTTTTGTAACAACTCCCTAGCAGAGTCGCCAATCTATTGGGTGACTCAGATGGGGAAAACAAAACTTATCAAATCTTCAATGAAAAAACACTAGACCTTCTAGGTGAATGTCAAACTATGTATGACAAGTCCCCAGCATAGTGTTGGTGCCCAAAACCAGAGATTGGAAAACCAAAAGACTTGCCAAATCCTCAAGTATTCCAATCAGCCTTGGCCAATGAACAAGGATGGTCAAATACCAAATCCCTCTGCACTTAAAGATCCACTGAACCTAGGTAGGTGTGCCTCTTCTTCTCAAGCACAAAAGAGGTTATTTATAGTGGATTTAAACCTTTTAGCAAGTTTACACAACTAGCAAATTATTGCTCTGCAACTATGCTTTATTATGTGCTTTAATGGAATGCTTTGAAAAGAAATGATTGTGAATGTATATTGAAAATGAGATTGCTTTTAGGACTTAAATGAAATCTGCATAGATCTATTCATATAGGATTTGGGAAGATTTTTTCTCTATCAAGGACCTTGAATGCATATAGATCAAAACCTTAAAAGATCAATAATAGACCAATTCCTCTATCTAGGGATATATATGACACTTTGTGGACAAAATATTTTATCAACTCAAGAAATAATTTCTCATCAACTATGAAGGTTCAGTATGCATTACACAAACAATAAGAACTCAATCTTTCACTAAATGCAATGCCATGTGATTCACATCATAGAAAATCTATAAACAAATTTATCAAGAGGACAAAGGTAATCATCAACACAAAAGTGTACACAATATTTGGAAAAAGAAACAACAAACCTTGTATATTAATCTTCAGGAAATAATTGCATACATAAGCTGCACTTGCAGATACTCCATTACAGATTGCTTGCACAAAAAGATACTTCTTCTTCCTATAGACTTCTCTAATACAAAATGATATTCAATCCTTATAGAAGTCTCCTATTCTTATGACCCTCCTTAACTATATGAATACATAGCCACATATGAAAGGACACACCCTTTCATATACAGGAGGGAGTTACAAATAGTTGTTTTCCAAAGGACACACCCTTTGGTTTACAGATATAATTTAAAAGGAAAACCCTAAAACACCATACTAAATAATGCTTTAATAATATAGCCTTTATCCTCTGCTTTGATAACATTTCTTGGCAAATATTCATCATCTTCTCGTTATCTCCTCCACACAAGATAAGCCAATCAAATTCCTTGATTTAAAATTTAAAACATATTCCACCTTAGCTTTTAGTTTGAAAAGTCAATAATCTTTACTTTCTTATACTTGTTTAAAATCATTCATTTAAATCAAAATATTTCCATCTTTAAGAAAATAATTTTGCGAACATAACATCCATTTATATAAAATAATGTTTTATCCTAAATATATATTCAAAGCACTTATTTAGGATAGATATACAAACAATAAGAACTCAATCTTTCACTTATTGCAACAACATGTGATTCACATCATAGCAAATCTATAAAAAAAATTATCAAGAGGACAAAGATAATCATCAACACAAAAGTGTACACAATATTTGGAAAAAGAAACAACGAACCTTGTATATTAATCTTTAGGAAATAATTGCATACATAAGCTGCACTTGCAGATACTCCATTACAGATTTCTTGCACAAAATGATACTTCTTCTTCCTATAGACTTCTCTAATACAAAATGATATTCAATCCTTATAGCAGTCTCCTATTCTTATGACATTCCTTAAGTATATGAATCCATAGCCACATATGAAAGGACACACCCTTTCATACACAAGAGGGAGTTACAAATAGTTGTTTTCCAAAGGACACACCCTTTGGTTTACAAATATAATTTAAAAGGAAAACCCTAAAACACCATACTAAATAATGCTTTAATAATATATCTTTTATCCTCCGCTTTGATAACATTTCTTGGCTAATATTCATCATCTTCTCATTATCTCCTCCACACAAGATAAGCCAATCAAATTCCTTGATTTAACATTAAAAACATATTCCACCTTAGCTTTTAGTTTGAAAAGTCAATAATCTTTATTTTCTTATACTTGTTTAAAATCATTCATTTAAATCAAAGTATTTCCATGTTTAAGAAAATAATTTTGCAAACATAACATCCATTTATATAAAATAATGTTTTATCCTAAAATATATATTCAAACCACTTATTTAGGATAGATATACATAAATTTCACCTTTAACGCACATTCAAATAATACATAAGGTAGTGTGATACAATAAGAAATACTTCCCTTTTATTATTCTTTCGGCCAAACTTCCTCCCTTGGTGAGTTGTTCTCATGTCTTATCTATTATGTAGTTTCATCGATACCTTTTATTTTTGATGGGACTGCTTCTAATTTCTTCGATGAACTTCATGTCGATGAAACTGCTACTTTTGGTGAGTCCTTTTAGAGATCCATCGCAGCCTAGGTGTGTTCGATAAGTCATTTTTTTATGATGTTCCACCTAACTGCCACTTTAGCTGCTAACTCATCTTGATCGGACCCATCGCATGTCACCTCTAGATTGGCTCGAGATCCCCTGCCCTGCCACCTTAGCACAACCTCTCTAACCGCCAGAATGAAGATTTCCCTTGTCTCCTAGCAATAGTTTCATCTCACCCGAACTGCTTCCTTAGCGGGCCCCACCACTTGGTCGCCATGTTGTGGTAAATAAACATCGCACATCTTCTGATTGTGGTATAGGGACCATCGTCGGATCGACCTGACTGATTGTCCAATCTTCCTTATCTGCTCAACCTTTAACCTTGCCTGAGTGGCTCTCTCTTCTCTTTATCAATCTGTTTCGTGTGTCACTCTTTGGTTTGCCCGCGAATCCACCTACCCACCACTTGGACCTGGGTTCTTCTTCTGTGTTTCACCATGTTAAACATCCTAATTTGCTTGTAGATCCATTGGGATGCCACCTTGCCAGTCACTATGTCAAAGAGGATATAGGTCGTACAACTTCCTATCGCAGTATAGCGATCGTCGTTGGATCAATCTCAAACTTGCATGCTCATTAACCTCCCCTTTTCCGCATGTGCTTTGTCGCCAAGTCACGGGGATAAACCAACATGCATCTCTATCTTGCAGTATAGCGGCAGTCATCAAATCTTCTGTGATCACTGTCTGATCTACCCAAATTTCTCAATTTTTAATTTGTCCCTTTGCTATAAAATTTGGGTGCTTTGAGATGCATGTGCACTTAGGGGGGCCACTAGCACTGAGCTATCACTTGCCAATAGTCTTCCAACTCTTGACACTAAGTATACATGCGGCCTGATATTTAAATTCATAAAAATCCCTCTCCATAGCCAAAGTGGGGTAAATGGTCTATGCCTAGTGACTTAAACCGCTTGGAAAGTTCTCTGGCCCTTGATAAAATAATGATGAATGAGTAGTACCCAACTGGTACAGAGAGGGGGGGTGAAACAGTATAGACAAAAACACTCTTGAACCAGTTTGTCTGCAGACACTTGTACATTGACAAACAAACAGTGACACTGGTCCTCAAATAGAGTACAACCAGCAAAACCCAGAATAACTAAGACAAGCATAAACTGGGTAACACTTATCTTCTCATACAATCTAACACTTCATTTCCTTTTCACTCTAATGCATGAACAGGTAATCTACCATCAAGGATATACATATGAGCAACTAGATCAACAAGATTCACCACCTGACAGAAAATAACAAAGCATCACATGAAGAAGACATCACACATAACACACATATTTTTCACATGGAAACCCAATAGGGAAAAACCACAGTGGGGATGAATACCCACAAGCTTGCTTTTGAACTCTTTAGAAGTCCACCCTGTTAGGAGCCTTGTTCAATTAAAGACTGATACAATAGGTTCTTTTAGGAACTGATCTTGTTAGGGATCACCTGGTTAAGGGTCGGCTAGAATACCCAGTTAAGGGTTAAACCCTATTAAAGGTTACCTTGTTAGAGGATTTGAAGAACTCAATGGTTTTGAGTCACCCTATTAAAGGATTTACACCAAGCCTGTTAAAGCTACCTTGTTAAGGGATTTCTCAACTGTTGAAGTGGTTAGAGATCAATAGGTATTACAATGATTTGGTAATAGCACTTGATGCCAATGCAGATCCACTTAGGCTCCTCTTCACCTTCTACACTTACACTCTGCAAGTATCACTTCTCTCCTTTTGGTTTGGCAAGAATCACGTATCCCTTCCTTAGATACACACACACAACTTTTGCCAACAACCTCAAAAAGAGACACAACATCGACCTTATAGGAAAACAGATAGCTTGGTAGCATAAACCCTAAACCCTAAACCTGTTAGGTTAAGGAATTCAAACGGTTTTATCTTGACCATTGAGCGCACTGCATTAAATGCAACAGTTCTTGATCCAATCTCAAGACATTATCCATTGTTCATTTCCACCGATTGCATGGCAGCTAATAACCCATCACACATTATCACTATTTTATAGACTTAACACATTCCTGAGGTAGATAGGAACAATCTCCTTCATGCAAGATCCTTCATGTGCACAAGGCTTATGTGGCAACACAATCTGTTATTCGTTTCCATGCAAACTCATCACACAAAGTCACTGGTTGAGCCACACAAGCTTGAAGCACTTCAACCAGAAACCTTGAAGTTGAGACTACCAACCGGTAGTCATATAATGCTTCCATGTGCCGGTTCCCATAACCATATGTCGGTTCACATAACCATATGCTAGTTCACCTTGAACAAACATACCGCTTCACTTTGGCACAAATGTCAGTTCACAGTGTTATACCGGTTCTCAAAAATGCTAGTTCTCACCTCTTCAACATATTGACATCAATGACAACATGCAATGTTATTATGTCCTCATACCAGTTCACATAATGCCAACAATCTCCCCCTTTGGCATTGATGGCAATATACAAAGATATCTCTCCACTTCACATCTTCTCCCCTAATTTTTGCAGATATCTTCTTCGCTTCACATCTTCTCCTCCTTTGACAACAATGCCAAAGTGGAGGCACAAGCTTCCCTGTTCCATTATGTTGCTCCCCTTGAGGAGTAGCATCCTTCAATACATCAATCCTGAAGAAAATTTTGACTATGCAATACCTGACTGATGTGGAGCATATACCTTTAGTTTACCTCCTGAAGGGGCAACACCCCTAATTCACCTCTTAAGTACATAAATGTAGCCTTTGGGAGAGGCTTGGTGAATATGTCTGCTAATTGCTCCTGACTGGAAACATGTTCCAGAGCAATCTCTTTGTTCTGAACCTTTTCCCTCAAGAAATGATGCTTAAGCTCAAAGTGCTTGGTTTTAGAATGTAAAACTGGATTCTTGGAGATATTAATTACACTAGTATTGTCACAAAATATACCTACCGATTTAGATATAGGAAATTTGAAGCCATTTAATACCTACTTCATCCAAATTGTCTGAGTGGAGTTCATGAAAGCTGCAACATACTCTGCTTCTGCTGTAGACTGAGAGATACAACTCTGCTTCTTACTCATCCATGAGACCAATCTACCATTGAGAAAGAATGCACCACCGGTTGTGCTTTTCTGGTCATCTATATTACCTGCCCAATCAACATCTGTGTATACTTTCAAGTTGAAATCCTTGCTATATGGATACCACAATCCATAGTCAATAGTTCCCTTCAGATACCTAAGAATCCGCTTGACTGCAACCAAGTGGGATTCTCTTGGGCTTTTCTAGAATCTTGCAGAAATGCCAACTACATATGCAATATTCGGTCTACTATGCACTACATAATGCAACTTACCAATCATTGATCGGTATTCCTTCTCATCGACTAATGCTGAGTCATCTTCTTTGGATAGTTTACAACCGGTCACCATCAGAGTACCAACTAGTTTGCTATCTTCCATGCCAAAGGTCTTCAACACCTCTTTGACATACTTAGACTAAGTGATAAAGATTTCATCTTTCATCTGCTGGATCTGCAGTCCAATGAAGAATTTAATCTCCCCTATGAGTGACATCTCAAACTCTTTCTTCATCTCATCAGCAAACTCATGACTCATCTTGTCATCTCCACCAAAGATAATATCATCAACAAATACCTCACAGATTAGGATCTGATCTCCTTCAAACTTCAAGTAGATATTGTTATCTTCACTTATCCTCTCAAATCTAATCTTCACAAGATGGGAATGCAGATGCTCATACCATGTTGTAGGCGCCTGCTTTAGACCATATAAGGCTTTATGTAGCCTACATACCATGTCACTGTCTTCAGATAGGGCAAACCCATCTGGTTGCTCAATATACACCTCCTCTTCAAGTACACCATTTAGGAATGCAGATTTTACATCCATTTGATATACTTTGAAACATTTAAAAGCTGCATATGCAAGAAGCATATGGACTCCTTCTAATCTGGCTAAAGGAGCAAAGGTTTCTCCATAGTCTTCTCCTTCTTCTTGAGCATATCCTTTGCACACCAATCTGGCTTTGTTCCTAATCACTACACCATCCTCATTCAGCTTATTTCTGAAGACCCATTTGGTACCAATGACATTTTTATGCTTCGGTTTGGGTACCAAAAACCATGTACCATTTTTCTCTATCCGGTCAAGTTCTTCTTCCATTGCCTTGATCCAGTCTTCATCTTTATGAGCCTCTTTGAATGATTTAGGCTCAAATTCAGAGATCATACATGAGTTTCCTCTAACCTTTCTTCTTGTAAGGATTCCCGCATCCTTATCTCCTACGATCTTCTTAGGATCATGATTCAGCTTGACATACCGAGGAATGGTCTTAATGGATTCCTCTTGCTTTTCTTCTTCATCCTCATCTCTATCAGTATCAACATCTACATCTACTGGTGTAGGAACACTATTACTGGTACTTGGTTGACTGACAACCGGTTCCCAAAATGTTACAACCAGTTCATTTACTGCTTGCTCACTATTGGTTTTCTCAGTTTTCTCAGAGGTTTCATCAACTCTTACTTTGATGCTTTCCATAATTCTCTGGGTCCTATTGTTGAAACACTTGAGAGCTTTTCTCTTGGTGGAATATCTTAGGAATATTCCCTCATCACAATTCACATCAAATTTTCTCTGGTGGTCGCTCCTCTTGATGTAACATTTGCTACCAAACACTCTAAAGTAGCTAACCCCAGGTGTCTTACCGGTCCAATACTCATAAGGAGTTTTATCCTTACCTTTCTTGATGAGTACCCGGTTCATTGTGTAGACTGCAGTGCTCACCTCTTCTCTCCAAAAGGTGTGAGCTACCTTCCCTTGAATCAACATGGTTCTAGCTGCTTCAACTACAGTCTGGTTATTCCTCTCTGCTAGGCCATTCTATTGTGGAGTCCAGGGGGAAGACAGTTGCCTCTTGATGCCATGTTCTTCACAGTACTTGTTGAATTCACCAAAAGTGAATTCCCCTCCTTGATTAGTTCTCAAGCACTTGATCCTTTTACCACTTTCCTTCTCCACTAATGCTCTAAAAGCTTTGAAATTTACAAAGGCTTCAGACTTGTCTTTCAAGAATGTGACCCACATCATTCTTGAGCAGTCATCAGTGAGAATCATGAAGTACCTATCACCCTGCACACTTCTAGTTTTCATAGGACCAGACAAATTAGTATGCACAAGATCAAGCAAGTTGTCAGCAATGAAAGAATTACCTTTAAAGGTTGAGGAAGACATTTTCCCCAATTGACATTCTCTGCACAAGGTATTATCTTGTTTGCTTAGCACTAGCAACCCTCTAACTACCTTGATCTTACTAGCCTTCACAATGTTATCAAAGTTTACATGGCAGAGTCTCCTATTCCATATCCAGCTATCATCAAATTTAGCCATAAGACATGTACTTGTATTTGCATTTAGCTGAAATAGGTTACCTTTGGTCTGCATGCCAGAGGCCACCAATTCACCATTCTTTCCTTTGATTCTGCAAATTCCATTCTTGAATTCCAAAGTGAGGCCACTATCATTCAGCTGGGTAACACTCAGAAGGTTGTGTTTGAGACCATGAACCCAATACACATTGTTAGCACTACTCTTTCCATTCAGAGAGATAGACCCTCTGCCTTTGACCATGCATGGTGCATCATTGCCAAAGCGAACCACACCACCATCATACTCTTCTAAGGATAGAAACTTGCTCCGGTCACCAATCATATGGTGAGAACAACCATTGTCAATGATCCACTCATTGAAATTATCAAACTAGGAGATAAGAGCCTTCTTGTTTGACACATCTTCCTTGACAGCAACAAATACAATATCTTCATTTTCTTCATCCTCTGATTCCTCATCTGTGACACCTTCATCAACTACCATAAAATAGTTTCTCCGGTTTCCTCCTTTGAATTTCTTGAACCTTTCCGATTTGTCCTTGTTGTCGCCATTAGGATAGTTTACAGCAATATGTCCTATCTGGTTATAGGAAAAGCATTTTAAAAGTAGCTTACCTCTGTATTTGCCAGTTCCTTTAGGAAGTTTCGTGGCAAGGAAAGCTTCAAATGCCATCAAAATTTCCTCATCATCCATTTCTTTGCTCTATCTTGGTTCACCACTAGTGCTAGCTTCTTTTCCTTTTTTGGATGGTACTGCAGAAGCTTTAAAAGTTGATTCAGTCTTTTGTACACTACCATCAAAACTATTCAGCTCATAGGTTGTCAACTTTGCAATGATGGAGTCTAGGGATACCTTAGTCTTGTCTATTAATCTCAGCTCTTGAATGGTAGCAACCCTTATTGCATAGACCGGCAATAGGGATCTCAGGACTTTTCTTACCACAGTAGAATCTTCTATTTTACCACCTGCACTCTTGATATCTCCAACAATGGTTTTAATTCTTATTCCATACTATTGAATGGTCTCACCTTCAACCATCCGCATATCTTCAAACTTCCCTCTAAGGCTTTCTTCCTTAGCTTGTTTTACATGCTCATCACCGCCATAGATATTTTCAAGAGTATCCCATACCTCTTTGGGATTTTCCTTATCTTGGACATCAATAAACTCAATGTTAGATAAACTACTAATTAGGGCTTCCATGACTTGCCCATTCTCCTATGTCTCTCTCTTCTGGTCATCGGTGAGAGTATCGGTAGGGGCAGCATAGGAATTCTCAACATAGCTCCAGTGTTGAGCACCCATGCTTCTGATGTATATCTTCATTCTGTCTTTCCATATACTGCAATTTTCTCTGTTAAACTTTGGACCTTCCCTCTTCATCATTAGACTGGGATCTTTACCTCAAGCGGTTAAGCTTATAACACAAAGGACTTGGAGGAAGCTCTGATACCAATTGATAAAACAATGTTGAACGAGTAGTACCCAACCGGTAATGAGAGGGGGGGGTGAATCAGTACAGACAAAAACACTCTTGAACTAGTTTTTCTACAGACACTTGTGCATTGATAGACAAACAGTGACACCGGTCCTCAAATAGAGTACAACTGGCAAAACCCAGAATAACTGAGGCAAGCATAAACCGGATAACACTTATCTTCTCATACAATCTAACACTTCATTTCCTTTTCACCCTAATGCATGAATAGGTAATCTACCATCAAGGATATACATATGAGCAACTAGATCAACAAGATTCACTGCTAAATAGAAAACAACAAAGCATCGCATGAAGAAGATACCACACATAACACACATATTTTTCACATGGAAACCCAACAGGGTAAAACCACGATGGGGATGGATACCCACAAGCTTGCTTTTGAACTCTTTAGAAGTCCGCTCTGTTAGGAGCCTTGTCTGGTTAAAGACTAATACAATAGGTTCTGTTAGGAACCGATCCTATTAAGGATCACCCGGTTAAGGGTTGGCTAGAATACCCGGTTAAAGGTTACCTTGTTAGAGGATTTGAAGAACTTAGTGGTTTTGAGTCACCCTATTAAAGGATTTACACCAAGCCTGTTAAAGCTACCCTGTTAAGGGATTTCTCAACTGTTGAAGTGGTTAGAGATCAACAGGTATTACAATTATTTGGTAACTGCACTCGATGCCAATGCAGATCCGCTTAAGCTCCTCTTCACCTTCTGTACTTACACTCTGTAGGTATCACTTCTCTCCTTTTGGTCTGGCAAGAATCACGTATCCCTTCCTTGGATAGACACACACAACTTTTGCCAACAACCTCAGAAAGAGACACAACATCGACCTTATAGGAAAACAGATAGGTCGGTAGCATAAACCCTAAACCCTAAACCTGTTAGGTTAAGGAATTAAAATGGTTCAATCCTGACCATTGAGCACACTACATTAAATGCAACAGTTCTTGATCCAATCTTAAGACATTCTCCATCGTTCATTTCCACCGATTTCATGGCGACTAATAACCCATCACACATTATCAGCATTTTACAAACTTCGCACATTCCCAAGGTAGATAGGAACAATCTCCTTCATGCAAGATCCTTCACGTGCACAAGGCTTACGTGGCAACATGATCTGTTCTTCGTTACCATGCAAATTCATCACACAAAGTCACCGGTTGAGCCACACAGGCTTGAAGCACTTCAACCGAAAACCTTGAAGTTGAGACTACCAACCGGTAGTCATACAATGCGTCCATGTACTAGTTCCCATAACCATATGCCAGTTCACCTTGAACAAACATACCACTTCACTTTGGCACAAATATCAGTTCACAGTGTTATACCGGTTCTCACATATGTCGTTTATCACCTCTTTAGCATATTGATGTCAATGACAACATACAATGTTATTATGTCCTCATACCGGTTCACATAATGCCAACAACCCTTTTCTCTATCTACAACCATGTGACCCACTCTAGCTCACGACAGGGAAGATTTAGGCTTAACGCCTACCCATTGCCTTTGCTTGAAAGCTTCACATTTTTATTTCAATTTGCTGAGGGTTTCAAACATCGATGCAAGAAGGACATTGGCATTAAAATTGCCACTTTGCATTTTGTTTGGAAGGGTTTCAGAATTTTTACCCTTCTTTGAAATGGGCCTCTCGAATTGACTCAGAATTTTATGAGTCCCAACACCATATGCGCAGGATTGGAGGACTTGGCAATGCCATTCGTGAAACAGTTGATCTTTTGGACAACTCCATTTTCTTCAGTTATGCTCCTGCATATAAGATACCAATAGTAAATGCTCATATTGTAGGAAAAAAGGCATCCATATATAGCACAAAATATTTTGTAAAAATATGTGCTAACAACTGGTATCCCCTTTTCTCCCCTTTTCTCTAAGAATGCTTTACAAACCATCTACTGCTCATTGCATGATATAACTTTCGCAAACAAATGATCTACATACATATCCTTCGCATTATTTTCTTCTTCACATTATTCTACGCACACACCTATATCACAATGAGCTAATAAACTGACTTATATACCCATTACAAACAATATGCCTTATTTTGGCTTACAACACGTTACAAAAGATATTTAATGTCGGCTCTATACAGTAATTACAAAATGATCTTACAAATAAAAATTTTTGGATCCCAAACTGATGTCGGCTTCACTGAAGTGTTGGATGCCAGTGTCGGTGCCAATATCTATCGGTGTATGCTTCCAATACCAGTATCTGTCGATATATTCCTTCTACAGAATCTTGTTGCCATGAATGACAACACATGAATCCAATGAGTGTCAATTGCCAACAATCTCCCCTTTTGGCATTGATGGCAACATTCATGTGAAAAATGGATTCCATGTCGGTTCAACTAAGCTGAAACATGCTCCCCCTGAGCTGATTGACCACTTTGATTCATATACTCTCTGTCTGATATCCTCCCCCTAGGATTATATACATACTTTCCATTTCATTTCATTTTTCACATACATATACTCCCCCTTTGGCATCAATGCCAAAGACCGGTGAAAGAATTGAAAGAATTGTTAAGAATCGGTGAAAAAGAATGAATAATTACAGATTACTTACTAGAGCTTGAGCAATTTCAATATTTCTGGATAAGATTTCTCTAGTAACTCTATATAGGTATCCCAGCCAGTTTTGAATGTTTCAGATATGGATACAAGTCCACTCAATAAATGTGCAATTGATTCTTTCTCAGTGACTTCTACCAGTGTGGGCTTCGCAAGCATATCCATGCATTCCCTCTAATTTACACTAAGTGAATCCATTCTTAGACTCACCAAACCTCTGAGACTTCTTCCTCTCTGAATGATCTTATCTCTTTCCTTTTCAAAAGCAAAAATTTGGTTCTCCATAGTCAAAATTTGTCCATCAATAGATGTTGTAAATGGAGTTAGTCCATCAAAAGAGTTAGCAATATTAGCAATCTTTTCTTGTAACTCCTTTATCCTCTTACCTACATTTGTTGTAAGAATCTCTATATTACAACAGACCCTGAAAATGTTAGTACATTGTTTCAAAGAATTTTCAATAAGTATAAGTTTCTCTTCAATTTTCTTTTTCTCTATCTTAACAATTTGGTCAAAAGCAACTTTCTTAGCCAAAGTGAATCTTTCAAGTGCTTGCCGGTCGGAAACCTGCTGCAATGATTGAAAGTTTTTAGAGATGTGCTCTGTCAATAACTTAAGATTTCCGGAAGGGCTCGCTTCATTTTCAATCATACAATCCAAAATTAGTCTGTAAAAAACTATTATTGGCGGATCCATTATTCCTTTGTTTGCAGATCCTTCCTTCATTAGCTTTTGAGTAGCCATCATCATTAGTTCTGTGGGACTCATTTTTGTGATGGATTTCTTCTCAACTTGAGAAGTGTCAATTGCCAAAATTTTGCTATGGAATCAGCTATCGGTATGGTATTGGGTGTCTTATCAGCCTCTTTTTCCTTTTCTTTATCCTCTCCTATTGTATCCCTTTTCTCATCCTCTTTTGCATTGGTGGCTTTGCCACTTGGTGCAGTATCTATCACTACCGGTAGATTATTATACACAATATTATTAGTATCATGTACATTACCTATTTTACCTTGCTCAAATTGTACAAATGTTGTCTCTGCCAGTTTAGCCTATACTCTCTCATCTGATTGAGAATTATCTATCAGTTCATTCAAAATTTGATCCGAGCTCCCCAAAATTTCTTTTCCTTTTGATCTGTCTGGAATAGTGGGAGTTGTTGCCTTAGCAAATTATTCTTGATAAGTAAGGAAATCAAGATTCTTTTGCAAGAATTTAGCCCATCCTTCTCTGGTCTCATTTATTATTTCAGTGACTCTACCCATCATTAAGCTTATTTGTCGGGGTTTGCTTCTAAAAATTGTTCTATTGGGAACTTCTATATATCTTTTCATTTCCTCATTATTTATAGAACCACAAATACCTAAAAGTTCAACTTCTTTAATCTCGTTGTCCCCCTTGACTGCATCTAATCTCCTTACATCCAACTTATTATACAAAGATAAAGGAATTTCCTTCAAAATTTCTACCAAATCCTTCTTATATATGTCTAAATGTAACAAAATTGCTTCTTCCATTTCATTTTTCTCATTGTCATCTAAATTCTTATAAAACTTTGACACATTCTTAAAAATTCCATCTTTAGTTACCTCATCTATTAACTTTGCACAAGTCATATTATGAGATTCAATTGCTTCATCACTCTTTTTCTTCTTCTTTCTGCGGGTTGCAGGAGCAGATGGAGTTGGCTTCCTCTTCTCAGTAGATTTCCTTTCCGAAGGTGTGGATGTTGTTGTCACCTTTCTTACTAGCTTCCTCCTTGGTTCCACCTTCTTCTCTTCTATCAGAGGCTTGTCAACTATCTTTCTATGTATCCTTCTGAATGCAAGAGGTTGACTATCCTCTATATCAGAGTCAAGAGATATGGAGGTTGCTAGCCTCTTTACCTCAGGAGCACTTTTCACTATAGATGTTGCAGCTGCCATTGCTGATTGATCTACCAGTTTAGATCCAGAACCTAGTTTCATATCTATCCTGTGAATTACATTTTGAACAAAAGAAGACATTTTTTCTATTTTCTTTTCCCTCCTTTTCTTATTAAAGATAATTTTAACTTCAAGAGCCTTCTCCTCTATAGTACCAAAGTGTTCAGTCTTGTTACAGTACCAAAGTGTTTAGTCTTGTCATCCAAAGGGGCATCAAGCAACATTTTAGCATATAGTTCCAAGATGCTATTATCAACTTCATAGCCCAATTCAGTGACCCATATTGTTCTTGGTTCCACTACTTCCATGAAGGTCTCATCTATTTTTACCGTGAAGAAGATTTTTGTGGAGTATTTCTCCACAATGTGTTTGGAGATTCTCTCCCTCAGTATTATATTCTCTCCCTTAGTCTCATGTTCTTTTGAAAAGATTTTAAGAAACCCCATAACTTCTCATCCCTGTCGCTGCCAAGATTAGTGCTTGCATCTCTAATTTGCATACCTACCAGTATGTCATGAGCCCATTGTTTCTTTCCAAACCTGGTAGCTCATTTATGAAATATAGTATTAGACAGACAATAAGGTTGCCAAACCAGAATGTCCCTTTCTTAACACCTTTTATTTTTCCAAGATTTATCATTAATTAACTTCTTAACCATTCACACAAATCATACTTTCCATCATTATTTATCATTTGATATGCAGCATGGATACAGGAACTGGCAAGAGTGTTCAATAGAATTGATTGTGTTACCTTGTAGCCGATGATCATGCTAGAAAATTTTACATCTATATCCTTAATGGTGCTTATCCTCATTGACCTTCCATCATGAGTTGCATCGGTGATTTTTTCAACCTCAATGTTGCAGATCTTCTTTCCGAGTTCCTACTCGACTTTGGGTAGGTTGGTGACTATCTAAATTGCTTCTTTGATGATCATGTGAGGCCAGTCCAACTAGATGAATTCATTATAGACCCTACTCATAACATATCTAATCATTTCATCCTCAAATTACAGTATATACAGGATTCCGGTTAACCCTAGGTCTTCAATGATTTGATATTTCGGCTTCATTATTTCGGAGCTGCCTAGTATCATAGATTGATACAATCCCTTGATTTCCTCACTACCTAATTCCTCCAAAGTGCAATTAATATAATCCTTGACATCTTCCACATATATGATGCCATCGAGAACCCTCAAAAATGCACTAGAAGAGTCTTCCTTCCTTGCTATATGAGGAACCTCTTTGAAAACAGGTCTGAGCCTATCCTTAATCTCAACAACAGTGGGATTCATAATGAAAGTAGGAGCAGATGATGATCTGGATGGCATTTCCAAGAAATACCTAGATAATGATCGTTGGTTTGAAAGATCTTGATTACTTATTAGATAACTGTTGGAAATCTCTTTAGAAAGGTTTTTCTCGCTCTTGATCACCTATGAATTGCCTTTGCTTCGCTCTAGTTTTCTTGAGTGCTAGATGAGTGAAAATGAATCATTTTTCCCCTTTTATCAGCGAGTAAACCTTAATTTTTCACGATCCTAAATGATTAGCGGGGCACCCTGTTAGGTCCCGGAGACAACTAAGAGAGGGGGGTGAATCAGTTGTCAAATAAATTCAAACCAAAAACAATTTAACCAACCTTAATGCTTAATACCGATAAAACCAAACTTTATGTCGATAGACAGTTTATCAGTTAATTGAAGTACCTGTAAAGATTAATGCATGAAATAGAAAGACAATAACACCCACAACACATAACACCAATATTTTTACATTGAAACCCTGTAAGGGGAAAAACCACGGTGGGAAACCTTATCCACAATCAGATGATACTACTGCAGATAGTATGTGTATACAAATGGGGTCTGCACATTCATAAAGGCCAAGCGCCTAGAGCTCACTGCTCAAACACAAATAGGAGTCACACTAACTACATTTAGATGGTTAAATCCAATAATGATGTACTACTTAAAATAACATCTTCATATGCTGGATTCAATACCGGTTCAGTTCTAATATGCCTTCACAAAAACCTTTCTCCACCTTCAAATGATGTTTGTGTGTATATCTCTTCTTATTCTCGCATATACCTTCTTACTATTCCTTTTCCTAATTGCATATCGATCTTACAAATAAGATCTTACATATATACCATAACCTAAGACCAATTTTAGTAGGTCGGCTCTAGAAGATATTATAATAAAATCAATTACAAGTAAATCAATAATTGATGCAATATTTGATTCAACATGTCGGCTTAATGCATTTACAATAACAACAAAATCATCTCCAAAGCGTGTCATGCTGATCTAGAATAGATAAGCTTGCCGGTGCTTATTCTGGACCTATTTGCTGGTAACAACAAATATGCAAACACGAATATACCAATGAACAAATATTCAAGACAAGGTGTCCAAATGATGTCTTCGACATAATCAAGTGTTTTCCATGTCATTCCTAGTGCTGGTGAACAATATATTCTGTCCGTGTACCAGATACCGGTGATTGTGCATAAAGTCACTTGCTTGTCGGTGAACATTGCCAATCCTCCAAAGTGCCAGAGTTGATAAGAGTTAATAGGTGTTGACATCAATGAAAAAACCATATCAACATATCCAAAATACCAACAATCTCCCCCTTTGGCATTGATGGCAACACAAGATGGAAAAACCATCAAAGTGCCAAAATAGAAATGCCAAATACCAAAAACCAACAATCTCCCAATAAGAGATCATAACTAGAAATCAAAATTCAAATACAGAGAGTAATCAATCTCTCCCAAAGCAACAATCACTCCCCCAAAGTCTCTCCTCCTAGGGGTAACATGTGTTATCCTTGTGTTTTTACATATCAATCTCCCCCCCTTTGACATCAAATGCCAAAGTCAATACAAAAACCAAGTTCAAATACAAAATACAAACCAATTCAGTATACCAACTACTCCCATTGAGAAGTAGCTCTCCCCATCAAAGCCGAAGTAAAAGATTTCTCCGTTAATTATGTTAGTTGATGACAAACATCAACTGTCTAACTCTCTACTAGTGGGGGTATGACCCCAAGCTAATCTCTGAGATATTCAAAAGTCTCCTTAGGCAAAGGCTTAGTGAAAATATCTACAATCTGCTCTTTAGTATTCACATAAACTAGTTTTACTTCTTTTGCTTCAACATTCTCTTTTAGAAAATTTAATTTGATAGAAACATGTTTAGTTTTAGAATGTAGTACCAGATTCTTAGATATATCAATTTCTATAGTGTTATCACAATAGATAGTTATAGGTTCCTTGCATTTTACCTTTATATCCTTCAACATTTGCTTAAGCCATAATACCTGTGTACAGTTGGTTGCTACTGCAACATATTCTAATTCAACTATTGATAAAGATGTGCAACTTTGTTTCTTACTCAACCAACAAATTAATCTTCTTCCAAGAAAAAATGCTCTACCGGTGGTGCTTTTTCTGTCTTCCACATCTCCTACCCAATTTACATCTGTGTATGCACATAATTCAAAGTTTTCATCTCTAGGATACCATAAGCCAAGATTTGTAGTGCCTTGTAAGTACCAGAAAATCCTTTTTACCGTTGATTCATGATTTTCTCTAGGATTACTCTAAAATCTTGAAACAATACATACTGCATTCATAATATCAAGTCTTGTTTGTGTCAAATATAGTAGGTCTCCTATCATAGATTTGTACCTAGTCGGATTAATAGGTGTAGATTCATCCCTTAGTGATAATTTGTCATTTGTAGCCATAGGTGTGCTTACTGGTTTAGAGTTCTCCATCCCAAATTTATTTAGAAACTCCTTCAAGTACTTGGATTGACTCAAGAATATACCTTTGTTAGTTTGTGAAATCTGCAATCCTAAAAGGAATTTTATCTCTCCAATCATAGACATTTCAAATTCTTGTTGCATCTAAATAGAAAAGTCTTTACATAATCCATCTTCTCCTCCAAATATTATATCATCAACAAAAACTTCTATAACCAAGATGTCATCATTAGTCACTTTATAGTATAAGTTGTTGTTAGCATTACCTTTAGAAAAACCAATCTTCAAAAGATATTTATCCAATCTAGCATACCAAGCTCTTGGAGCTTGCTTCAACCCATACAAAGTTTTTCTTAACTTGCAAACCATATCTTTGTTATCTGTCAAAAAAAATCCATCAGGTTGCTCAATTTAAACTTCTTCTTCAACATCTTCATTCAAAAATGCACATTTAATATCCATTTGATATACTTTGTAGCTCTTGTGTGCTGCAAAAGCTAAGAATAATCTGATTGCCTCAATTCTAGCTACCGGTGCAAAGTTTTCATTATAATCAGTTCCTTCTTTCTGAGAATATCCCTTACACACTAGTCTTGCTTTATTTCTGATTACCTTACCATCTTCATTAATTTTGTTTATAAATACCCATTTTGTTCCAATTACATTTTTGTCTTTAGGATGGGGAACTAATGTCCATGTGTTATTCTTTTCAATTTGTTCTAGTTCCTCTTCCATAGCTTTAATCCAGTGCTTATCTTCACATGCCCCATTAATTGATGATGGATAAATTTGAGAAATAAGACATACCTCTTCATTTTCCAGTCTTCCTCTTGTCATAACTCCTTGATACTTGTTCCCAATTATCTGATTTTCAGAGTGGTTCAATCTTACATATCGGGGTGTCTTCGTTTGCTGTTGTTCCTTAGTTACAGTGGAATTTTCAGATGAGATCGGTGTAACTGGATCTTTAGTCTGTACCGGTGAGTTCAATTTAGGTTCATTTGTCAGTATCTTTGTTGCCAGTTCAAAGTCTATATACGTTGAAGTTCCTCTAAATTGTTCATCAGTCTTTACATTTGTACTCTCAACAATTTTCTGCAATCTCTTGTTAAAACATTTATATGCTTTCCTTTTAGATGAATAACCAAGAAATATTCCTTAATCACTTCTAGGATCAAATTTTCCAATATACTCATCTCTTCTAATATAGCATTTACTTCTAAATATTTTGAATTATTTAAAAGTAGGAGTAATACCAAACCATAGTTCATGAGGGGTCTTACCGGTTTCACCTTTGATGTGAACTTTGTTGAATGTATAGACCATTGTGCTTATTGCCTCTCTCCAATATACATGTGGTATATTTTCTTCTGATAACATACTTCTAGTTGCATCCAAGATAGTTTTGTTTTTCCTTTCTACAACTCCATTCTATTGTGGTGTCTGGGGTGTTGATAACTGTCTTCTGATTCCATTCAATTCACAGAATGTATTAAATTCCTTAGATGTGAATTCACCTCCTTGATCTAATCTCAAACATTTAATTTTATTGCCGGTTTCATTTTCTACCATCACCTTGAATAGTTTGAACTTCCCAAGTGCTTCTGATTTTTCTCTAAGAAAAGTAACCCAACACATTCTAGAATAGTCATCAATGATTAGCATGAAGTATCTATCACCTTGTAGGCTTTTAGTTCTAGCTGGACCACATAAATCAGTATGAATTAAGTCAAGAGCATTATTGGATTTTTCTGGAATACTTTTAAAAGATGCTCTAACTTGTTTTCCAAATTGATGTTCCTTACATACTGGATTGTGAGGTTTAACAATCTTAGGTAAATCTCTAACTGCCTTAGTAGTACTGATTTTCACAATGCAACCAAAATTTACATGACAAAGTCTCTTATGCCATATCCAACTTTCATCAATATGTGAAATCAAGCATGTCTTTTCATTGTTATTCAAATGAAAGATATTACCTCTAATTTGATTACCGGTTGCAATTTCCAAACCAGTTCTGTTCATAATTTTGCATTTCCTATTCTTGAATTGTAACTGAAATCCTTTTTCAACTAATTGACCACCACTCAAAAGATTATGCTTTAAACCTTTAGCATAGTAAACATTGTCAGTATTATGCTTACCATCAAGAGATATAGTACCTTTTCCTTTGATTGAACAAGCTTTATCATCTCCAAATCTTACCAGACCTCCATTATATTCCTGAAAGTTCAAGAATTTACTTTTGTCACCAGTCATATGATGTGAACATCCTGAATCAATGATCCATTCATCCTTAACTTCAATTTTAGCTGCCAGGGCCTACTCTATTGGTTGAACAATAGGTGTCGGCTGATCTTTTGTTATAGAAACAAAGACCCATCCATTGTCTGTCGAATCATCATCAGAATCATCAGTGACTCCTTCATCAGCAAGATAACAAGACTTGTCTTTATTCTTCTTAAATCTTTATCTCTGATATTAAGGGCTAGGCTTGTATGTTCTTCTAGCTTCTTCTCTTAGTCTAGCATGTCTATCAGGTCATCTTGAAGCCATATGACCAATCTTATTATAGTTAAAACATTTAAAGGGTGCTTTACCTTCATACTTTCTTCCAAATGGACCTTTAGGAATTTTTCTTGCAAATGGTGCTTCAAGTTCTTCAAGTTATTCATTTTCTCTCCTGCTTTCTTCAAGTTCTCTTGCATAAAAGGCTTTCCAATCAGATTTGTCAAATGATGGTGCAGATGATGTTGATGTCTTAAAAGCTAAATTTGTCTTTATAGTAGCAACATGATCAAATTCTTCAATTTCAAAAGCTGAAAGTTTTCCAATCAATGTGTCCCTCGTTACTGATGTATTAGGCATTGTTCTTACCTCATTTATAGTAGTAACTTTCATTTTATATGCTGGTGTCAATCCTCTTAAAACTTTTGAAACAATTTCATCTTCACTTAAGGTTCCTCCACAACATTTAATACCCAAAACAATTTCATTTACTCTTTCCATAAAAGCATAAATCCTTTCATCTTCTTCCATTTTTCAAATTTTCATACCTGACCCGAAAGCTTTCAAGTTTTGCAATTTTGACTATGGAATCTCCTTCATTCAATGTTTCCAAATGGTCCCAAATAGCTTTAGCAGTAGATCTATCTGATAATCCTATTATTTGCTGATCTGATAATGTGCTCAAAAGTGCTTCCCTTGCTTTCTAATCATTTTCTTTATCTTTTCCTAAGGTAGGTGGATTAGGTTGACTTTGAGTAGGATCAATATAGCCATTCTTTGTAACATCCCAGATGTCCTTTCCAATGCAATTTAGATGTGTATCCATCTTGATCTTTCATATGTCATAGGTTAGTTCCATCAAGTTTAGGATTGTCCTTCTTGAAATAGTTAGTAGACATTGGATCTCCTCAAGCTGTTAAACTTTTGCAAAAAGAGGACTAAGCTCTGATACCAATTGTTAGGTCCTGGAGACAACTGAGAGGGGGGGGTGAATCAATTGTCAAATAAATTCAAACCAAAAACAACTTAACCAACCTTCATGCTTAATACCGATAAAACCAAACTTTATGCTGGTAGATAGTTTATCAGTTAATTGCAGTACCTGTAAAGATTAATGCATGAAATAGAAAGACAATAACATCCACAACACATAACACCAATATTTGTACGTGGAAACCCTGTAAGGGGAAAAACCACAGTTGGAAACCTTACCCACAATCAGATGATACTACTGCAGATAGTATGTGTATACAAATGGGGTCTGCACATGCATAAAGGCCAAGCGCCTAGAGCTCACTACTCAAACACAAATAGGAGTCACACTGACTACAATTAGATGGTTAAATCCAATAATGATGTACTTCTTAAAATAGCATCTTCATATGCTGGATTCAGAACTGGTTCTGTTCTGAATCAATATAGCCATTCTTTGTAACATCCCAGATGTCCTTTCCAATGCAATTTAGATGTGTCTCCATATAGCCATCATTTTCTTTATCTTTTCCTAAGGTAGGTGGATTAGGTTGACTTTGAGTAGGATCAATATAGCCATTCTTTGTAACATCCCAGATGTCCTTTCCAATGCAATTTAGATGTGTCTCCATATAGCCATCATTTTCTTTATCTTTTCCTAAGGTAGGTGGATTAGGTTGACTTTGAGTAGGATCAATATAGCCATTCTTAGGATAATCCTATTATTTGCTGATCTGATAATGTGCTCAAAAGTGCTTCCCTTGCTTTGCAATCATTTTCTTTATCTTTTCCTAAGGTAGGTGGATTAGGTTGACTTTGAGTAGGATCAATATAGCCATTCTTTGTAACATCCCAGATGTCCTTTCCAATGCAATTTAGATGTGTCTCCATCTTGATCTTTCATATGTCATAGGTTGGTTCCATCAAGTTTAGGACTGTCCTTCTTGAAATAGTTAGTAGACATTGGATCTCCTCAAGTTGTTAAACTTTTGCAAAAAGAGGACTAAGCTCTGATACCAATTGTTAGGTCTTGGAGACAACTGAGAGGGGGGGGTGAATCAATTGTCAAATAAATTCAAACCAAAAACAACTTAACCAACCTTAATGCTTAATACCGATAAAACCAAACTTTATGCTGGTAGACAGTTTATCAGTTAATTGTAGTACCTGTAAAGATTAATGCATGAAACAGAAAGACAATAACATCCACAACACATAGCACCAATATTTGTACGTGGAAACCCTGTAAGGGGAAAAACCGCAGTTGGAAACCTTACCCACAATCAGATGATACTACTGCAGATAGTATGTGTATACAAATGGGGTCTGCACATGCATAAAGGCCAAGCGCCTAGAGCTCACTACTCAAACACAAATAGGAGTCACACTGACTACAATTAGATGGTTAAATCCAATAATGATGTACTTCTTAAAATAGCATCTTCATATGCTGGATTCAGAACTGGTTTAGTTCTGATATGCCTTCACAAAAACCTTGCTTCACCTCCAAATGATGTTTGCATGTATAGCTTTGATTATTCTTGCATATACCTTCTTACTATTCCTTTTCCTAATCGCATATCGATCTTACAAATAAGATCTTACATATATACCATAGCCTAAGACCAATTTTAGTAGGTCGGCTCTAATAACCGATGCAATATCTGATTCAACATGTTGGCTTAATGCATTTACAATAATAACAAAATCATCTCCAAAGCATGTCATGCTGATCTGGAATAGATAAGCCTGTCGGTGCTTATTCTAGACCTATTCGCCGATAATAACAAATATGCAAACATGAATATACGAATAAACAAATCTTCAAGACAAAGTGTCCAAATGATGTCTTCGACATAACCAAGTCTTTTCCATGTCATTCCAAGTGCCGATGAACAATATATCCTATCGGTGTACCAGATACCGGTGACTGTGCATAAAGTCACTTGCTTGCCGGTGAAAATTGCCAATCCTTCAAAGTGCCAAAGTTGATAAGAGTTAATAGGTGTTGACATCAATGACAAAAATATATCAACATGTCCAAAATACCAACATGCCCTACCGGATGTCAGTTTCATAGTTTTATGTCGAAAAAACCTCCATTAGTGATCAATACCACTCTCCAGATCTCTTTCCAGATCTCTTCTGGGGAATATGCAAGATTTGCAATGGTTTTTTGAACCCCTAAGGCATCTGCCTTAGTTAACAGTTAAATTTTCTGTCGGTGTAGGAATGACCTGTTCTACCGGTGGAGTTAGTGGTGCAGTTACCATTGTAGTTGCATCTCCACTTGGTTCTTTAGAATTTCTAACCCATCTCTTGGTGTGATCTTGATGTAATTCATCTACCTTCTACTTTCCTTTCTCATTTGCTTTGTCATTGCTAACCAGTTTAGTCTTGCTTCTGCATTACTTAGCAATATGACCTATTTTGTTGCATGCATAACATTTAACATTGTTCTTTTGAATTGCTTTGCCATATTTGGTGTCATTCCTTGATCTACATTGGTTAGCCAAATGCCCAAACTTTCCACATGCATGACATTTAACATTCATTCTATAATCTTTTGACTTATGACCATATTTCTTACAATTTGTGCATTGACTGGGAATTGAATTGTAGTTTTGATTTTCTCTATTTCTACATTGTTTAGCCATATGCCCAAATTTATTACAAACAAAGCATCTACCATTGAATTTGTAAGCATTAGATTGCCTTATTGGTTTCCTTTGGTCTGATGAGTTTTGTATACCAGTTATCTAATCTTTATTTGCAGTATCGGAGCTTTCACCTTGTTCAAATCCAAGTCCTCTAGAATCATCAAATTGCCTTTGTCTTTTCAATAGATCATCCAGCTGAGCAACACTAATCCTAAATTTTTCTTTATACTCACTTGTAGTAGTTAGATCATTTCTCAAAACCATTATATGTCTTTCAATCTCTTGTTCATTATTCTGGAATTGTACCAAATTAGTTTTCAACATATCATTCTCATGAGCCAATCTACCACATTCTTCAGACTTGTTCTTCAGAGAAATAGCAATATTTTCTTCCTTCTTCTTTTTGTCCTCAATATCTTTTGACATCCTCATAGTCAGGTCTTGCATTTCATTCTCCATGAGCATGTTTTGTTGACTCAGCTTTTGACAATGTTCCTTAAGTGCATTTTTCTCTTCATCATCCTAGTTTTGCAAAAGTTCCTTCCTCCTAGCTTGAGTTGATGATAACCTTTCTTGCAGAACAAGATTGAATTCATTAGCAAAATTCAATTCATCTTGCAGCTTTAAGTTCTTCAACCTTTTAGCATCATAATCCTCAAGTGCCATCTCAAGTTGCTTCTCCATAGCTATATTTAATGATTTCGGTTTTAGGATCTTCCTCGAGTTGTGAAACTTCCTCTAAGAAACTAGGCTCTGATACCAATTGTTGGAATTGAAGGGATCCAAGAACACTGAGAGTGTGGGGGTGAATCAATGTTCTACCGATACAATCAGATTTTAACTTATTCTAACATAAACATATAAACCGATAAATGAAGAAACATATAGCATAAAGTAAATAAACTAGCCACATGAATGAACACCATAACACACTAAATTTTATACGTGGAAAACCTCAAAGAGGAAAAACCACGGTGGGATTTGTGACCCACAATATCAATTCACTAGCCATATGAAAGATATTACATAGTATGGGGGCCTTCACATGCAGGAAGGCACACCGCTCAACACAAAAGAGTCTCACTGACTACAAGCTTTTGCTGAGATAAAATAGTAATGGTGAACTCACAAAATGCATCTGTAATTCCAAAAAGGGTTTTGGTTATAGTTTTGTTATGTATCGATTCATAAACCCTAAACCCTTTTACCAGTATCCCCTTTTCTCTAAGAATGCTTTACAAACCATCTACTGATCATTGCATGATATAAGTTTCACATACAAATGATCTACATACATATCCTTCGCATCATTTTCTTCTTCACTTTGTTATACACACACACCTATATCACAATAACCTAATAAACCTACTTATTTACCCATTACAAACAATATCCTTATGTCGTCTTACAACACGTTACAAACATTATTCAATGTCGACTCTATACAGTAATTACAAAATGGTTTTACAAATAAAGCTTTTTGGATCCCAAACTGATGTCGGCTTCACTCAAGTGTTGGATGTCGGTGTCGGTGTCAGTGTCGGTGCCAGTGTCGGTATCTGCCAGTGTATGCTTCCAATGTCACTATCTCTCGTTATATGCCTTCTATAGAATCTTGATGCCATGAATGAAAACATATGAATCCAATGAGTGTCAATTGCCAACAATGTTTTCCCTAGTGGAGTTTTTAAAAGTAGAGGGAGGCAAAACATGTTCCCTAGAATCAAAGGGGGTGACAATAAGGTCAATCATCAGTTTGGGATCATAGGTAGCACCAACCACAATAGAAGGGACCCCACTAGAGGAGGATAAATCTAGGTGGAAGTTATACAAATTCTCAAGATGAGACCCAGATGGAGTGGGGGTTTACCTTTGTCAATGGATTTGTAAATAGATTGGGACAAAAAATAAATAATCTAGAAAGGGAAATTCATTCTATCCGCATATCAAAGATGATTTAGCATGGGAAAAATCTACATATGGAACCATTTTTTTATGTCGTCCAAGGTGAAGTACTTCATTATGAGCAGAGCCACATCCTTCATTATGAGAAAAACTGGTTAATGTCATCCTTGTAGTTCCCTTTGGGGCTTTTGGGAAAGGACACACCATCAAAGGCCATCCCTATCACCTTTGCAATAGCCTCTACCAAAACCTCGAAGGTTACACAACCATCTTCATGTTCCTAGTGTCCCAAGCATTAGCAAAATCAGTAGAGAGTTAGGGTCATGGCAAGTCATCCCTTCAACATAATTATCCAAGTTCTCCTAGAACACCTTGTCCCACAGCTCCCCATTACTCTTAAATTTAGAGAAACTATTGGGTTCAACCTAAATGAAATGGCCTCCTATATTCGTAAAATAGAAAACTAGGTTCAAAAACTGACAAACCTGGGGAATGCGATGGTAGGAAGTACCAATATTTTTTTTAAATCCCATTGTCTTAACCAACAAGGAGTGGAAAGGATGAGAAAAGATAGTACAAAAGGGTCATCTTTAGGATCATGCACCATTAACTATTTAAGTCTTTCAAGATCATGACATGAGCCTCCACTAGGATTTCATGCAAGTGAGACCAAATTTTGAAATCGTTAACATATCCACCCATCCTCGCCAGCTTGTCCACCACACAATTGCCTTCACGTCTCACGTAGCAGAACATGACATTTCTTAGTAAGGCTAGGAGATCAAGACACTTGTCTATAAGAGGACTAGATTTCCAATTTGGTTTAGTCGCTCTTTTGATCATCATAATGGTATTGCTCGAGTCACCTTCAATAATTATACACTCGAGCCCCTTTCCCCTGGCCACGTTCAATCCATGATAAATAGTTGCCACTTCAGTTATGCTTGAAGTTTGGATTCCAAGATTTGCCACATAGGCAAGGATGAGGCTGCCACATGAGTCTCTAATCACTCGACCCCCTCCCGCCTGGCTCGAGTTGCTCCTAGATGACTTGTTGAAATTCATCTTCAACCAACTGGAGTTGGGGGAGGTTCGATCAAACACTCCTTGTTTACTGGTCAACTTGTTCTTGCTTTAATTATAAGAGCAAGTTGATGATGCATGCATTTACACATGTTTTTAAAGATATGTGCATTTACATATGCGATTATAATATGCCCCCCTTTTGAAAGTATGTGCTCCCTAAAAAAATTGTTTGTGTGCTCAGAGGACAACAAAGATGGAGATAATCGTATTGTTACAAATAAAATGATCTAAATAAATACTTATAAATGTAACATTTATTAAAAATATTTTATTTTTATATATAATCATAGTTTATATCTTACTCTTACTTTTATTTATTAACAACATTTACAATTAAAAAAAAAAAAAAAATTAATTTTCCTTTAACACTATTATATATTTTTTATCTATATTCTACGATAAAATTTGTGTACTGTTATAATGAATACGGATTATAACTATTGCCTAATACTTTTACTCATTGTATAAAACTGAATCTAGCATCGACCTGATCTATTATAAAGACTGGCAAATTCATCATTTCCTACTTAATTATCTTCCATAGTGGTATTCTCTAACACGTTAAAACAAGTGCAAGAGCTCCAAAAAGTATGAGTCAACTCGAAATTGAAAACCATTCTGATCAGATATTGTCCCTGCACTTGCACTTGCACTTGCACCACTTCTTTCTATCCTTAAAAAATTCCACACATTTCGCAATCAAAAGCTGTCTTTTAAAGACATTAGCTTCCCACAGTTTATGTCTATTGAATTTGAAAGCACATTTCGCAATCAAAAGCTGTCTGTTAAAGACATTAGCTTCCCACAGTTTATGTCTATTGAATTTGATGTGTATGCTTCATCCAGATTTTCTAATTCACGAAAAACATACACAATCAAATCTAATAACTTTGAAATTCAAAAGACTGTCATACCAATAAATGAGTAAAATATCTGATATCAAATTCAAGAAGCGTACAAAACTGAGGTTCCATATGATTATGAAGATGAAGGCAAAAACAAAAATAGATGAATTGATGGACAAAACGTAAGTTGAGAAAGCAACTCTGACGTTGTATCTTCTCTCGCATGGCCAAAAGTCGCTGCGAACGATTAACTGGGTTTTTTGGGTTCATAATTCCATTTGAACAGCGATTTGCATTAAATGAGGGCATTCCATACGCAGAGTTTTGATTGAAGCTTCAGTCATTATCAAAGCCTGTTCAAAGACCGTGCCTGTGGAAAATATGGGGGACTCAGTTGGAGAGGACTACACGTCTGTCCTGCTGAAATGTAGCATTTTTCTTAGTCTTCCTGGATATTTTTATAGATCTTTTAATGGAGGACAACAGATTTGAAATGAGGATGGAAGAAAATGTTAAATTATGGTAATTATTATATTATTGCCTTTGGATTAAAAAGGCTGTAAAAGAAATTATTTGTGGTCAATAAAGGCCAAAATAAAATGAAAAAATAAAAGTATTAGTTAAATATTGGTGTGGATATACTTTGTTATATGGCTTAAGTGATTTGTTAGTTTACATAAAATTAGGGATAGTAAGATGGATGTCTTTAATCATTCAACCAACTCAAGTTAGTGGCCAGCCTTAAAACCACACACACTAAGAAACATATAAAGTCTAGAGAATGTGAGTCAACTCTGAGTGTTTAACACTTTTAAGCCTAGAAGTCAAAACTTAGTGTGTGTGATTTAAGTCGTCCGCAAGTTGACTTGTACAAATCATAAGTTTGACCTTAGGTGGAATGGATAAAACAAAGAATTTGGACCAATCTATTGAATTAAGTGCAAGAAAATGTAGGTGTGGTTTGGGTTATACTGAGTGCATAAAATGAAGGTGAAAAGGTGCAAGGTATATCCTTTTTCTACCTCCACTTTAAATTGTATGTAAATTTCTACGAGAATGCATGTCAAAAGCAAACAACCACCATGATAAGAAATCTATTTAATCAATCAAGTAAATGATATATATATATATATATATATATATATATATATATATATATATATATATATATATATATATATATATATATAATGATATAAATAAGGATTTGGGTGTCACTTATTAGTAGATGTGTTCTCTTCGAATGACTAACCCACTTTGGAAGCTTGCAAAATAGAATTCAAATGAATGAGTAGCATCATAAAGGTATATAAAACAATGGTGCATTGTGTAACATTAAATGAAAGTGAAAAAGAGGAAAGGGCTGAGAGAAATTCCATTTAAAGTGGTTGAACAAGCATGCCACCTAGGGAAAGAAACTAATAGATAGCATCTTGGAGTAACAAAAGTAGTGAGGTGCCATCTAAAATATCTTTTGATAGTATGGAAAGTCACTCAAACATACTCAAAAAATGGATGTTAGTGACTTTATATATGCGTCCAATTAGTTGAATGCAAAGAACATGATTAGATTTGCACAAAGTAAAATATATATATGTAAAATGATGTAACCATGGAAAGCATAATAAACACATAAATAGCACCATTTTACATCATAAAGAAAATAATACGATATTCTCACTAAAGAATCTAGTTGTAGGTGGAAAATATCCAAAAAAATGTGTTATTCACTTAAGGATATGTGTACAAAGATGGGGGACAAAAAGCAATCAAAAAATCTTTTGAATGAAAAATAAAAGAAAATGCACTCATAATATAAAAACATAACATGTTTTCTTTATAACA
This sequence comes from Cryptomeria japonica, assembly GCF_030272615.1. Classification (NCBI taxonomy): domain Eukaryota; kingdom Viridiplantae; phylum Streptophyta; class Pinopsida; order Cupressales; family Cupressaceae; genus Cryptomeria; species Cryptomeria japonica. The sequence goes on from NC_081414.1 coordinate 636,382,567, forward strand.
TGAATACTTTAAGGCTTTGTCATTTTATAAATGAAAGCATATTATACCACATAAAACTTTAAAAAACTAGCTACTAAGACCTATCTCCTTTCATTTACTTTTCTTAATTGACAACAAACCATGACTGGAGGAAGTGGAAGCATGCTTTTAAGTCTATACAAGACAATATGCTCTTTGTCAATGGTGCCATAACATGCAAGACTTATAAATTATAATTTTATTCAATAACTTTTATGAAGAATAAAATATATTCTCTTCAATTAGTTATGATTTGTTGAATTTTATTTTTAGGGATAGTCACAAAGATCATAGTCACAAAGAGAGCATTCTATAGAATTCTCATTTTAAAGGTAAATCATGAAGAGGGTTTGTCTAACAATTAATAATATCAAAGAATAATATAATAGTCACCAGTTCCCAATCACAACACAAAAATAAGGAAATTCCAAGGATTCCACAAGATAATTTATGTACCACATGATATTCCATCAAAATCCAATTAATGTTTCATAACAATAATGGAGCATAAGGTCTATAAGGCTTTAATAACAATTATTTACAAAATAGAGTTATTATTTTGTGGAGCCTTGTTATGAAAAAGGTGTCTCAACCTTGCATTTACATAAGGTTACTATTTATAATAAGTTTACATTTGGGCACAAATTGGTTCAAAATTTTACCCAAAACTAGGGATTATCTATAACCATGCAATTCTTTTCTTGTTGCAAGATCATGTCTAGATTTTGAAGATATTAAATTTTTTGTTTTTGAAAGTTGAAAACAAAATTTCTAAATTATATTTTGAAGGCCTTAGAGGCTGCAAGATGAATTGAAAGTTTTTTTAATTGGTGAAGTAGGTTATAGATTGATAGAGCGATTCATGAGAATTATGATGCTCCAAATAGTTTGTTTATTGGACACCCGATTAAAACATTACGACCTTTGAAAGTTGGGTCACCTAAAATAAAAAATATAAAAAACATGTTGGACACACAAATGAGTTGTAACAAGGGATTTTGATGTGTTGTTGTGTGTTTTAACACATCATAGGGCATCTTGGATTGGGGATAATTTGGGCACCACTTTTTTGGTGTTTTTTGCTCATGGTTTTGTAATATTGCTTGATGGTTTTATGTATTGTATCTACTATATATTAGGTGCATGAGATGGAGCTTGTGTGTAAGATTCTCATAGCTATTGAGTTACCTTTGGATCTATAGTTCGTGATACTCCAATGAGAAGCTTTCTCTTAATAATGTTGTATTGTTTTGTTAAATTTTAAGCAATATATTGGATAGCTTTTGGAGTGTTGGGTTATTCTCCAGAAATAGTTTTCCCCAAGTAAATCAATCTGTTGTGGTATGCATGTTATTTATGTTTATTTTTGTTAACTTTTTATAATCATTGTAAAGATCTAAAAAAAATTGCAATACCCTCCTCTCAAGATTAGCATAGGAATTTATTTTATATCCTTAACTTCCTTACAATTGGTATCAAAGTGTGATCATATTTGCTTTCGATTGTTGGTTGTTCAATTTTTTTAACTAGTATAGATTTGAGTGACAGATTTTGTAGAAGTTACTTTGTGATCTTGTTGCAGAAATTTTCAGATGACAATTTCAATAGGGAGAATAGAGATGGAAATTTTTTATAGAAATAATTTTGAGATGTGGAAGTTGAAGATGGAGGATCTGTTAATAGATCAAGATTTGTGGGAATGTATTGGTGAGAAAGTATTCAAACCTATTGATAATGGAAATGCATCTTTCCCTACTTATTTTGATAGATTCTATTAAGATTGTAGTATTCATAGAGAGAAGATAACTCGATATTCTCCATGATAGAATGGAGTTGCACAAATAATTAATAGGACATTAATAGAGAAGGCATGATGGCACATTTATTGCGAAGTATGATAAAGATTGAACCATATCTTTGGTGATGTCAACTGGTTGAGTTTTCAAGGCAAGTAATCATTTTTGAGAATTGGCGGTTACTCCAAAAACACCGCCATGCATTCAATGAATGTGTGTGACGTCCAATCCCAACGCTCAGCTCATTTGAGTTGACAATTGGAATTAATGCACTTAATGAGTTTGTATCACTTCTTTCACTATAAGGTATGAAGTGATTAATTTTTGAGAGCTTGTTCTTCATTGCTACGGAACTTTTGGATAGAAGTATCGTTTGCTGGTAGTCATCCATTTCATCTAAACTATGAAGGTGAGTTTGTTTCATGTCCTCTCCAGTGATTTTTACCTGCTTTTCCTCTCTTGTAATAAGATTTGCTAGGAAAATAGGGGTTGTTATTTATGAATTATGAAGTCCACATTACACCTCTTCGGGAATATTTTCAGTCTTGCATTCATAGAGCCCATAGTGAGTGATATAGACTTAAAAGGGGAAAACATGGAAGCTTTAAAGGAAAGGGTGTTCAAAGGAATTGATGGTTCATTTGGTGTAGAAATTCTTAGTAGTGGTCTCATAGAAGCAGCAGTCTTTCCTCACTCTATCCCTTGCCCGGAACTAGTTAGAGAATGTATTGCGAGGTATGATCCCATCTCCAAAACCATCAAAAGAGATAATAGTGAAACCCTTCTTGCAATTAACCAAGAAGTTATCTCCTCTATTTTCAAATTACCTGATTATCAGTTCTCAAACATTTCTCCTGCCCAATCAGTTAGTGAGCTCAACGTAGACAAAGTTGGGCACCGGAATAATGTAGAAAATTATTTGTTGAAGGTTCCTCAGAGGGGTGGCTCCAGATTACCCAAGTATCCCAAAAAGAACCATATGCTCCCCCACATTCATGATGTCATGCTATTACTACACCGAGTTAGAGGTTCGGCAGAGACCTACAATTTCGATGATTGGATTTATTGCTATGTACAACTAGTACTGGAAGGGAAGCAATATCTTGATTAGGCAAAGCTGATTGCCGATTCTATGAGGGAGAAGCTGAGGATGGCCAAATAGTTCAAGCAGAATTTCTTCATGTCCTCATATCTGATATATTGCTTGGCATGTGTTAAGGACATAGTGGGTATACCTCGGTAGCTCGCTAAAGGAGAGGTCTCTGTGTATGATTTTTACCCTATGTTACAAAGGGATAATGCTTTGCAAGACTTTAGGAGAGTACACAATGCCTTCCTGGGAGATTTATGTTATGAGTTAATAAACATGAAAACCAAGAGGATGTTCAAGGATGCATGGGCATTAGTCAAGAAATATGGTAGTTTCTTTATTTAGTTTCCCCACTTTTGTTACATAAGAGTTGGCAGCTTCGAGGAAGAGCCTTTTAGGCTTCCTCGTTTTTGTTTAGATTATTTTGTTCTGGCGGAGATCTGTCGACAGTTGGCTATCGTGATTAAGAAGGTGCAACCCAGGGATAAATGGGAAGATCATTTTCCTATTCAATTGGGTATTTTACCCTGCAGTTCAATGTCAGGTGCTTTAAGCATTGGAGCCGACTTGAAAAACTTTAGTTTTTCATTATATCATGAAAGAAAGGGCTTTGGCAATAAGGGTTTCTTAGGGAGCTTTGGTTTGATGCTGCAACTTCCAATCTCACATTTGGAGGACTTATGGGAAGATTGCAATGATCAGCTTGAGGTGTTCAAAAGGGTAAACATGAGAATGGTTTTGGAACAAGAAGTTTCACTGCATGTGAAACTTGACATAAGTGGGATTGAAGAAGATTATCTAGAGTTTTTTGAACTTGGATACTTAAACCAAGCTGAGCCCGAAATGGCCTGCATTAATTGGGATGCAAAAGAAGAGGATGACATATAGCTAAAAATGAAGAGGGTTTTGGAAAGAACTACGGAATGGGTTAATAAGAGAAGAACAATGAAACTATGCAACAAGATTAGGCCTTCAAGAGGTAGTGAAGTTTCTTTGCGTTCCCCAAAGCATTTTTCTTACCCGACTTCTATGCCTGTTCATGTAGGTAAAGATAAGAAGCCATCTTACACCAAGCACAAGCCCAATCTAGCTTTGGATTTTATTTCTCCTCGATATACCAAGTCACAAAGTGTTGCGCAGAAGAGAAGGGTCCCAAACCAAAGAAGTTCAAGACAACTGCCAAATTGGATACTGATGAAGAGACTAGGAAGTGGGTTGCCGAGATTGCTTCTTATAAGCCTATGGATGAGAACAAGGAGGTAAATCTAGAGGACTTTGAGATCACCAAGGTAGAGCTCAGGAATATGAGTAGAGATTCAGATAATCACCTTTTCCAGGTATCAGCCAAGAAGATGCTCACTAGGTCAGAAAAGGATGGGCAGGAGAAAAGAGAGTTGAAGTGGCATATCAAAATTCTTACTCAGTTCATTGATAGTATCGGCTGCTTTGGAGCACTTCCCATATCGCATACTTTAGAGAGTTTTGATCCCACCACGCCAGATAACAAGAAACCAATGGGTCAAGTTAAGCGGGCTAAAAGCATTGCGGGGGCTGTGAAAAAGTGGATTGAGGGAGTGATTAAAGATGGTGAAAAATATATCACAAGCTCCCTGAAGTTATGTGACGAAATGCAGAGCCTCATTGCAGAGACTCAGAATCAGATCATGCCATGGGAGAAAGAAGAACATAAGTGGTAAAATGTCTTGCCTATGCTCACTAAGATAGAGGAGTACAGGGCTGCCAAATTCTTAGCAGAGAATTCAATCAAGCTAGTAACCGATGAGTGCCAACTCTTTGTATTGAAAAAGACTATAATGTGACGGGTACTCACATTCAAGTCTATGATTTCTGATGCCAGAACCTCAGTTTATGAACTTTAGGACCTCCAAAGCAGCTTGGTCAATGACAACAAAATGGTCAATTTGGACCACGATTGGCAACTGGGGATTTGTGGGATAAAAGATTTTAGGTTATACATGGAGAAGGTTAAGGCCAAAGGAAACTTCACCCCTGAAGATATAACACAAGTCGCTCAGATTGAGTCCATGACATTCATCAGTAACTATCAGCTACCCAAGCATGCCAAGAAAATGGTGAAGCATAGATGGGACAAAGAAGCCGCAAAAGCGAAGATCAACGCCATTAATAATCCAAGCCAATCTATAATCCAAGAGCTTGCAACCACCCACAATGCCCACAAAAGTGGAGAAGAGGATGATGATGAAGAAGAAGCGTAGCATGTTAATGATGCTCTTCTTTTAGTTTTATATGTTTTTTATGATCTAGCAAATGACATCGAGACATTTGTCCCTAAAATACTCTATTGGTTATTATAACTGTTTCATAGGAGGTCGAGTTTTAATGGAGACATCCTCTGATCTCTAAGACTATCAATAAGTCTAAGTTAGATAAAGAAAGGGTTAGAATAGTTTACTGAGTTTCAGGTTTTTAAGTAGTTTTGTTTTGTTGAAGGAAGTCACCAAACTTTGAAAATCTGAAATTGGAAAGGATTTATACATGTATTGTTGTGTCTTTGTTGCATAAAATACATATATAGAAAAGATCATATGTGTTTGGGAGAAGGAAAACCTTTGAGTTTTGAATCTGTGTAGTGATATTTCTTTGCAAATATTAATCTAATCAAATGATAGTGATTGCCTTTCCAATGGAAAATATTATTTTTATTCTGGGATTCCTTTGCATATGACTTTAAAACATTTGTGCGTGACAAGAGATTTTATTTCTCTTATCTATTTTTTATGAGTTGTCGAACTGGTGTTTTGAACTTTGTTTCGATCACTTTCCTTTTTCATGTTGAAGCATTTTGAAGAATAGTTTTTCTCTGAAATATGTGTGAATCATTAGCCTCTCATATAAGAATGAAGTAGGTAGCCTTACGTGCTTTCAAGTTAGAAGCATACTAGTTTAATTTAGTTAGATTATTCCCTGAATAACTAATGGAGGGAGTTGTACCTATCAAAAATTCAGAGGGAAGTGGTGTATGTCACACTTACCAACTGTTTAGCTGGACTTTTGTCTTTTAAAGAAGGCGACAGAGTTTTGAAATCATTTAATTTGAAGAAAGGCAAAAATTTGTTCACTAATAGATTTTTGGCGACTCTACTGGGAACATTGAACTTTCAATAGATCAGTGTGCTACTTGCATGTTAGAATTGAACTCATAATCGACAGTATCAACAGGTTTGCTTTGTCTAGAAGAAATTTTTTTTTGAAAAAAACAAAGGTGAACGGTTGAGAAAAATTTCCTTAACTCAAGAATAATGCTAAGGTCAAAAGAATTGTTTAAAGATCTTAGAAACCCTAGAGAGGACAACACTAGATTCTCTTTCTTATACCAGATCACAAAGGAGAGAGGGAGTTGTTGATAATTGTTTTGAAGAATTACAAAGGTTATCATTTGCCATAAATTTCACCCCCAAGAGGAATGCTTAAAGTAGACCTTCTTCTCCTACCAGAACCACTCCCAAGGTACCTTCCTCTTCAAGCCATTGGAAAGCATTAACACTTACCAAAATCCAAGCCCCTCCCCTTATAACTATTTACCCTAGTTTCCCAACCATGGCGTGTCATAGTTGGACCTCTTACCCTCGGAGCCCATAATCCACTTCCAAAAGGGGCAAGGGATATTTTACCTAAGTTTAATGGGGATGGGAAAGTCTCGGTTGAAGAGCACTTGAATTCTTTTAATGTAGCTACTTGAATACTAGCAGTACAGCATGAAGATGTGGCTGTTAGGTTTTTCGCTCAAACTCTTACTGAGGGAGCAACAAATTGGTTCGGTCATGTGGAAGCCAAATCTATAACTGATTGGCAAACAATGAAAACTAGTTTCGAGAAACGGTTCAAGAGTGTCGATGATGAGCACTCACTTTTGGCTCAACTCACACAAATGAAGAAGGAGATTCATGAGCCAATGAGCGACTATGTAGCTAGGTATAAGAAGATTATCCATAAAATTCCCCAGGCTAAAAGACTAACTGCTGACAATCAACAATGCTTCTTTATAAACTCTATGCCTCCTGATGTTGGTTTCCATCTCAGAAGAAATAGGCTAGCCGATCTTGACACTGCACAAAATCAGGCTATAGAGCTTGAAGATTATTTAATAACAGTTGGGAAGTGGAGAAAGGATGTGCAAATTCCTCAAGGTCAATCCCAAGCTTCCACCTCTTCAACCAATCCAGTTGTTCAAAGACTAGTCAATGATATGTTTTCTTTCAAGAGGTAGACACCGAAACTTGGAGTTTCCTACCCACAGCCCTATCAAGATATAAGTAGAAAATAACCAAACTAGTATAACTATGGGCGAAGTTTGCAACTACCCGCTGCCCCGCAAAGATTGCAAATAGAGGCTCCTCCTGATAAAGGTGCTATGTGCTCGTTTCACCTTACGACAAATCATGATGGGAGTTCTTGTCCTGATATGATAAGGCTTGTTCAAATGAAAAACTCAAAGGATGAACTAGGTGAGTTCACTGAAGTAGATAAGATTCAAGAAGTACCTGGCAAGTCTGGATCATTCTACCTTGAATATGAATCAGATTCAGAAAGAGCTGGTAATATTTTGGTAACTCTTGAAGACCCCGCATGTGTGATCCTCACAAGGAATCAATGAACCTCCCAACCTACTCCTTTTGTGAGCTCTTCTCGAGCTAATTTCAAAGGTAAGGACCCCACAAGTAATGATTTTTCCTCTCATGCAAAGACTCCTGAAGTTAAGATTTTACAAAGAAATCTTGAAAGTAAAAATAATTCTTCTCCTTCCTCCTCCTTTGACATAATTGAATTTTGTAAAGCTTCAATTGTTCAACTTTCTACTGCTGAATATTTGAAACTGAACCCGAAGGAACTAGACAAACTGGTCAAGTATGTAAAAGGAGATTCTACCTCAGAGTCCTTAATGCATAAATGTGTGGTTGATAGTGATTTGTTTACTAATGAGAAACATACACCCTTTTCTTTCCCTTTCATTGATTTGATTAATCCATGTGCCTTCCACAATTCCGAAGATAAACTGGATACAAAATTTCAAAAGCCCAAACCTTTTTATAACTCCCTCCTCTTGAATGGTCAGAAGCTTAGCAATTGTATTATAGATTCAGGGGCTTCAGATAATATAATGCCATCATTTGTTGCTAGGTCTTTAGGTTTAACACTTACTAATACATTTGGGAGATGTTATTCAATGGATGGGAAGCAGGTCCCTCTCATTGGGTGGGTGAAGGATGCTCAGGTAGTGCTGGCAGCATGTCTTGATAAAAAGGGTAAAATTGACCATTTTGGTTACTGACATTCCTGCAAGTTATGGCATGCTTTTAAGTAGGACTTTCTGTAAAGAGTTTGGAGGTGAAATTAAGATGGATTGGTCAGAAGCTATCATCCCATTAGGAAAACAGAAGAACAAACTTGAACCTAAGCCGAAGAATAAATATACAATCTTTCCCTATGATAATCCCAAAGCCCAGATTGTGTTCCAAGAATGTGAATTTGGAAACTATCTCATCCTTGCACCTGGTAAAAAAGAATTGGGAGAAGCAGTTGATGAATAGGGTAGACTGTGGCAGATGGAATTTGATGGAAGTTGTGCCAACTCTGGCTCTGGAGCAAGGGTTGTTTTGTTGTCCCCAAATGGTAACATTTTTCCTTTTTCCTTCAAGTTGGATTTCAAGAATACTAATAATACTGCGGAGTATGAGGCATTACTATTAGGATTAAATGAAGCCAAATGTAAAGGTGTCAAACTGCTTAAGGTAAAAGGGGATGTGGAGCTAATCATCAAATAGGTAAGAAATGTTTATTCAGTTAGGAATGATAGACCGAAACACTATAGAAACAGGGTTTGGGATGAGATAGAGTTTTTTGATGCTTTCTCAATTCAAGCTATACCAAGGGAGCAAAACACCAGGGCAAATTCATTGGCCGTTTCAGCTTCTCTCTTGTTACCACACCCAGATTTTAAGGATGATTCTTATAGGATTGAAATGATTTATAGACCTAGTGTTCCTAATAACGTGAATCATTGGAAAGTATTTGATACAGATTCTCAAATTAAAGATTTCCTAGACTGCCCCCATTTGTTTGTCCAATCATATTTTGAAGGTTCTGAAGATAGTTGCAAAGAATTTTGTCTAGACCCTGGTATTGATTCTAATAAGAATTTCATTCAACTGAAAGGGAACAAAATTCAGAAAGGTTTGATGACTCTAGATTTTTCACCCATAATGATGTGTTCACTGGAAAGAAACCCCCTGATGATGATAGGGACAAAAGTTGTGAAAAGATTAATCTTGGTGATGAATCTAATCCTAAAATGGTAACAATTGGCAAATGTTGTTCTTATGAGGAAAAATGAATGCTTAATGGGTTATTGAAAGAATGCATTGATGTATTTGCATGGTCTTATGATGATTTGAAGGAATTTAGGAATAGACAGTTTCAACATCAAATTTCGTTGAAGCCTGGTGTTTCTCCTTTTAGACAAAAACTGAGAAATTTAAATACCATGATGGCAGATGCAATCTTCAAGGAGGTAGATAAAATGCTCAAAGTTAGAATTATATATCCAATTCACCACTCTACTTGGGTGGCCAATATAGTGCTAATGAGGAAGAAGAACGGGGAAATTCGGATTTGTGTAGATTTTCGCAATCTGAACCAGGAGAGTCTTAAGGATAACTATGCTTTTCCCAATATGCATCATATTCTGTAGACAGTAGCTGGCTCAAAAATGATGTCAATGTTAGACGGTTTTTCTAGTTACAATCAAGTTAGTGTTGCAAAGAATGAACAACACAAGACAACATTCATCACTATGTGGGGAATGTTTGCATATAATCGTATGCCATTTGGTTTGATCAATGTCGGAGCTACTTTTCAAAGGACCATGGATTCCTCTTTTAGGGATTTTCATGATAGAATTATTTTTGTTTACCTAGATGACTTGACTGTGTTTTCTAAAGATAGGAAGAATCATCTCAAAGATTTGAGGGCAGTTCTACAGCGTTGCCGAGAACATGGTATTTCCCTGAATCCAAAGAAATTTATTTTCTGTGTAACCGAGGGCAAATTATTGGGGCATATCATTTTGAAGGAAGGTGTCAAGATCGACCCTGATAGAGTCAATGCAATTTAACATCTCAACCTACCTTCAAATCGGACTAGAGTAAGGTCATTTTTTGGCCAGGTGAACTTCCTAAGAAGATTTGTACTCGAATTCACATAAACTACCAAGCATATCATTAGCTTATTGAGTGAAAGGTATCCCTTTAAATGGACTGATGAGGCCAAAGAAGCTTTTGAAAAGATCAAGAGTTTGGTTGCCAATGCGCCAACTCTCATTACCCCAAATTTTAGAAAGGACTTTGTCATATACTATTACGCCTCCGAACATACAATGTCGGGAATATTATTGCAGGTGGATGAACCTGGGATTGAAGTGCCTATTATATTCATGAGTGTTCCTCTCAAGAAGCATGAGCTTAATTATTCACTCTCAGAGAAACAAGCGTTCACCATGGTTAAAGTTGTAAATCAATTCTGGTATTACATCTTGCACTCTCATTCTGTCGTTTTTAATCTAGATTTTGTAGTGAAAAGTATTTTGACTCAGCAAGAAGTCAGACTCAATAAAAGGGCGACATGGGTAACCAAAATTCTAGAGTATGATCTAGATATTTGTCCTACAAAGACAGTTAAAGGATAAGGCTTATGCAAGCTAATAGTTGAAAATAAGATAGAGATGGAAAAAGAGCCACCATTGATAGGGCTGCAAGATACCTATTTTTCTAATGTAGCCTATTATCTGACCTTCAATGGTTGTCCGAGTCATTTGTCAACTAAAGAACAAAGGAATCTCAAGTTAAAAGTAGCTAAGTATGTTATTTGGCAAGATTTCCTATACCAAAAAGGACTGGATGGTACTTATTTGAGGTGCGTAGATAAGCCTTATCAGCAAAAACTTCTAGAGGTTTATCATGGGGAAGCCTGTGGTGGACATTTCTCATCCTCGGTAACCTCTTTTAAGATTTTAAGAAATTTCTTTTATTGGCCTGATATGTTTCGTGATGCATATATTTATGTGAAGGGATGTGAAAAATGTCAACTGTTTTTGGAGAAACCACATTTAGCTGCTCTACCTTTAAGGTCTGTGGTAATAGATGAAACCTTTAAACAATGGGGTGTTGATTTCATTGGCCCGATAAATCCTCATTCCAGTGTCGGTCATATGTATATTCTGACAGCAATAGATTATTTTACTAAGTGGGTAGAGGTTGTTCCCACCAAGAAGGCGAACTTAGAAGTTGTATGTGATTTTCTCAAAGATTGCATCCTTGTCCATTTTGGGGTCCCTTAGAAGATTGTTGTAGATAATGCATCGTATTTCTCCTCTGAAGAATTGACTATGTTCTACTGTGAACATCAAATTACTCTCTCACACTCCTCCGATTATTTCCCTCAAGGTAACGGGCTAGCAGAATCGAGTAACAAGAACCTGGTGGCAATCATGAAGAAGCTGGTTGATGATAATGCCTAGAAATGGCATAAAAAGGTATATGAAGCCCTATGGGCAGATAGAATTACTCCTAAAAGAGCCATTGGGATGGCACCTTTTGAGCTAGTGTATGGAATTGGTGCGAAAGTTTCTTTACCCCTGGAATTATCGGCAGCCAAGCTTCAAATAGTAATTGAGGATTCCTTTTTCCAAAATGCTCTGGAGAAGACAGTTATGTATTTGATGAAGTTAGAAGAGAAAAGATAGATGTTAGTGGATAGAATTACTGAGCATTAGAGCAGGGTGAAGAGGATCTTTGATATGAGAGCTCGGCCAAGAGGTTTTATTAAAGGAGATGAAGTATTGTTATGGGACAAGAGAAAAGAACCAAGGGGTTCTCACGGCAAGTTTGACTCGTTGTGGAAAGATTCATTCAAGATTCATGAGGTGGTAGGATCGAATGAATTTAGACTGAATTATCCTGACGGAATGGTTATGCCCTATACCCATAATGGGCAAGACCTCAAACTCTACAAACTCTAAAAAATTGTGGTTAAGAGTTCCTGTACATAGTAGTTTAGTTGTTTGTTTTGTATTTGTTTGGTGTGTGTCCTCTTTACCCCTTTTCTATTTTTGCTATGCGAAACCAGAGATTTAGAGTTCTTTGCATTTTTCACAAAATACAATCCCCAGTCAGAGCCAATGTTATCTCGTCATTTATCCTCCATAGCCAGAGTAAGTCACCCTACAAATTTTTATTTGAGTCCTTTTTCTAGAAATCCTTTGGTTCAATCCATAATCCGTTTGTAAATTATCTCTTATTTCGTAGAACCAAGTTTTAATGGTCTATTTGAACCTCACGAACTCATTGAACCATTTTGAAGGAAGTTCGTAATGTTCATTTAGGTTCTGCAGGTTATAAGGTGTCTAAAAGGGTTTTCATGCTAACGTTCACTCAAAGTGTTTTGTAGCGGTTCTTTTTCATGGTCGTGGATGATGTGTTATAAACTCTTTCTCGGAGCCGTGAACCTTTTTGAACCTAGTTCAAACTGTTCGGTGGTGTTCAACATGTTCAAAGTAGTTCAAAAGACTGGTGGTACTTAACAAAGCTAATCCTTTCAATGAGAATTTTCTTGGCGTAGTGTACACTTTGAACTACTTGAACTCTCGTGAACTCAGTTCAGATTGTTCATGTGTGTTCAAATCAGGTCAGTCCCATGGGCTAAAAGGCATGATGGTGCATTTATTGTGAAGTATGATGAAGATTGAACCATATCTTGGGTGACGTCAACTAGTTGGGTTTTCAAGGCAAGTAATCATTTATGGGAATTGGTGGTTACTCCAAAAATGCCACCATGCATTCAATGCATGCGTGTTACATCCAATCCCAATGCTTAGCTCATTTGAGTTGACAATTCAAATTAATGCACTTAATGAGTTCGTATCACTTCTTTCACTATAAGGTATGAAGTGATTAATTTTTGAGAGCTTGTTCTTCATTGCTGCAGAGTTTTTGGATAGAAGTATTATTTGATGGTAGTTGTCCGTTTTGTCTCAACTATGAAGGTGAGTTTGTTTCCTGTCCTCTCTAGTGATTTTTACTTGCTTTTCCTCTCTTGTAATAAGATTTGCTAGAAAAATAGGGGTTGTTATTTATGAATTATGAAGTCCACATTACACCTCTTCAAGAATATTTTTAGTCTTGCATGCACAGAGCCCATAGTCAGTGATACAGACTTAAAAGGGGAAAACTTGGAAGTTTTAAAGGAAAGGGTGTTCAAAGGAATTGATGGTTCATTTGGTGTAGAAATTCTGAGTAGTGGTCTCATAGAAGCAGCAGCCTTTCCTCCTGCTATCCCTTGTCTGGAACTAGTTAGAGAATGTATTGCGAGGTATGATCCCATCTCCAAAACCATCAAAAGAGATAATGGTGAAACCCTCCTTGCAATTAACTGAGAAGTTATCTCCTTTGTTTTCAAATTACCTGATTATCAGTACTCAAACTTTTCTCCCGCTCAATCATTTACTAAGTTCAACGTAGAAAAAACTGGGCACCAGAATAATGTAGCAAAGTATTGGTTGAAGGTTCCTCGGAGGGGTGGCTCCACATTACCCAAGTATCCCAACAAGAACCATATGCTCGCCTGCATTCACAATGTCATACTATTACTACACTGAGTTAGAGGTTCGGCAAATGCCTACAATTTCGATGATTGGATTTATTGCTATGTACAACTAGTACTGGAAGGGAAGCAATATCTTGATTGAGCAGAGTTGATTGCTGATTCTATGAGGGAGTAGCTCAGCATGGCCAAATAGTTCAAGCAGAATTTCTTCATGTCCTCATATCTGATATATTTCTTGGCATGTGTTAAAGACATAGTGGGTATACCTTGGTAGCTCGTTGAAGGAGAGGTCTCTATGTATGATTTTTACCCTATGTTACAAAGGGATAATGCTTTGCAAGACTTTAGGAGAGTACACAATGCCTTCCTGGGAGATTTATGTTATGAGTTAATGAACATGAAAACCAAGAGGATGTCCGAGGATGTACAGGCATTAGTGAAGAAATACGGTAGTTTCTTTATCCAGTTTCCCCACTTTTGTTACATAAGAGTTGGCAGCTTCGAGGAAGAGCCTTTCAGGCTTCCTCATTTTTGTTCAGATTATTTTGTTCTGACAAAGATTTGTGGGCAGTTGGCTATCATGATTAAGAAGGTGCAACCCAGGGATAAATGGGAAGATCATTTTCCTATTCAATTGGGTATTTTATCTTTCAATTGAATGTCAGATGCTTTAAGCATTGGAGCCGACTTGAAAAACTTCAATTTTTCATTATATCATGAAAGAAAGGGCTTTGACAATAAGGGTTTCTCATGGAGCCTTGGTTTGATGCCACACCTTCCAATCTCACATTTGGAGGACTTATGGGAAGATTGCAATGATCAGCTTGAGGTGTTCAAAAGGGTAAACATGAGAATGGTTTTGGAATAAGAAGTTTCACTACAGGTGAAACTTGACATAAGTGGGATTGAAGAAGACTATCTGGAGCTTTTTGAACTTGGATACTTAAACCAAGCTGAGCCCGAAATGGCCTGCATTAATTGGGATGTAGAAGAAGAGGATGAAATATAGCTAAAAAAGAAGAGGGTTTTGGAAAGAACCGTTGAATGGGTTAACAAGAGAAGAACAATGAAACTAGGCAACAAGATTGGGCCTTCAAGAGGTAGTGAAGTTGCTTTGCATTCCCCAAAGCATTTTTCTAACCCCACTTCTATGCCTGTTCATGCAGGTAAAGATAACAAGCCATCTTACACCAAGCACAAGCCTAATCCGGCTTTGGATTTTATTGCTTCTCGATATACCAGGTCACGAAGTGCTGCGCCAAAGAGAATGGTCCCAAACCAAAGAAGTTCAAGATAACT